>NC_086319.1:299271934-299594077 GCF_036172605.1 Pelobates fuscus
GCGGTGGTCACCCCTTCGTACCTACGCCACTAGCACCGGGTAAGACTATCCTGGGGTCATGTTGGGACCCTCTTCCAGTCTGTGGGGTACCGAGACAGGTGTCAGGTACGGTAATACACTTATTGCCACTAGTGGGTCTCCACATACCGCTGGGGTTCTCCGGGAACTGTTTCTATCAGTACCACTTAGAGATTTCCTGGAGTGGTCTGAGGAGGGGGTTGCCCTCAATAAGACCGGGCTGAACGGTCAGGAATGTCTGGACGTAAGCCCGTATGGGGAGGTACGGTAGTCTCCAAATTATCCAAGGGGTCACCCTTATTGGGTATAGTACTGTGGAGCTTTGGCAGCACCGTGAGCTCTCCTTTCTTGGTGCTGTCGACATACATGTATCCATTGTGTTCCGATCTGGCATACAGTAACAGATCGTACTCCGTGGTTATCAGCCCGTCCTAGGGCATGGGGATTAGACCCCAATATCTATATGTCCTTAGCCCTTCCGGGTCTTGGTTGGGTTCTCTGACTTCCTGAGGTATGTCTTGCCAGACCTCCTCCTCCGAGGGAGAGTCCTCTGCCCTCCGTTCGTCTATGATTTCTAAGGACGATGGAGATAATGGTTCCTCATCCTCTCATGAGGGTCTTGTGGAGTGTCTGACACAATGGTAGTATGATTTTTTCCCGTCTGTGGGGAGACAGAGTATACGTCAGTGCGTATGTGTCTACACAGTGGCTTCCACGTACAACTGGGGGGTACCCAGGTACCAAATAATCAGTACCACTAGGAGTTTGACTAGTGGTCTGAAGAGGGGTCGCCCTCTTATCGACCGGGGTGAACGGTCTTTAATGTTGGGACGGAGCCCGGTAATGGTCGGGACGAAGCCCGGTAATGGTCGGGACGGAGCCCGGTAATGGTCGGGACGGAGCCCGGTAATGGTCGGCACGGAGCCCGGTAATGGTCGGCACGGAGCCCGGTAATGGTCGGGACGGAGCCCAGTAATGGTCGGGACGTAAGCCCGGTAATGTGAGGTATCGAAGACCTCAGTACGCTTTTGCAAGGAGTCACCCTTGTGTATGGAATTTTGTGGAAATTTTGCCATTGTGGATTGTGCGTACTTCGTTATAAGCCCTTGATTGGGCGTGGTGGTCACCCTTGTACAACAAATTGTTGTTGTTGATTGTTTGTATGTAGTGATTTCTGGGTAGTTCTTCAGTGCTTTGTAACAATCATCATTGCCTTCTGAGTGTTCATCTAATTGGGCAGTGCAGCCTGAGCCTGATGGGAGTTGTTCCTGGTTTGGCGTAATACAATCCCAACGGTGAGTTACCTGCAGTGGTCCTTTAGCACAGAGCTGTAGGAGTTAACTGCAGTGAGGAGTGTGCTTAGCCTGATGGGAGTTGTTCCTGGTTTGGTGCAATACCATCCTCACGGTAAGTTATCTGCAGTGGCCCTTTAGCACAGAGTTGCAGGGGTTAACTGCAGTGAGAAGAGTGCTTAGCCTGATGGGAGTTGTTCCTGGTTTGGTGTAATACCATCCTACTGGTAAGTTATCTGTAGTGGCCCTTTAGCACAGAGTTGCAGGGGTTAACTGCAGTGAGAAGAGTGCTTAGCCTGATGGGAGTTGTTCCTGGTTTGGTGTAATAGCATCCTACTGGTAAGTTATCTGCAGTGGCCCTTTAACACTGAGTTGCAGGGATTAACTGCAGTGAGGAGTGTGTTTAGTTACACATTATATTATGTGAGCATGAAGAATTAATTCAAATAATAGGATAAACAACAAAACTTCTCAATGTACATGACAGAATATTTTGTCAGCTTCAGTGTAAAGCAATCATAATTTTTTGCTCTTTCAATCAAGTGGTGTACCTGTGATGGCACACATACTGTAATACTTTAATGGCACATAAAAACGTTAATAGAAGCAGAAAATCTGTGCCAGTTCGTGGGAATCACGAACTGGCGAAACTAAGATGGCCGCCGAGGATCTCGCGGTATCGCGAGATCCAAGATGGCCGCCATTCGCGCGCAAATTTGCCGCGCAGTCCGTGACCGCGGCCCGCAATTGCGGTCCGACGGACTCGGTCTGCACCCCCTCGCGCCCCCCTACCCACCCCTCGGTACCCTGGGACCCTTAGAGGAGCCTGGTGGTCCCGCGCGATCGCGGTAAAATGCAGCGAATCGCGAGGGACAAACAGGCAAGCAAGCAGACAGTAACAGATCCCAGCAGGGGAAACACAGTGGGAAAAACCCACCTAACAGTCCAGGGAGAAGGATGGATTTAGCAGGGGAAATAGAGGAGGCAGATGAAAAGGGAGGCAGAAAAGAAAAGGTACAATACCAAAACCAGTTAAAGGGACCACAAGATCAATATGCATTATATATAGAAAAACAGTTGAGAGCTTAATACTCTGACCTGTGCCTTGGCTGGAAGCAGCAAAGAAAGAGGAAATCATGTGACTGTCAGGGCTTTATATATGGATGTGATGCCTGTTACTGATTGGTTTAAAGTTTTCTGATTGACTTGTGCTGCTGGAGGCATAAAGTAAAGAAAGTTATGCAAAATACGAAGCCTCCTGTCATGTGATAAAATTAAATGCAACTGGATGTGTGGATGCATCTCCCATTGTGCATCTAAATATAAAGTTGATCTTTCCATCTCATCAGGTTCAGGATGTGGTGGACAAAGAACTTAGGCAACCTTTTGAAGTGTTGTTTGGAGGCAATGAATACATTGCCAGAGCTGGATGGACTCCTGATGGAAAGTAGTGAGTATTGTTCAGAACTGAATAATGTTTGTTTTTGTTACAAAGCGCTTCATATTGAATAGGACACGAGGGAAGAAATGGGGAATGTGGCAGTGAAATGCACTGGCTTTCCGCATGTATTAATCCACATAATGGTTGGGTTTAAACACCTTGCAAATGCATCTAAAATCCTTTATTTACAGTTTAGGTTTTAGCACAATGCTGCTTTCCCCTAAGGGTATTTTTTAACAAATTGTTTTATTTTATGTTATTTTATTCATTTGGTTCCTGGGGAAGTCCCATGTGGGACCTTTTTTCTTATTTTCATTTATTTTATTTAATAAACGTTCTGTAGAAGCAGAAGGATATCGTTGGCAAGCCCCCCAAATTATCTTAGGGGAGGCACCCATAGGCGATTCTAATATCATCTATGCTGTGAGTGTATTTCCAGCTGTGCAGTTTCATTTTGCTTTTACTATATTACATGTTACATTATGTTCTGATTATGTTTTTTTCTGTAGATCAGTCAGCTGTATTCCCTTTTTTTTTCTGATAGAGTGCAAATAACACCTTAAATGTCACTGTGTATCTGCAGCCCACAGAGCTTTATCTATCCAGGGATTCTCTTTAATAGCCTGTGAATCGCATTAACAGGTTCTGAGGACATAGAAACCCATCTAAGATTCCTTCTCTTTTTATAATCTAATAACTTTTTTTTTAATCTTTACTGGAATTTTAGAACTATGCTTTCCTTGAGTTTGTATTCAGAATGATCATTCACGATACCACATATTTCTTTATGGCATCAAATCAATCTACATTAAAATGTGCTGAATGTGTCCAGCTAAAAAATTGAAAAAGACCTGTTGCTGGCTGGCTACGTATGTAAAGAAAAGCTATTCAATACATCTGCTGCTCTTCCTGTAAAGTAGCAGAGGCTACAACACTAAACAAACAGTCTTTCTAGGATTCACATACAGGTACTCTTCTATTTTTTTTAAAAATTGTTTTGGAGAGTATAACTACTATATACCGCTATAAATTCATTGTGCATCTGATACTAAAGCAGTGATATCTGAAGAGACCAGGAAGTTGATAAGCTCTTCTTTAACTGGAACAGGAGCTCTGTTACCATTACCAATACACTTTTCTTCATTCATAAGAGAGAAAATTAATTGAATGTGATTGGTAGGTGACAGTTGCATTCCATTCATGTTGAGTGCTTCTCATGCCTATATTCCTCAAATGAAAAAGAAGACTGTTGTTTGTATGCATGCATGTCTTATGTACATTCACACTATAATACCCAGAGCAGCAATGTTCTTCCCAAAACATGCATTTCATATAATGTAAAAGTTGTGCATGGTAAAATGCATGGTTCTCTATTGGGATATCCTATGGCAGTTCATGCATTGTAATATCAACTTTGCCTTTGCAGTGCCTGGGCCATCCTGCTTGATCGCCTTCAGACTCGTCTACAGATTGTTCTCATCCCACCAGCATTATTCATCAATTGCTACACAACTTCTCCGGATCACCCACTCCTGTTTGACTCCTTGCCAGATAATGGGACTCCACTCATAATATATGAGGAGACAACAGATATCTGGATTAACGTAAGAATGTTTAAGCTATATTTCTGTATGCTATATTTGGATTTAAAGTCTGTTGCAGCAAATATCCTATTACTGAACAAAAGCTCACACATACCCAAATGGAAATCACAGAATATATATGTAGCTATCACTGCACTTTAACCCCTTAATGACCAAACTTCTGGAATAAAAGGGAATTATGACATGTCACACATGTCATGTGTCCTTAAGGGGTTAAGTAACAGCATAGGCCAACTAAAAATTGGATTTTCTCAAAAAACTGTTTATTGAAGGGTTTTTATCACTTTTACAGTGTAACACTTATCTGTCAGAAAGTCAATGTTTTAGAAAGTAGCATACAATATAGTTATTTCACACACCAAAACTGGCTTAGGTCAAGCAGTGAGATTTCAATTGGGTGAATGTGATACTATGCATTTACTTTTCATTGTTACTTATCAAGCTTACTCAAGTGTAGAAAGTAAGATTAGCATTGCTTGGTTACCAGAAGTAAATAAAAAAAAAAAGTTTTAATGTCTGTATAGTGCCTGTGCAACTCGGTCAGAATTTTGTGATTTTTGTTTTTCTAACATAGAATTTACAGTGTACGTGATTGATTAGTGACCTTGGGGATTGTTGATTATTAACTGTAGACTACAGAAATAGTGAGGTCCTGCTGTATGCATGTATGTTTGTAAACCATGTAGGAATTCTTCCCAAAGGTTATTTCCCTATTTCTACCATGATTTGAAATGTATGTACTTGGAGTAGTAAATAAATGCTTGTTCATTAGAAGTGATACATGAAACATTAAAAAAAAAGTGCTATGTAAACATGGCAATCATTTATTTATTTATTTGTTTGTTGAAGTTCCTGACAGCCTGTCTTCATTAACAATTGGGGCACTTGGGTCTAAATAACTATTTAGAAACAGTGTGGTAAAAATTAGTGACTGGCTGTATTTGGGAGGCTTTTCTTGGATCCATTGGTGATCAAATTTAATATTCCCTGCTAATCACTTAAGAAGAGCACACGTTTTAAGAAAAGCAAATATGCAAAAAACCCTGAGAAAGTACAAGGTTTTATTTAATTTTGGATTGAAAGGGAAACTAGAACACCTACAGCTTAATGTAGTTGTTCTGGTGAGTATAATCATTCCCTGTAGTCATTTCTATGCAAACACTGCCTTTCAGAGAAAAGCCAGTGTTTACATTACAGCCTAGGGACACCTCCAGTGGCCACTCCTCAGATGGCCACTGGAGGTGCTTCCTGGGGCAGCAGCACTGCTGTACAGCGTCTCCCCGCTCTGCATGGAGACGCTTAATTTTCCTCATAGAGATGCATTAATTCAATGCATCTCTATGAGGAGGTGCTGATTGGCCAAGCTTGAATTTGATCCTGTCCACTTCTAATGCTGATTTAAGCCAATTCAATGCTTTCCCTATGGAAAAGCATTGGATTGGCTAAAAAGCGTAAATTCTGATATCACCAAGGAGTCGGATTGGGGGTTAAGGAGGGCAAGACACTAAATGGTGGTTTTAACACTATATGGCCAGGAATACGTGTTTGTGTTCCTGACCATATAGTGTTCCTTTAACTGTATCCAACATATGGTTTTAGTAGGCTAGAATGGGGAACTTTGTATACACATACATATAAGCACAGGCAGATTTAGGTTTAATATTTGTTTTTAAGATAGTGATGGGCTGTAAGAAATGTTCATAAATGGCATATTAGAAATTAGCTGAAAGTTTATTTCTGTTTTGTTGTGTTTTTTTTTTTTTTAATAAGCCTTCTCTTGAACCTCTGGCCTCACATCAACTCTAAGCCGTGTAGGTTTTAAGCATATAGAATTGTTTATGGGTCATTCACTTGTATAATATTTACATTTATACCATTCTGTTTATGGTAGAAATTCTCATTGGTTTCCAACATACTCCAGGCTTTCAGAAAACTAGCAGTTTATTATTTAGTGCCTTGTGATGTTATGTTTATATATATATATATATATATATATATATATATATATATATATATATATATTTATTTGACATTTAATTAGATTCAAAATCACCAAGCTGCTCCTAATTTTCCCTCTTTCATTCTCACTGTGCAACAGATTCATGATATTCTTCATTTCTTCCCCCAAACTCGGGATGATGAGATCCAATTCCTTTTCGCCTCAGAGTGCAAGACTGGATTCCGCCACCTTTACCGAATCATTAGCATATTGAAAGCCGGTGGTACCGGTAGAGGAGGGGCTGACTCCCTGGGACTCTGTAAGTTACTTGCCATTTGATTCTTACTGGTGATATACAAAGCTGAATGAAGGTTATTGGAATAGGGTTGGGTGTTTTGAATGTGTTTGTGTGTTTTTTTTTTTTGTTTTTTTTTCATAAACTAGAATATCCCATATCAAGCTTGAGGAAGGAAATATTTAAACCCACAATGGAATAACATTGGAAATTGATTCTATTCAAACAATACTCCGTGACTAGTTACGCTGAACTATAAGAATACATTGTAGCATGATATCATTGGTGTTGCAGTGCCCATCCATCTCTAATTGTACAGACGCACAGCTGCAGCGTTTGTGATTAGAGTTCTTATTTTCTAAATTGTATTTATGCGAAAATAATACAATTTTAAATCAAAATAGCAAACTATGGAAGATTTTTAAAGCTCTAAGTTTATGTAAATTTATGGAATCTAATTTTAAACTGAACGATATTGCCATGCTGATCAGAATTGCAGCTTCCCTACTGCCATGCGAGCTATCAATCAGCAGCCATTTACATTGCTTGAAAATACAAGTTTAGACCACCCAGGTGCAGTATACAAAGTAAATAAAACAATTACTTCCTTTTTGTTAGGTGAAGGTATAGCAAAGGATTCCTCTCAATCCTCAATACAACTTTAGAAAAAATAGGATATACCTAAACCTATAAAACAAAAGAAAATGCGCTCATAGGGGATTAACGTCAAAACATAAATTGCCCCTTGTTACTATGTTTCACTCACAAGATTGAAGTGCTTTTCAGGCACATCAGATAAGTAAATCTTCACGACTTTCTAACAGTTGGAATGATGAGTGTATCATGAAAAAGATAAAAAATTGCATAGTATAGCACTGTATTTAAATATAAACTGGCTTTTAATGTTTGCACTTACAATATAAAAGGTATAAAAAGGCCCATCAGTACAAATCTGTTTGTCCCATCGCTGTGGAGTATAGTAACCCTCAAGGAAATATCCAGCAGGAGAAAAACAGGTATATAGTAAAATAAAATACAGTGACAAATAAACAGCTCACTCTACGCGTTTCGTCTGTCTTCCAGACTTCCTCAGGAGTGATGAGATGCTTCAAGTTTTCTGTGGACACCATCTTCTTTTTATTACAGGGCTTCCCGCCGGTTTTTGGTCCAATTTCCTCTATCAGCTGATTCCGATTTATGCGAAAATAATACAATTTTAAATCAAAATAGCAAACTATGGAAGATTTTTAAAGCTCTAAGTTTATGTAAATTTATGGAATCTAATTTTAAACTGAACGATATTGCCATGCTGATCAAAATTGCAGCTTCCCTACTGCCATGCGAGCTATCAATCAGCAGCCATTTACATTGCTTGCTGTGGCCATCTGCTCAACACTTCTCTAGCTGCCTGCTATTTTGAGACTTAAGTGACTGTATATAAACATAACAATTAGAAAAGTCGAAAATATGGAGTGTGTTCTAAAAATCATCGTTTTAAGGTAACCACAGTGCCAAATGCAGTCTGGATTCTGTAATAACTTTTTAAATATGAATTTATTATTAGCACTTATATAGCACCAACATATTACAACAAGTCATTGACATACTAAATAATAATGACAGACAAGAACGTAGAAATCACAGTTTAAATGCTATTACAATCTATCAGAATTACTTATCCTTTCTTTTTTTTTAATAAAGGATAGCCACTCATTCATTTTGAAATCAAAATGAATTATATATAATAAGTATACAGTGGTACCTCGGTTTATGAATACAATGCGTTCTCCAGGACGTTTTTCGTAAACTGAAACGTGGTTTATCATAGGAATGCATTGAAAACCAATTAATCCATTTTGGAGGTCAGAAAAAAGTCAAAATGAGTTGGCATGGAAACCAACCAACAATGCAGAACACACAATAAAAGGCATGCAAACGACAAAGCTCAGCTCCCTACCTTTCCACAGCTTGAGAAATGCACCAAAAAATCCCAAAACCGCTGCAAAACAAATCCAGAATGGCTCTAAAACTCGATGCAAAAGCCTCTCCAACACCTCCACACTCGACGACACGTGCTACCCACAGACTCCAGCATGCACGGGGGCGATGCTATAAACCTCCCATGCCCTGAACTAACTCACAAAACTAAACAAACTTTTATTGAAGTCATTCAACTTGCCTTTTTGTCTCTAATTTGAAAACAATTACTGGAAAAGGGAAATTGGAATAATTTACTCAATTATTTATTATACATAATTTACTCAAAATGGCACACTTGTTGGGTTCAGGCAGCAAAGGTAAGATGATTTGTTTTTGAGTTTCACACGTTGATTATTTTTGCCAAAACCACATTCATTAATAGTCTAATAGAACGCAAAAAAATATCACCAGTAGAAACAGGAGAGTTCACTTTTAAAAGAACATTGAAAATGTATTCAAGCTATAGACCCAAAATTATTCTGTGTCTAGGTGACTTCCGATGCCCAATAAAACAGGAAATGGCTGTTACCAGCGGAGAATGGGAAGTCCTGGGGCGACATGGATCCACTGTAAGTTTAATGCTGCCATCCTTTTCCCCTGTTCTCATCAGTTAGGGCTCTGAAGCCTTTTTAATGTGATATTTAATGTATGTATCATGCTTGAAATCTGCAGCAATTGTATAGGTTACAGATTGTATTTACCTGTATATGCTTCCTGGATTGGGACTGTAAATGCAAACTTTTATCAATTTTGAGTGCATGACTGTACATATACGCATAGTGGATATGCACAAATGCATGCTGCTGCTCATGTGTGTTTATGTGCACAGAATAGATCATGTGTCAAATTCTGTATGGTGTGTATTAAAAAAGGAATTCACAATATAAAGAGAGTGAGCATTGCATGGTCCATTACTATTAATGCAGGACATGTATGCCCTGGGCCGCCTAAGATTGATGGCTCTCACACTGTAGATCCTACCTATATTCATTAAAGGGATATTACAGCAGCCACGTAACAACTTCATGTCAATTAAGTCTTTATGGGGGTTAAAATCTCTCAGCAACTTTTTAAAAGTACTATTACTTGCAATGGGTGGCAAATGATAGACTGAGTGTTAGCTGATGTTCACAACCTATCACCATTGCCCAAATCAATCCTTAGAGCTGGTGGAGGAGACAGAAGGCAATGTGGATGGGTGCCTGGTGTTAAAACACTCGAAAACTGTTTAAGATTGTAAGAGAACAAAGGAACCATGGACTCCATCCTCCATTGGGATGATGTTTTTACAGGGGGAGGGTCAGAAAGTCCCTTTAAAAACTTTCATGCAGTATCTGTTAACATGGAAATGCAGTTTCATTCAGGCCACTTGCTGTACCACTCTAAATATGAAACTGAGATCTGTATTACATATCCATTAATTCCATTATGCAAGACTACCACTGGAAACCATAACTGAAAGAGTTCTGTTACTTCCTGGTTTCTGCAGAATATGTTACCCCAAGTGAGAGAGCGTTAGAGACAATATATATGGTTTTATTTATTTATTTTATGAAGTACATTTTTTTAATACATTATTTCCGTAATTGCTTATAGAAAGGTTTAGGAATCCAATTCCAAACTGGAGTGTCCTTATCCGTATACTGACAGGCTTTTATGGTGCAGTGTCGCATTTTATTTATTTTTTTATTTTCCTTTCATATCTTAAGGCGATTAGATTCTGTAAATATTTCTGTTTATTACAACTTTCTGTTGATCCTTCAGATTCGTGTTGACGAAGTAAACAAATTGGTGTATTTTGAGGGCACAAAGGACACACCTTTAGAACACCACCTGTATGTTGCAAACTACGAGACGCCAGGAGAGGTTACCAGACTCACAGACCTGGGTTACTCCCACTCTTGCTGCGTCAGCAAGGTAAACATGAAGGGTGCACTTTTCTCTAACATTTCAATGAACTTTATATGATCGTGTATTAACCTTCAGGAAAATCGTTTAAGTATGCAGTGTAAAAAGAAGGCTAAAATCCGATTTTACACAACTTCAGCACTTTAGGGTTACAGTGGGATAGATAATTACTGCAATAATTTCTGTAACAAATTATACTGGGCTTTCATGTTACTGGTGGGTAATGTCAACATGAACCATAATTTAAAAGACTGATTTCACCCTTAGTAAGGAGTAATATTATTTTTCTACAGAATGATAGCTGGTGTAAAAATAAAAAAAACAAAAACACAAAAACAAACTAAACTAGTATTCACAAACATAATTAAAGGATTAGTCCAACTGGCCATGTTTTCTCAAGTGCCGTCACTTTTCGTCCACCCACACTGCCAGATATGCACAGAATTACCATAAGATATTCCACAATTCTTGTTACGGTCTTTATCATGATGCTCATAGAGGTGAAGATACAACTCTAGCGTCAAAGGGCTTTAACTCCCTATGTTCACAGAGTTCTGATTCCCCAATTGCACCAATGATTTGTTTATGGAAGTAATGTTTTTAGTGGATTAAAGTATGGTCCACAGAAAGTCCTGCTTTTATAAAGTTTTAAGTGTGCTCTATTCTTCAGAAGCTGCACTTCGGAATACATCTAAGTACCTACCACTTTTGATTCCCTTGTCCTCATTTGCTTAATAGCTACATTAGCCTTGAATTATATTAGGTCTAGCATACTATAGTCACACAAGGTTGTGTTTTATTGGGTGTAAGTGAGAGAAGTGCTGAATATACCTTGAATAAAAACATTTTTATTTTATATTGACTTTCTATTCTATTTCATGCTTAGTGGCCTCTTACCTGCTTTTCTTTTTTTTAATTCCCTTTATTCAACTTTGTACCTCCAATTTAGACAAGTAATACTCATTCACAAAGGTGTAATATTATTGTAGTTCTCAAGCACTCTTCAGCACAGAACGTACGATTTTCTCGGTATGCATAATAGCAATA
This sequence comes from Pelobates fuscus, assembly GCF_036172605.1. Classification (NCBI taxonomy): domain Eukaryota; kingdom Metazoa; phylum Chordata; class Amphibia; order Anura; family Pelobatidae; genus Pelobates; species Pelobates fuscus. The sequence goes on from NC_086319.1 coordinate 299,283,459, forward strand.
AAATAGAGCATATTCTCGTGTTCCTACTTTTGCAGCATTGCGACATGTTCATTAGCAGATACAGCAGCCAGACCCTCCCGCACTCTGTTCATCTATTCCGTCTGACAGGCACTGGATCTGATGCGTTCCAGAGGGACAAGGAATTCTGGGCCACACTTTTAGAGTCACCAGGTGATAATGGAATGTTATTAATGAATGGTATGATGCTATTTATGAAAGCTTACGGATGAGATTGTTTAAAAATAACACCCTAGCCCTTTTTTGTTGTATTTGATATATTTATATAATATGTATATGGAGTGTTGGAAACTCATACACTGTTTGTCAGTATTAATCTGTCTAATGCTACTCCCTTAGGAACACTACCTGGATACATTGCCCCAGAGATATTCTCCTTCCCTAGTCGGACAGGTTTTACTTTGTACGGGATGATGTATCGACCTCATCAGTTGCAACCAGGCAAAAAATATCCAACAGTTCTTTTCATATATGGGGGACCTCAGGTAAGATCACTATAACAAACCATAACAAACATTTATATGAAAGGGTAGTGCACTAAAAATTATTAAAATAGCTTAAAGGACCACTATAGGCACCCAGACCACGTCAGCTCAATGAAGTGGTCTGGGTGCCAGGTCCATCTAGGGTTAACCCTGCCTGCTGTAAGCATAGCATATGTTTACACTAGGGTTAATCCAGCCTCTAGTGGCTGTCTCATTGACAGCCGCTAGAAGTGCTTCCGCGCTTCTCACTGTGATTTTCACAGTGAGAAGACGCCAGTGTCCATAGGAAAGCATTGAGAATGCTTTCCTATGGGCTGACTGAATGCGCGCGTGGCTCTTGCCGCGCATGCGCATTCAGCCGATGACGTCGGAAGTAGGAGGAAAGTTTCCAGCGCTGAGGGAGCCCAGCGCTGGAGAAAGGTAAGAATAACCTCTTAACCCCTCTTGAGCCCGGCGGGAGGGGGGGCCATGAGGGTAGGGGGGACCTATTAATACTATAGTGCCAGGAAAATGAGTTTGTTTTCCTGGCACTATAGTGGTCCTTTAACCCCTTAAGGACACATGACGTGTGTGACATGTCATGATTCCCTTTTATTCCAGAAGTTTGGTCCTTAAGGGGTTAAAGGATGACCACACATTGTGCTATCACTATATAGCCATTGGATAAATGTGTATACATACCTCCCAAGTGTTCCTATTTAGGAAGGACAGTCTCTATTTTGGACCCAAATCCCTTTGTCATTTTTTTTCTTTCTTAATGTCCCTCGTTCGTATGAACTCAATATTATTGGTGTGTGAGTGTGTAACAGAGAGAGTGTGTAATACTTTCCCGGCGTTAGGGAGTGCTGTGCAATCCTACAAAATGAGGACTTTAACACCATTAGAGCGGCATAGAATGATCTGGCCCTCCCTTCACCTCAAATACTTACCCTCCATGTTGATCGAAATCCGTGGCCTGTCTGACAATCCAGGCAGTCCCCCTGCAGCCAATCCGAGTCATGGGACTGCTTGAGGAGCTGGTCAACCCCAGGACCTGACATGACCCACAATGTCTAGCAGCACAAATCAACCAGCTACTAGCAACAGGCTCCCACCATGACTTGCTAATACAATGAAGAGCAATACTAGCTGTTGCTAGATCCTTGCAACCAAGAGGTGGAGCTGTACGGGCTCCACAGTCAAATCCACCTACTTGATTTCAAGCATTAGCAAGTCAGGAGAGGGTGTAGGAGTGAGGTACCGTGTTTTGGGCCAGGTGTGGATCGTCCCGCTAGTCTCCTGGTGTCTCCTCCTGGGGATTATCGGTTCCTCCCGCCATGGTCAAGTGCACAGTCCGAAATGCCTCTGTACCTACCCGTGCCAGCCAGGGTCTCCATGTGTCTAAGTATGTCTGCGTTCGGTCTTGGGCTGAATACCAGTTTTCCTCTGTGACTCGTAACTCCTCCATTCTAGTAAACCACAGGGAGAGCGTTGGGGTTTTTTCCAGTACAAAGGTATTAGGTGTTTTGCGACATTAAGAATTCGGATGGTCAGGGAGCGTTTGTAACGTGATGTGGGGGTTGTCGTGTGGTGTAGGAGGTACGGGGCGGGCTGGAAGGGTGGGACATTGTCCGTGAACAGGGCCACTATGGCAGCTATTTTCTCCCAGAACGGTACTATGAGTGGGCATTACCACCATATGTGGAGAAAGGATCCTGCCCCTCTCTTGCACCTCCAGCAGAGGCAGTCCGTGTCTAAGTGCATTCTCTGTAAGCGTTCTGGAGTCAGGTACCATTGTGTGAGGACCTTGTAGGCCGTTTCCTGGGTTTTGCTAGCGATTGCGCAATGATGCACTAGGTCGCAGATCTTGTGCCACTGGGTCTCGGTAAGTGTTTCCCCTACGGCAGTCTCCCATTTGGACATGAAGGGGAGTGGGGGGTGTCCCTGTTGTCGATGTAGCATAGAGTAGAGGTAGGAAATGCTATGGGGTATGGGCTCCGGGTCCTGGCACAACTGTTCGAATGGCGTAAGGTCCCTATATACGTCGGGGTGTTGTGGTATAGCGGTGATGTAGTTCTTAATTTGGGTGTATCTAAATGTCGTCATGAAGGGGTGGGTGGGCGTGCCCGTGAGCGTCTGTAGGGACACGATTTTCCCATTGGCAGTCATGTCTCGGAGTCTGGGTATGTTTTGAGGGAAGACGCAGCGGAGGTTCCCCGGTCTTACCCCCGGTTCAAAGTCCGGATTGTACACCAGAGGTAGTAGTGGGGATGGGAAGGAGGAGAGGCGTCCTCCAGAGATCTTATTGAAGTGTCCATCTTATGCTCCCAGTGATGGTGATTGCCGTCACAATCACTGAGGCACTAATCCTAGCAGCACAGGAACAGGCACCAGATCAATAGAAGCAGGGATCTACCAAACCAGACAGGACCCAAGGAGCAGACTGTGTAGAGGCCTCTTAGACAATCCAGCACATAGTAGCTGGGTGCAAGATGTTAGCAGGAACAGCATACACTGAGAGGCACAGCCAAGTTGCTGGGATTTTGTACTGAAATATCTGTGCAGAATATGGGCTGGATCTGCCTATCTAGTAGGATAGGATGTGCTGTAGTACTCGCAAAAAGATTGCAGAACACAACGAGGGTGGTTGAGCAGTAAAATGTATAAGGACTACGATATCATGAAAGTGCATTTTTTGTGTGTGAAAAATGCAGAAAACAAATATGAACACTAACTTTGATTACAAAAAAAAAAAAAGAATGGACAATATCCCATTTTGAATACCCTTTGTGTTTACTTTTGGTAGGTAAATGTCATATCTGGGCTGCCATGTGTTGAAATTTCAATGTTTAAAAGCTGAAATGGGCAAGCCCTATATTTGACCCTGTAATTTTCAAAAACATAATTAAACCTGTACGTGGGAAGCATTGTTGTTCTCGTGGGACATCACAGCATACAAATATGTGTATTTTATGGGAGTAAAAGCATGGAGAAATGCATGTTTAAATAGTAATCTCCTTCTTGCAGGTCCAGCTAGTAAACAATCGATTCAAGGGAGTGAAGTATTTCCGCCTCAATACTCTAGCTTCACTGGGGTATGTTGTAGTTGTCATTGACAACCGGGGCTCTTGTCATCGTGGACTGAAGTTTGAAGGTGCCTTCAAATATAAGATGGTAAGGAACAAGGCTACATGTATAGGATTACTGAAAGCGAGCCGAGCCATCCCTTTAATAAAATGTATGTCACTTACAAGATATGATGATCTTTTTACTTCCTTTCTGGAGAGTAACCAAGAGGAATGATCCATTCTAGAGTTGAATATTTAGGTAATGCAGAAAATACAAAAAATGCAAACCTTAAATGTTCACCTTTGGTTTTCCTCAATTTGGTGGAAGTTCCCAGGGTCTACAGAAACAAAAGAGTTTTCTCAGCCATGCCCCATCCTCGGATAGAGTGCAGATGATTATCACATATATCTTTGTGTGAATTTTAACACGTGAGATTTTTGAACATCCGAATAGTTAACTTTAATTAACCCCTTAAGGACACATGACATGTGTGACATGTCAAGATTCCCTTTTATTCCAGAAGTTTGGTCCTTAAGGGGTTAAGCCATTGGTAGTGCTTTTTTTTTTTATTTTATTTTATTTTTTTAAATCTACCATAGTTTTTATCTATTTTTCATTTACATTCTCTACTGGAGGTTGACATGTATCTGCAACAGTTCTTCACATTTTTCAAGCCAAACTGAATGAGGAGAAAGGGGTCAGTGAGCTTCATGCCCCTGTAACCTGTACAAAGGGCATACGTTATTTTGATGTTTGAAATATCTCTATTTTGTACCCAGTAGGACAAATTAAACTCACGTGTTTTTTGGGTTAAGTGCACATTTTCATTGCTTGGTAAAATGACTATCCTTCGATGCCAGAGGACACAGACACACATGCTACACCTTACCACATCTGCTTTTATTCAGCCACTCTGCTTTTGTATTGCTAGACATCTGCCTGGTAATTTGTGGTAACATCTATTTAAATGCTATAGAATAACTTATTTATTTTGGGACACCTGCAGAAAGGGACACACTTTTCTTTCTATCCTCTTTGTGCATTGTTTTGATTTACATGGTTGACAGACTTGGCCTTCTCTATTTACATTTAGGGTCAAGTGGAAATAGATGACCAAGTGGAAGGGCTGCAGTATCTGGCTGCTAAATACCGGTTCATTGACCTGGATAGAGTGGGGGTCCATGGATGGTCTTATGGAGGTTATCTGTCCCTTATGGCCCTTATTCAGAGACCTGATATATTTAAGGTAAGTACTCCTTGGGCATGTGCCTTAGAAACTTGTAGCATTTGAGAATACCATGGCAATAATGTCCATCCCTTGCATCCTAATTTTACATCATAATTAATGAATTACATTCTATTCTTCACTAATCTTAACATGCTTTCCTACCTGATTGAGTAGTTGCGAAAATTAAGCAGCTCCTGCTTACCTTTTTTTTTTTAGGAGTTTATATTTGATAAACTCGTTGAGGCTGCAACTGTCAATACACTATCTTAGCATTTCTGTTCCCCTCTGCTAGGCATGTGCCACTGTGTGTCATAACCTTGACCTGGATCAGTAATCTCATGATTGGGTCAAGCCCCAGGTAAATATAAAGGTCAACGAGTTGTCTGTTTTCCTCATAGTGGTTACTGGGGGATGAATTTGAATCTTTGTAATAGTTAATTTTGGATGCAGTTTAATTAGTTACTCTTTCCTCTTGGTTATAAATGTATCTTCCTCTCCCGTACTTTTAGTTTTTCTTGTGAAACTTTCCTTAAGTACAATATCTGTTGTCAATCTCTTGAAATTCCCACATTTTCAATGCCCCCTTTTCTTCTGATATAGGTGGCCATTGCAGGAGCTCCTGTGACTCTCTGGATCTTCTATGATACAGGATATACTGAGCGGTACATGGGTCACCCAGACCAAAATGAGCATGGCTACTACCTTGGATCTGTGGCCATGCAGGCTGAAAAGTTCCCATCTGAGTAAGTGTCAGAATACTCTTTGTTGTTGTTTTTTATCATAATAGCAAATTGTAATCTTCTGTTCACTACATTAAATACATAGCTTCGCATACAGTTCTGCCCTGTTGTTCTCCATATCTTGAATAATAACAATGAATAAACGTGTAGCATCACTAAGAAAAAGTGATTTGTACTCCAGTATGGGCTTATAAAACTTTTTTTGTTTCAGGGCTCAAAATTTTCACTCACCGCTAGCCGTGGGGAGTAATTTTAAAGACCCAGCTAGTAACATAGGACTTAAAAATGTTTAAGCCCTGCTTGGTTTATTAATTACTTAACACACTATACACTTTTGGACGTTCCAGTTGTAACACCTACTATCTGTTTCACAGGCCTAACCGCTTGCTCCTCTTACATGGCTTCTTAGATGAGAATGTGCACTTTGCTCACACAAGCATTCTGCTCAGCTTCCTTGTACGCAGTGGGAAACCATACGACCTGCAGGTGAGATCTCAAAAGTACCTTCAAAGAACTAGCCCAACTTACAAAGTGCTTGTCACTATGTATGTTTAGTATATATCTCATATTAGGTGTTTGTAGAATTGGGGGAAAAAAAGAAAACTGGTCGTAGGGAGGTCCCTTTCCCATAGGGTGTTTGAATGTTTGATTCCAGACTTTGTGAAAACAAACTTGTATTTGATACATATCTAGATTGCATGTCAAAATATACAGTCAAAAACTCCCAGATTTCCTATAATTTATTCACCCATCATACATTGCAACCCTGTGTCTTACCTAAGAAGTAATTTTGGGATTGGTAGAAAAAACCTGACAGAACTGAATTGGTCTGTGGGATGTTTTTGTTTTTTTGTTGTTTTTTTTTTTTCCGGTAACATATTCGAATTGGCCAAAAATCAACCATAGTTGGGTAAAATAATGAAAATGTGTTCCACGCCTGCTCATCATTTTTATTTTATTAAAAAAAGTTATGTGCTGTGTGCTTTCTATCATTCAGATATATCCTCAAGAACGTCACAGTATCCGGGTACCTGAATCAGGAGAACATTATGAACTACATCTCCTCTACTACTTGCAGGAAAATTTGGGTTCCCAAATAGCAGTAACCAAATCTTTATGAGATGGTTAGGGTATATGGGTCTTGCAGCCCTACAGCTGCCAGCAGAGTTGGACACCTGCTGGCCTTGCGTACCTAGCCTGTTTCGAGGTAGGCTATCAGAGAAGAGGGAATCATAGGACTTAATCCATACTGTGCTCATAGATATTCCAACAGTGTTTCTTTGGACATTCAAGGGATAATCTGTGCTCATGACAGCACTAAATCAGATTTCCATCTAGCGGGAGAGTAACTTTCCACCTCACCCTCCCCATACATCTTTAAATAGGTGCCATTGTGTGGTCACTGATCTCCTTTGATCAATTATGAAACCATGAGGGTGGCTTTTTTGCTTTTTTTTTTTTTTTTTTTGTGGCATGCTTCAGAACATGCATAAAGAAAATCACAGCCACACAAATAACAACACACTCAATACATATGAAAAGAGACTTGTACATACCACCTGAAAAAGACACAAACCCGATATTTGCTCGCTTTGTTCTGATGGCCTAGACTTACTGTCACTGGGCAGAAGTTGTAATTTTTAATTTTATTTTTTTCCTTTTGTCATGTTTTTATTTATTTGTGGATCATGCTGTTCAACCAGGTGCACATTTTGGAGTGCCTTCCAGATTCATCTCTCTGGCCCCTTCCTGTTTACTTCTGCTGACTGTTTTGGCAAATTGAGTACCAATGCATGGGTTTTTGAACCACGTAAATCTGTTACCGTTGCTGTTGGTTATCATTCACCATTGTCCATCAGGTGCTTTGCTTTCTGAATGAGCAATGCGTTAAATCAAAACAAGTTTCAAGAAGAGAGGTGAGCATGTTGGTTTCTTATTAATGGCTGCCAGACACCCTCTGCAATTCTGCAGAGAAAAGGCTACACTCAAGCTTGAGCTCCTACTCCCTAGGCTTTTTCACCTCCTTTATGCCGCACTTTTTCTTTAAATTCCTGATAGTGCCAGGGTTCCACCCTAGAGGTGGCTTACATAAGTCAACCTTTTTCAAAGCACTTTATAATGGAAAGGTGCTATCTTAACTGCTACTTGAAGATTTTATTAGATTGTTTGCAATTTAGATTTTCATAAACCCACCCTGTCTGCAGTAAACCTTTACTTGCAGTCTGGGTTTGCAGTGATCGACGACCAAGTGCTGCAGGAAATGGGATTTCTCAGACCATAAATCCTCCTGGAATTGTATCTCAGGCTTGTATTTGCAGGGTGCATCCTCTGTTACATTTCTTTGTGCAATGAGAAATCGGAATTTTAATGCTGACCGTGTTCCAAGAAATGATAGATCATGGCATCTATTTTGAACACACAAACCTTTCCCCAGGAAAAAGCACCACTCAGAGTTAGGATCTGCAAGGGAGCCTGTAACATGTTGGGATTCATGGTTAGTCTGCCTGGCATCTGTTTCAACAGCAATCTACCCCTCTAGAAATAAGGAATCGAAGTCAATGAATCCAAACTCCCTGCAGCTGCTCTTCCAGGTGCATTAATTTTCATACATGAAGGCTAGGCTAATATGAATTTCTTGGCACAGAAGAAAAACACATTGACTCGAAAGGCCTGGTAACTTCCCGTGTGTTAATTATCATGAACATAGACATCCTCCTCTACAGGATTGTATGTCTGCTGCTGAATTTTTACATTTGGCTATGCCTGTTGATTACATGCCATCGTACACAGGACCTCTGAGAAGAGGAAATTACAACTCCGTTCCTAGAAGGTGCTGAATTTGACTGAATCCTGCTCAAGTTAATGATAAAGAGGAAAATGCATTCAAATTCACATTTTAGGAATCAAAATAGTGACCTATAATGACTTTAAATTATTTAACTTTATAGTCAATATATTTTGGCAACACCCATACTTGTAGGCATATATATATATATATATATATATATATATATATATATATATGTGTTAATACATGCATTATCTTTTTCCTGCCTTATAAGTTGTTTTGTTGCTAAGAATTTTTCTTTGTGTGTTTTTTTTTTTTTTTTTTTATGTGCAACAAATGCATAGATATTATTGATTTTGCCAGCCACCTAGAACAAAACACAGGCACCCCCCTTCAGCTATCCTGTACATTTTTTCCAGTCTAAAGTGTTTTTAAAGGAAATGTAGTAATATGAATTTTTATTTTAAAAAGAAACTGTAGTTATATGAAATCTTATTTTAATTGTCCATCCTAAACTATTAATCTTCATCATCATGTCACTGGTATAGTTCCGTTGCTCCGTTCACACAGAAAACATAAAGGTGCCATACACTGTGCTGTTTAAAAGATATGCTATGATCTTTAAAGAAAGGACAATACACTAATTATGTGTCTTGTCGTTATTTCATTCTACTTTTTAGTACATTAGCTATCTTTATTTAAAATTGAAAAACACCCTTTAAATGGGAAATTATTATGGGGATAGATAATAGCATTTGATGACCACATTCATAATGTTGCAAGAGGTTTTGCTCTTACAGGAATTATAATTTCATAATTGTTCATTGTGGATACTGGTTTTCCCCTGAGTGACTGGGATGTTTCTCGCAACCAGTCTAGGCTGAACACTAGTCTCCTTGCTTGCATTCCACCTATACAAGTATTGAACCAAAAATTTAAATAGTTTCCCATAGATGATTTGGTTCATTCATGGACATGACTTAGAGCTGTACAATGACTTCCATATGATTGGTGTTTCATCGCATTGTGCAGATCTAATAAGTCCCTGTTTTTATTAACATGGTAATTTAGGGTGGAAAGACTTAAATATGATATTGGATCCAAGAGCCACTACACCATTACAATATAGGGTTGTTAGTGAATGCTTGAGGATTGTTAGTTTAGTTCAGGGGTAGGCAACCTACGGCACTAGTGCCATGCACGGCACTCAAGGTGCCTTTGCACGGCACTCAAGGCTGCTAGAGACAAACAGGCTCTGGCCTATCAGGAGTCCCAGTAAAACTTCCGATATCTGCTAATACGAAGAGGTGGTGAAAGACAATCCTCAATTTATGCACTGCAGCACGTAGAGGAAGTGATCTCAGAGCACTTTATTCCTGCACTTGTGAATGGGAATCCACACAGTAGTAGAGCAGCTCGCAGTTGTTGTTGCAGCTCCTGTCCTTGACCTGTACCTGGCCAGCCTGGTCCCCACTGGAACCCAGGGAAGCCACCCACGCTGCTAGATATACACAGAAATGCAGAAAGACCCTCCCCTCATACAAATAACACGGACAGCCCACACACAAACATTCACACAATCCGCACAAACATACACACAATCCGCACAAACGCAACACCAATAACAATCCACATACATGCACACAACCCCACATGCAGCCTCACACATGCTATACCCCAAACAGCCCCACACATACACACACTACCAAACACACAATGTGACATATCCATCCACACACACAATTCCACAAGCTACCACATACACAGCCCACATTCATATGTATCATACACGATACCACAATCTGCTCATGAACATATACAATATAATAGCTCATATACGCACAAATACAACGATACAAAGCAATTACAGTATAAATAACACAAGCAGAATACAGCAGCATACACACCTCAATTAAAAAAAAATTAGGACCGGCACGCTCTGGGACATCACAATCCTATATCGGCACAGTGCTGCTAAAAGGATGCCTACCCCTGGTTTAGTTAATTAATAGCCTCTGCTGTCCTGGACTTATGTATATCTAGATTCTGAGCATTACAGGAAATATTTTACAGATGATATCCTCTCACAACAAAGTAGGGGTAGTTAATTTATTGAAAACATGACCTGCTCTATGTAATAATAGGTAACTCATGTAATGTGCATACAGTGTACCATACACCCAAAAATTCAGAGACTCAAGTGACAGAGCTGATTTAATTCTTCTTGGAAGGCTTGCTATAAATACAATAACAACTCCAACTGACCAGTAGTGGTTATGGAGCAAAGGTAATGTTGGGTGTCAAGTGTCTGATGTGTGTACAAACTACAGATCTTATGGCAACTAAATCTTAGCCACTTGCTACTAAAGCGGAAATTAACTTCTCTGTTAGCTGTCCAACTTTAGTAAATCATGAGCACAGATGATGGTTTTGTTCTTAGCACAAATGTTTCAGTGGGGTTGATGTCAGGGATCTATATAGGTAAGTCATATTGCTTTACCCAATCTCAAGAAAGTATTGCCATGTTACCACACTTTGTGTGACCTGAGACAGGGTGATGGTGGAACCAGAAAAGGCATTTGTACTACAATTTGTGCAAAAGATGTGATGAAAAGTTTGGGTATAATATTGTATGCTGCAGCGTAAAGGAAGTCTCTGACATTTCCATTTTATTTTAGGGGATGTGGCTAAAAAAGGTAAAATCCTCTAAATAAAAGGAGTGTCTGCATATTTTATATCATGCAAGGTGTATATTCTGCCAGTTTGGGGGACGCATTGCAATCTCACATCACACTTGTAATCACTGATTACAACATTGTCAGAGTAAGATGTCTCAACAGCTTAATAAACTCTTCTAGAACATAACATTGTTTTAGTGAAAAAAATTAAGCCGTTAAAGCAGTTCTAACACTTTGGGCTTGGGGGTCTTTGCACATTTTGCAAAGATCCTCGATGGTGACATCCCTGCTTGTGAGGCGTGGGGAATGCAAACATGCTTATCTGAAGTGTTCCCGTGTGGACACCACCATCTTTCTTCATCCTCCCGGAATGGGAGTCACTGCTGTACAGTACATAAGTCTGTGTGGAATTCTATGAGACCACAGAGACTCCATCAACCAACTTTTGCGATGCTATAGCTGTGGGGATTGATAAAATGTGATGGTAGAAGCTCCACTTGTTTTCAAGTTCTGTTGACTTCAGACTTGTACATTAGATAAAGTACTTCATACTTTGTTTCATATCTTTTACTTATGTTAAAATTTCAAAAAAATTCCAATGCAGTTGACCAACGTAAAACTAAAATAGAAAACATTTACTAGACCTCAATATAAATATATATAGAGAGAGAATATGAGAATCTGAAATCACAGTGCAAACTTTACAAATTGAGATTGCTACTTGTGCGGTGAAAATCCCACAAAATAAAGTCAGTACTTTATTTAGCGCCACTGCATAACCAGGTCTCAACATTTCCTCTCACCACTTGTCATTGACTAGTAAAAATGTAGCCCTGGTGAGTGTGCCATGGACCAGCCAGACTTGTAGTGACTAGTAACTTTTCAAGCCTGGCTAGTGGCGTAAGAGCTGGAATTTTAAGCCCTGGCAGTACAAAATATGGGTGTAATCCATATAGTGGAATAAGCATACAGCAATATTATACTGTTCACAAATAAGAGAAAACATACTGAAAGACAATCAAAATAACTTGGAGAAGTGAATATTCGCAATGCATTCACGAAACCCCTCTGGGGAATTCAGGCTCGCAGATACTGATTTGGACCATAAAGCCAGCAAAAGTAGCAATCCAAAAGAAGCACCACTATTGACCACAAAAAAAGGGTCAGATTTGGCATCAGTGAAAGAGAACATATACTTGTAGCTCCATCCTGTGTGTTTCAAAAGGCCTGATGTACCTAAGTTGCAAGAAAATATACATGTATATAATTCCCAGGAATATGCCTTCCGTAACACTATCCTATCTTAGTTATTCTTCTTGTATTTCACATTGCTTTTTCAAATCTGCATTTCTGGCAGTTCCTCCTCTCCACTACCTCTTTCAGCTGGAAACACAATGCTCTTGTTAGGAGTACCCTTCTGCTTCTACTTTATACTACCTCTCTTGTAATGTAATACTTTTCTTTGGATTCCAGTACCACCCATACACACGTGTCAACAATTTCTTTCTATATCAATAGTTTAAATTATTTCATTAATTATTGTGGATTCATGCTGGCATCTACTGCAGATTCGAAATGTCAAATGAAGCCGCGTGCATGTATGCTAACCAAGTATGTCTATGCTTTGTATCATGTAAAGTTGAGGCCTGGTGCGCAGTCGTGTATAGAGCATCTAGTAATTTTATTTGCTTGCACAGAAGGTACGGAATCATTGCCTTTGTGTGAATAAAATGTCATTGTGAGTTGCCTAGTGTGTGCTCTCATGCTGGTCTCATTAAAACGGAATAAGGTGTTAAAGTGCATATGCACGTGTTTCAACATATGCATTCCATGCTTACGAATGCTCTCTCCCAATGAAAGTAATAGAAGGGATCAGTTGGTAGATACTTTGAATGCCTGAGTCATATAATTGGTAATGTATCCATACCTTCCATGGGTCACTGCAGTATGGAAGGGTTCATACCACTGCCAATAAAACAAAAAGCACAAATACTGCTTAGTAGATGTACCCCCAAAAACATGCACATATTAAAATATTTGTTTTTGTTCTTTAATGGTATATCTAAAAATAGCTTCAGTTCTCTTGTCTGCTGCCTTTGCAAGTCCTGGTTTTCTAACCCCGCCCAGACTTTCTGTGGTTGTCCAATCACAGACTTCCTATACAGTTTCATGAGAAGTCTTTGCAAGGCAGGTGCTCTGAGCAGGGCCGCCATCAGAGGGTGACAACCATGATGGCGAATATCGCGATCTATGTGTGCAGCCGCGGGCCCTCGGCTCCCTGTTACCACAGAGGGGTCCCAGCACACTGCTTCTCTTCTAATAACACTTGCGAGACCCGGTTACCATGGCAATGCTCCGTGGGTCTCGCAAGAGTTATTAGAAGAGAGGAGAAGCTGTGTGCCGCCTGGGCCCCCTCTGCGGTAACAGGGAGCCAGGGGCCCCCCCACTGGACCACCAGGGATGGAATCTCCCCCCTCCCTGGACACAGGTAAGCAGGGAGGGGGGAGAAACATTTAATTTAAAATAAAATTTATGGGAAAATGCCCCTTCCCCACCCCCCCAAAATTGCACATTTACACAACACACACACACACACTGCATACACTAACACACACACACAGAATACACTAACACAACACGCATACTGCATATACTAACACACACACTGCATACACTAACATAACACACACACTGAATACACTAACACACACACTCTGCATACACTAATACAACACACACACTCTGCATCCGCTACACACTAACACCCACTCTGCATTCACTACACATTTACACACACTCTGCATTCATTGCACTGACACACACACACACACACACTACATTCATTACATTGACACACACTCTGCATTCACTATACTGACACACACTCTACATTCACAACACTAACATACACTCTGCATTAACTGTACACACAGCATCCACTACACAAACATCCTGTATTCACAGTACACACACTACATCCACCGCACATTGAAACACTATGCATTCAGGCCTTGTGCTTTGTCAGGGCCCCCGGCTCTGAGCAATTGCTGTCTCTTGAATTTAGCTCCACTGAGCTATCCAAACTAGGAAATAGCAGGACCTGTTGTCTGCTTGACAGCCAGGGATGGTGTAACCAGCTTAATTTTTAAATGTGTCCATTTCTATTGAAAGCAACAATGTGTATGAAATGAAAAAGACACACTCTTCTCACATAAAGTGCTTCACCAAGCTAAAGTGTTTTAGGGGTCTGTTGTGTCACTTTACGTTTTCCTAGCCCCTTTTTTAAAGTCACAAACGTTGGTATTTCTATTTGGTAATGCATCTTCTTCCCTACAAAACAAATATAGAGAAATTGACTGTTTATTTCCAGTGCTGTACATGTGGTGTATAGACCTGTAATGGAAGTAGTCGAGCAATAGTCAAAATGGTTTTTTTCTTTAGCCATTTAGAAAAGAGTAAAATGTACATGGTAAGTGCTGTAACGTTTCCCAGCTGCTTTCCCTTTTCACTTGCTGGGGCCTTCTGAAGACTTGTTTGTCATCTTTTATTGGAGTCTGTGTTGCCATAGTAACAGGAACTGGCATTCAAGAGTCTGGCGAGACCATACTGCTAATCAGGACAGCTGCAGGCTGGCCACTCCAAGGCCTAAACAGATGGGAACCTCTAGCACTACAGGAACAGAAGGTTGTCCTCAAAACAGAAATTGTTACTCGATGACACAAAATCCCAAGGAGGCAATGAGTGTGAACCTCTGCAGTGCTTTACACAATGAGTAGCAAGCTGTGTGCTCATCTGAGGAGGGTGCTATGCATTTCGGTGGCAACAAGATTTGCCAAGTGAAAGATAATAGTTTGAGCAGGCGTCATCTTACAGAGCAGTTTCGCATTGCTTATTATACATTTTTGTACAAGTCTGCTATGGAATTGAGGAGGTCTTGGTGTTGCATACACTGTACATTATGAGACCCCTACACCCTTCTGTTTATTAAAGGGGAACCATTACTTAACAATTCTTATATATGACTACTCTAGAAATTACACCACTTGATAAAACAGTGAAAACCGATAACTGACAATCTTTTTTCATGTGATGCTCTATTTTTTTCATTAGGTTACAATTTAGCAATTGCAACAAAAACAGACTGGCAAAAGCTTAGAGAAACTCAGTAGCTTGCCTTTCGGTTATTCCCATTGAGGTCTCAAAAATGTTTTTGCTCACTTGTGCCATTACAAAGAGAACCTGTACTATTTGCATATCAGCCTTATTCCACCCATAAGGGCAGTCCATAACCAAATTGCCAGCAAGTTCTCTCTGCACGATAGATACAGAAACTCCGGATGGTCATTTCGACCTTCGTTGGGCCTCAGCAAGGTGTAGCTGTTACCTGGCTAGGCACTGGGTCCACATCTGGATTACCCTTTTAATGTGTGGAGAGCCTTAGCAAAATTAGAAATTCACATCACAATCCACTTAATTTATGGCACAGTGGTGAGGCTGGTTCCGCCACACCAATAAATATAGAGATGAAAATGGCAGTTACGTGAATAGTAATTCCGCCAAACCTAAAATGTTGGAATCTGCATTACAAAATTTCTAGGCTCAGTTCATCTATTTTTTTTTGTGTTTGTATCTTTTTATTATCACAAGGTTGGGGAATCCTTGTAAGATTTTCTGCAGCCCCTTTTAGAGTAAATAGTGAGCACTTAATTTCGCATTTATCTCTTACAAAATTTCTAGCACCAGGATACATACTACTGGATGGGCTAATGTTGCTACATTACATGGGACAAGACAAATGTGTACTAGTGCATCTGTAGACCCCGCACATGTGGTCTGTTATTTTTAAAGGGGCACTCCAAACACCACAGTGACTTAAACTCAATGAGATGGTTTGAGTTTGATGCATGGATGCTGTCTTTTTCTGGCAATGTAAAACATTGACCTTTATGAGAAATATCAATGTTTACACTTTGATTCAAAAACACCTCTAGTGGCGGTCAGACTTACAGCTATCTGATGCGTTTCCTTATTGAAAATCTTTAATTCCCAAGGGCCCTTACATTTGGTATCATCACACTTTTCTGCAAGAAGCATGGGACTGGTGGATCTGCAGTAGATCTCCTATGCTTTGTTGTTGTTTTTAAAATTTTATTTATTGAAACGGAGTTTCCTGAATCTAAATTAGTGCATGAAAAAAAATCTAACTTTGAAATTAATATATTTAGTATTACGTTAGTGTACCTTTAAAAACACATTTCAAATATGCATTTACTAGCTCTATGACTATACAGTATAGCTTAAATGTTATTCTCTATACATGGCACCAATCCATTTGTAAAGGAAGTACACTTAAATATAAGAGTTGTTTCCTTTAGTTGATAACCCCCTCCTCCCCCCAAAAATAGGGAATTTCCAGAAGTTCAACTCCCTAGTTAAAGGAGAATCGTGTTTTGAAGCAGAAAAAAAAAATCAGCAAATATTGAATCCTGTCCATCTGTAATTCCACATTAACTAAGAAGAATTACACCATAATATTAAAGTCATTTGTTATTAGGGGAACTTATTAAATAAGGTTGGCATTGAGGGTGAAACATCTGTTAAAATCTGTCGATATTAGGGGTGGGTTCGAGGCTACAGACTATTTAAAAGGTAACAGGTTACAGAATGAATATTCTAACGTGCACCGTGTGATTTAAATGCTGCATACATTGCAATTGTGTAACCCTTTAACTGCAGCTCTGGGACCCAGAGAGTTAATGAGAGCTATTTTGGGAGGACAGGTTCAGCAGTGAGTGATCTGCCATCTATGCCATCCTCAGTACCCTCTCCCTAGTTACCCCCAGCCATCTGTAATTATGTGAGTATGCCCCTCCTCCCCAGCCTTGGCTGGGAATCTCACATCGCTCTGGTGTTAGATTTGGCACATGGTCTTGTTCAGATATTTCCCATGATATTTTTTTCGCCTGTCTCCTCAAAAGAGATGTTGCTCCCCCACTGTGGTTAATAGGAAGAGGGGGGAGAGGCAGCATCGCCCAAACATGTGACCCCTTTGTTAGAATGAGATAGTGAGGGTGTCCTCAGACTGGCTCAGTAACCAATAGATGGCAGTAAATGGACACGGAGATACCAGCTGCCTAAACAAACATAAAGGGGGTTAAAAAAATAGGAGAGAGAGAGGAAAAAAAAAAACTTCTACAAGATGGCGTCTGACTGGAGGGAGAGGGAGCCCCTCTCTGCATCGCCTGGCTGGTGAGAGGGGGGCACGGGCAGCCTGAGCTGGGGGCTGCACACTTCATGGCGCTGGGAAGGATATCTCTGCTGTGGGGTTTGCAGTGGGCTGGCTGCGTCCTGGTGGTGGCTGCAGGTAAGTGCTTGCTCTGAGCTCTGGCTTCTACAGACATAGGATGAGTAGAAATAGAATGGAGAATCCCCCACTTGTGTGCCAGAGGGGCGACCAATTCCTTACTCTGCTGTCTGGCACTCACTGTCTTAATAACACCCTTGCCCTCCAAAGTTCTACTCGATGGAATGTCAGCCCGCATAGAACTCTATGTAATGCACTGGGATGTGGTCCTTACCCTGCTGCATATTTATCTCATTGTCACAATAATCCCCATGGCAACAGTGATTTATTAAACATTTATATGATTTCGTAGCAGCTCAGGACGTTGGCATGACTGGGTACAGAAGTGCTGCATGCCATGCTTTTTTTTTTCTCTGTCCAAAATGACCTGGTACCCTGCTGCTGTTAACAAGAAGAGCCTGCCTGGTCCATGGATTCAATAGATGGATGTGTGTTCCAATCTTGTCATGGCAGTTGTCACACAGTGATCATGAAATGAAGGGCCTCTCTAGCTCTTTGTATGCCAAACACAGTACTGCTAATAACATGCAATGCTGGCACACTGCCTGTTACTATATAGTATATTGACATCTCCATAGACAGACACATCACTGCACTGACACATTCATTTATTTCTGTTCTTTTCTAATGATATGTCAACTATAATTAATTTACACAATATTATACTGAGACATTGACGTGCTAATACAATACTTCTATCATTGGCTTCTTGATAATCTGATATTTGATTGTATATCCATTCACAAATGTTAGTGTCAGAGGTTACAGCAACCAAGACTGATTATTTGTCTCCTAGATTGTTAGCTCCTTTGAGCAGGGCATGGTGGCCTCTTGCATATGTTGACATTATTTTGTTTTTACTTGTTGTTGTCATCGCTGTATTATAGGAAAGTATTGTGAAATATGCTGGCACTAGAAAAATTCTAAAAATCATAATTTGTCCCATAACAACCTAATTACCCATATAACTTTTACGAAGTGTTCTTGTGTTCTACAGAGTACATGGACAGTCATCAGATGTGTTATTGTTTTGTTTATTTTTTTTTCCATCTAAAAAGACCATTTGTCATATTCTGTAAATCTTTGGATTGTTTGATCAGATGCTATACAGTTTAACAGGCAGAATTTATGGAGGAGTGGATCAGTATCACTGCCTTCCAATTTAGCCTGCGGTGGTGTGCTAGATGCTTTATTATAGTGTTTTTTTGTTTTTTTTTCTAGTGTTTTATTCTTTGGAAGCTGATCTGTACATACAGAATATACAGCCTACATGCTCTATAGCTTCGAGGGAAATGAATAGCAGTGACCCATAGAATACAGGCCACAATGAATCCTCATAATTTCACTGTAAGTGTGTAAAGAGGCCTCAAAGCCCCATTCTAGGTTCGTGAGCCTGGGCAACATTAACCGCTTTACAAACCACAGCAGAGCTATAACTGAGTCTCTGGTCATCTTCTGGACAGAGAGTGGACTGGTCAGATTGTAAGTGAAAGCGGTTCTGCAGCAGCAGAGCTGCTGATCTCACCCAGATTCCCGGTGGAGGGCTAGCCTTATATCTAATGCATCTCTTGGGACAGCCTTTACTGCTGCCCTAGTCTGCATCTCTAGCAATTGAGATTTTTTGTTGAGCCATAATAAAATCTTTGTGTCTTGCAGTACTTCATCTCAAAGATCTGCAGATATGAGAAGGGTGGTCTATGTAAAGAACTCATTTTCACTGACATTTGTTTAAATTTTAACTCTTAGGCAAGGTAACTGTTAGACTGTCTCCCTCAATTCTACTGTGCCCCAGTCACATATGTTCATTACCCAAATGTAAATATGCCCATGTCGTTATTAACATACTAGCTTATATGTTTTCTCTAGAGGTAATTCCCCCATTGCCTTTAACTTTATCATGTGTTCAGATATATTAAAATCGTTCATCGGATTTAAGATATTTTTAATGATGCATTCCACATCTACTACCTTCCGTGGAACATTTTATGCTAGAAGCATTTACAATGCGCACCTTTACTCCTCTATGTCCTGGTTTCTGCTCATTCTATTAATACAAAATGAACAGCCAATCAGGACAAGAACACCTAGCACATACTGGTAAATTATAGGTTCTAAGAGAAAAGATAAATTTATTGCCATTAGTGAATACTGTTAAAAAGCAACCATTACTTTTCTAAAAATTACACGACAGAATAAAACATTGAATATAACTATACATATTAACTATGCATTTTATAAAATTTTCTCCAAGCACCATGGCCACTTCAGTGATTTGAAGTGGTTATAGGTGCCTGTAGTCTGTACGTGCAGCATTTTGGTTTTGAAATGCCGCATATACAGAGTTTAACCCCTCTGCTGCTGGAGGTGTAACTCAACCACCGGCAGTGTCATTAGGGTGGTATTATCCAGGCCAGAACAAGAGTGGCTAATGTCAGTTCTGTGCATATTCCTATGCACAGAAATGCATTTTTTGGGTGAGAGCGGTCAGCTAATGCTCTCAGCCAATGAATGGCTGACGGGATCAACTGCCGGGTTCTGCAGCTCTGCAAAAGTCGGGTGTCATCGCTGGCCCCAGAGGGCAAACAGCATCCGTTGGTGACTCAGGTAAGTGTGCAAACTATTGCAAAAGAGTTTGCCCCATTACCTGGGAACAGAATAGATTGATCAGAGGGTAATACTCTAATAATTATTTTAACCCCTTAAGGACCAAACTTCTGGAATAAAAGGGAATCATGACATGTCACACATGTCATGTGTCCTTAAGGGGTTAAAGAAATAAAAGTGGAGCAATCATCATGGAAACCAGGGGAACCTCCGGACGTGTTCCTCTAGTTGACTCCGCCATTTTTTACATTTTGCACCGCTTTTTAGAACAGAACCCTTTGCCAAACATCCCCCATTGTTTCTACTTCTCCTTCTCTCTCTCTTCTTTGCTGACTGACAGGTGCAAAGAGGAGAACAAATATTGACGGACCTAAAATGGAGGTTCTCACAGAAGAGAAAAGTGTGGATTTGTATATTTGATTGTGATATATTTATATATATATATATATGTATATACCTCTTATGAGCATTTATAACATTAACAACAGAATTACTCTTAGACATTACCTATATAGTTAACCGCATCAGCCACTGATCATTGCAATGATTAAGTTTACGTTAGTGCCAGTATTTTGTGACTTTGATGCATTTATTCCTTATTTATTCCCCTCCGGGGCAGATTCAGTGCCCAGTCTCAGAATTTATATTACGGCTCGGGTTATTAAGCAAATTGAAATCTGTATTGCCAAATTAAAGAGACAGTATAGTCACCAGAACAACTACAGCAAGTAAAGGCAGTGTTTACATTACTGCTTAGTAACATGTCTAGCGGCAGTCACTCAATCGGCCACTAGAGATGCTTCCTGGGCTCATGTTCTTCGTCTCCACACTTTGCATTCAGATGCTGAACACTCCTATAGAGATGCATTGATTCAATTGATTCTGTGATGAGATGCTGATTGGTGCAGTGTGGTATTTTGCTGTGCATGCGCGATAGTAATGGAGATTGTCAAATTTGATCTTAACCAAGGAGGCGGAGCAGCGCTGGAAAAAAAGGTGAGTAAATCACCTTTTTAATCCAGTTGAGAAGGGGTTAAAGGGTAGCCACGGACCTAAATGGCTATTTTGAACCTCTAGGAATACACGTTTGTATTCCTGACACTATTGTGTACCTTTAAGGCAAACATAGCTGCTACAGATTTTAATTCACAACTGTTCTGTCTTCAGTGTGTTTATTGGTGTGAGGATTGGTAATATAATACTCATTGTCTGTGAGTGTAAAGCAGAGTTACACAGCAATAAAATTCACACACTGCATCATATAGAGATTAATTTGTAAGGTGTCAACATGTGAGAGAATGTAAGTGTATATTAATGTGAAGTATTAGTGTGTCATGTCCCACATTTCTGTCTTCCTAAACCCCTCTTTGCTCACTTGCCCCCCCATATCCCTCCCTTACACATTTGCATCCTTCTCTTCATTTCTCTCCATGTCCCTGATTCTCCATTTGCATGCTTCTCCCAATATTCCTCCCATCTGTCTCCACATTTCACCCTCTTCCACACTTGCCCCCCCTCAATTTCTCCACTTCCCCACTTGCATCTATCTCATCGTATGTCTTCCCCAGCTCCACCTTTTTCACCACTTGTGCCGCTTGACTGCTGACCCGGACCAAAACTCCCACCACCCGTTGCCCAATAAATACACAACACCTTTTGTATGGGTAAGGGCAACGGCCACAGCTTTATTAACAAAATTCACATAAATCACCAGCGTCCACAACCTGTCAGCTGTTGGGGGATTACCAACAGACAGCTCTATCAAATGAATCCCACGAGTCCGATGCAGCCTGCCCCCGCCATCAGCTCTCAGCAGGCTGCGACTCCCCAAGCCGCTTGGGCACTTTCCTCCGAACCTCTTCGCTGGCCAGGACTACCGCGAGCTGTGACAAAACAAAGAAAACAACAGCACACAACCAAAACAACACCATCATAAACACTTTTTGGGTGGGCGGGCGGGAAGCTAGTAGCACTACACCTCTGCCCGGGGAACTGGTGAGTACCCTCCCATTTTTCCCCATTTTTATGCCCCCCATGTGCCACAATGTATCCCCTATAACCCAACCCCTTATCCCTGCCAGCAGTCATGTCCTCCCTTCCTTAAGATTTCCAGGGAGGTACTTGACTGCTGACCCGGACCAAAACTCCCACCACCCGTTGCCCAATAAATACACAACACCTTTTGTATGGGTAAGGGCAACGGCCACAGCTTTATTAACAAAATTCACATAAATCACCAGCGTCCACAACCTGTCAGCTGTTGGGGGATTACCAACAGACAGCTCTATCAAATGAATCCCACGAGTCCGATGCAGCCTGCCCCCGCCATCAGCTCTCAGCAGGCTGCGACTCCCCAAGCCGCTTGGGCACTTTCCTCCGAACCTCTTCGCTGGCCAGGACTACCGCCACCGCGGTTCCTCCCTACCTGCTCCCCTGGAAGGAACCGCGCCCCCCGCAGCCAGCGCCTCCTCAATACCCGCCTGCAGACCCGCATTCAGGATATCTAACCCTATGAGGGAGAGGTGAACCCCATCCTTTCGCATCAGGTTGGAATTGTCCCCTTCCAACTCCCTGTGCCTAATTACAAAACCGCCCAGCCGGCGGACAAACTTACCAATGGCCACGTTCAGCTTCCGCCTACTACGCTCAACACCCTTGGCATGAGGCAGCGAACGCCAACACGGCCTGGACACTATGTCCGACCAAATAAGGGTCAAATCGGGGAACAGAGCCATACACCTAGCCAGATCGTGTCTAATCGCATGCAGGAGGTCCACTGACCTACTGCGCCCTAGGTCATTTCCCCCTGCATGAAGCACCAGAGTCACTGGCCCGGACACGTACCTCCGAAGGGATACGCATTCGGCATACAGCTGCTGCCACAACATACCCCTAATACCCCTCCACCTTACCCTGGCCATCTCATAGGAAACCCCCAAATTTCTCCCGTAGGGCCGCTCCTCAGCTCGCCGCGCTGCCCAATATACGTAGGAATGTCCCAGAATCCAAATGCAGCGGGGCCGAGGACCTACGGAGAAAATGCATTATAGTAAATGAGGTCTGACATAGGACCTATAGCGCCGTGAACCCCATCTACCCAAGCGCTGAATCGCTGCGTCTGAGAAACCCCACAAACTAGCCTGGGTGGCCGCCCCTATACGGAAAGAGTGAGCAGAGTAATGACGAGGATCCACCCCGCATGCCACCAAGGCAGCACGGAACCTGGCTGAGAATTGATAACGAGTGAGGGGGGACCCATCCCTATGCATCAAAAAGGAGAGACACCCCATCGGCCTAATCTGCAAATAGGCTGAGCAAAGACGGACTGGACAGAACCTGCCGCCCGTAGCCCCGATCCGTACCCACGAACCCCTACCTACCTGGTCCGTCTTGGAACGACTTATGAAAACGTCTACGGAGTCCTCGGACCACCGGATATCCGACAACAGCAGAGGCCCAACCGACCTACGGTTGCGAGCAACCAACTCACCCACTCTAAGTGCTCCAAAAAAACAAAAAGAAAACGCAACCCGAAATAAAGCGGCTTCGTAATCTGAGAAACAAACGGCCTCCAGAGCCCCATGAATCCGTCCCAGCAAGTCAGCAGACACCGGGCGGCGGCGGTCTGGGACCCTCCGAAGTCTCCAACCCCGGATAACTCGCTGAATTCCGAACCACCGAGAAACATCTTGCCAACCCATAAACCTGCACAGAAAGGACAGGGCGGTTAATGCCTTCTCGGCCGCCGAGCAAGACTTACCCTGCGCCAACATAGACTCCAACATTATTAAAGTCGCCTCCAATCGCCCGGACTCCGACCCCAACACCAGGCTCTGCGAAAATGAGGAGAGCCATGTCCGCCAGACGGCTTGATATGCCTTCCAGGAAGAGTCAGCTAAGGAGTCCGACACCAAGCCTCTCAATCCTCCAAATCGATCTCCCATAAGGAAACCGGGCATCGGATACCCACTGCCTCCGCGGCTGGAGCCGACTCCCGAAAACGGTCCCACTGAAACCGAGAAAGAGAGTCAGCTACCACGTTATGAACACCCGGAACATGACAAGCTTTTATCCAAACATTAAACTTTAATGAAAGAAGTACCAACCGTCGCAGGAGCGCCAGAACAGGAGGGGAACTGGCGGTTGAACGATTAATCACATGGACAACACTCATGTTGTCCGTGTGAAAAACCACTGTCCGGTTGCCTAGATCCTCCCCCCAGAGCTCCAAAGATACCACGATGGGAAACAGCTCTAAAAACGTCAGGTTGCGCATAACATCCAAGCCCAGCCAGTGCGCCGGCCATGCCTCTGCGCACCACTGACCCTGAAAGTATGCCCCAAACCCCACGGAACTGGACGCATCCGTGAAAAGGTTCAACTCTGCGTTAGACGCTGCTTCCAGCAACCAACAGGAGCGTCCATTGTATCGCTCCAAAAAGGAGCTCCACACCTGGAGGTCCGCGCGCAGCCGCCTCGTGACTCGGATAAAATGAAAAGGCTCCCGAACCCCTACCGTGGACAGAGAAAGGCGCCTGCAGAACGCACGTCCCATGGGAAGAACTCGGCACGCGAAAGCCAAGTGCCCCAGGAGCACCTGCATTTGTCGCAACTGAACCTTCCTCGCCCCACGAACCAGGTCAATCAGCCTCAAGAGGACCGACAACTTTTCATCTGGCAGCCGGAAAACCATACCGACAGAGTCGATCTCAATCCCCAAAAACGACAGGACCTGAACCGGACCCACCGTCTTAGCCTCCGCGACGGGGACCCCGAAGCATCCCATGACTGCCCTAAATGTGTTTAACAGCCGCTCACACTCACCCGAACCCGGAGGGCCAACGAAAAGAAAATCATCCAAGTAATGAGTAACCGATTCCAGACCCGCCTCCTGCCTCGTTACCCAATCCAGAAAACAGGAAAACATTTCAAAATAAAAACAAGAAATAGAACAACCCATGGGTAAACACATGTCGTAGTAAAAAACCCCTTGAAAAAAACATCCTAATAGGTGAAAACAGGAGGGATGAACCGGCAACAGACGGAAAGCTGACGCTATGTCAGACTTCGCCAACAAAGCACCGGGACCGGCCCGGCGAACCAACTGCAAAGCCCTATCAAACGAGGCATATCGCACTCGACAAATGTCCTTGCCAATGGCATCATTTACCGATTGACCGGACGGATAGGACAGGTGTTGGATCAACCGAAAGGAACCTGGGTCCTTTTTGGGAACTAAGCCCAGAGGGGAAACACGTAAGTTAGGAAAGGGAGGCGCAAGAAATGGGCCAGCCATGCGACCCGCCTGCACCTCAACCTGCAATTTTTCCTGTAAAATATCTTCCTTGCCCTTAACCGAGCGGAGATTGTCCGCAAACAGAGGCGAGGAAGAGGGAACAAAGGGGATCCAGAAACCTACCTGAAACCCGTCAAACAATGTCTGCGCATCGCGACCCCTATGATACCGGGCGAGCCACGGGCGCATCCTTCGGGCGTCCACCGGCGTCCTCTCCCCTAGATATGTCGTCTCGAGATGGACCCTTTCCAGACCCTGGCTTCCCCTTCCTGAAGCAGCGCACAGCTGGGTGAGCTCCCCCGCAGTGTGCACATTCATGGCGGAACCTACAGGAGCTGAACCAGCGGCAGTGGCTCTCGTTAAAGAGCCAACATACGCCTTTTCTTTGCCCCGCAGAGGAGCCGGAGGTCCCTCCGGCAGGCCCGGGAAAGGGGGATGGTCTACTGGGAGTCATAATTAACAGCCAGAGACTGCCATCCTGAACGCCGAAATCCATCCCCGGGCACACCGCCAATTTTTGTCGGAATTGCTGGTCATACCGATACCAGCATTGACCGCCATAGATTTTATACGCTCCCCAAATTAGGTCCAAATACCCAAACAGGGCAGGAGCCTTATCTGGGAAACGGCGCACCAGGATACTGGCAAATATGTTAAACCCTTGCAACCAATTGCCAAAGGTTCTGGGTATCTGCTTACCTTTTTCCGCCTCTGGAACCTCTCCACGGCGCGGTCTGTCCACGGAATCCTTGTCAGGAGAGACCAAGGACAGCAGATCCACATACTCACCTCTACATATTTTGTCTTGCGTGTCCATAGGGACATGCAAACCTAACGGTGCAAGATCACATCCCACCGAACCCGCACGAAAAGCCCCAGAAGGCTGACCCCTAGGGGTTTGTGAACCTCCCTGCACCTGAACCTCAGCCTGCCCTGGGAATCCCTGTACCCCAGTAAGGTGTGAAGGAAAACTGGCCACTAGGGTCCTAAGCAGGCGCAAACACTCACTAGACTGATCTTGGGCCCCAGTCCCTGGCACGCTAGCGCAATGCAACCACTCACCGGACCGCTGGGGAACTGCTGGCACCGAAACCTCCTCTGCTTCCGAATCAGAATCAGACCAAGACCTCCTGGGGACATCTGCAGCAGGACCTGAGCTGTGCTCCAGGTGAAATTCGCCGAAACCGGCTGCCTCAGGGTGATGGGGGTTGCTTCCGGCTGTCTGTGCGGTCCTGATGTCTCCTCTCCTCCCTGCCGACCGTCCTCTGCGTCCGGCGCCCTGTGAACTCCGTGTTCCGGACAGGGCGCCGACGTTACGTGTAATTTCCGGGTCCCGTGCGCCGCCGGGGCGCGTCACTTCCGGTTGCGCCTGGTGATGACGTCCGGCGCCTTGACGCACGCCGACGCGTGCACTCACTTCCGGTGACCTCTCTCTTCCCGCCGTTGGGACCGGAAGAGACGGCGGGCTACGAGATCTTCCCGCCACGCCGCCATCTTGTCCACCAACGATGATGGCCTCCACCGATCTCCGACCAGCTCTCACCGGGGAAGACCTCGCGGTGCCGATCCGCTCACCCCGCTGACGACCTCTTCTTGTGGATACCGGACTGGGGGACAGGCGCGTAGGAGGCTTTGAACGCCTGGCTCTCCTACCGCCATCAGCCTGGAGCGAAGTCCCTGAAGCAGCAGCAGGAGCCGGGCGGTTATCCACCCCGGCTAACACCTCCTGCAACGCACCGGAGCCATGGGATTCAAGGTACGCCTGTAATAAGGCTACCACATCGTCCTTGGAAACAGCTGCAGCCATTCTCCCGATGCCAGATGAGGGAAAGATAAGTAAACAGAAGCAGAGGATAAGTATTCCAAACTCCTGTAAAATGTTTTTTTTTTTTTTTTTTTTGGTAAAATTCGTGTAATAATTTTTTTTTTTTTTTTTTGTAAACAGTTCCAGGGGAAGCTAGTAGCACTACACCTCTGCCCGGGGAACTGGTGAGTACCCTCCCATTTTTCCCCATTTTTATGCCCCCCATGTGCCACAATGTATCCCCTATAACCCAACCCCTTATCCCTGCCAGCAGTCATGTCCTCCCTTCCTTAAGATTTCCAGGGAGGTACTTTCCCTTTTTCCCTTTCCACATCTTCTGCTCCCTTCCCCATCACATCTCCTCTTTCCCGATTTGTTCCCTCTCCCAATGACATTTTCCCTTACCCCTATCCTGCCTGTAAATGAGGCTGAGCGGAATGATGTAAAAGGCTTGCATGCAGGAGTTCACGTGGGGCCATGATGCTGATGCCATACATCCCTGCTCGTTCTCCTGTAATTGGTCCTGCAGCCATGCAGAGAAAGAAGTACTGTCGCGGCATGTCTCTCATGGGATGGAGAATGAGATATTCACCTTCTTTCGCAAGCACACAGTTTACTACTATCCCACCAAAGATCATAAATGGAGGTAATAACTGTAGGTGCTGCAGCTGCCTGCTCATACATCTATCAGTTGAATAAGTATTGTTATGTATATTGTGAACACCGTAGACAACCTGTTTCCTCCTGGCAGCACTAATGCCGGAGCAACAAGCAAGCAGGTATTTAAGATTAAATACTTAAGTACTAATAATAATCAAGTACTCTATGTGTGTACCTGTCTCGCAGCTCGGAGTAAGCACCCCCCTTTACCCACACCTGATTCTCTTTGTGACAGCTGGCATGTCAGCACTGTGATAATAAAAAGTGCCACCCTAACCCGTGTGATAAATGGTTTAGAAAATAAACGAAAGAGGCTGATGATCTGCTTGCCTGAGGTGTATATTTATTAGAAAACCTTAGTAGGGAGAAAGTGACAACTGATCCGGCATGAAAAAAAATAAATCAACCTACAATACCTTCAGGAACCTTTACAATAAATGGGTTCAATTGAGAGGAACCATTATCACCACTCACAGGGTTATTCAATAAAGTGAGACTTGTCTGGAATTCAAAGGGATTTTCACATTTAAGGCCAAAGTAGCTAAACTGGAAGCATAGCTGAGAATTTGTCCAGTTTGGCTATTAAGTCCTTATGAAGAGTGATAAAGTGGAGAGGAATATACACCACTGCAGTGGAGAATTGCAAGTGTCCAAAGATCGGGATGCTGGCCACTAGCCCAAGGTCACATGAGATAATGTTTAACAGCAAATGGCAGTGTTGGTCTCAGGGTCATGCTGCTCAACCAACATGGAGATATTTTGCTTTTAATTAACCCCTTCACTGACTTTGTGAATCCCACATAGCACACAGTATTGACTATGAGTATTGACAGTGCTTGTGGAACATTTGAACCTACAAAGTGTAGCTATACTTCACTGTCTCCAATGAAGGATATAATTGACAGCGATATATTATCTTAATATTTTATTCATCAGTCTGGAAGCCCTTTAAATCTCAGCATTAAAGGGACACTGTAGGCACCCAGACCACTTCAGCTCATTGAAGTGGTCTGGGTGCAAACTCCCTGCCTTGACAAAGGGGGAAGCTATAGTGCCAGGAAAACAAGTTTGTTTTCCTGGCACTATAGTTTCCTTTTAAACACAAGTGACATTTCACCCCTCGGATTTACTGTGAGATAATAATATCCTTTACCATATTGTGAAGTAACTGGTTTGTGACCCCAAAGTAGCAATATTTGTATATAGCAGATATTTAAACTGCGTACTTTCTAATTTTGCAAGCACTTGGAATCTGTACCGTTATAGCACTGGGATAATGTGCGGCAATCCGCTTATCAAATGCTTCTGAAACATTAAATCCAATGATACTTTATCAGTTGCATTAGCTTCATCAGTTCTTCATCATTGTGCTGTGCATGGTGACAATGAATGAATAATGGAGACTGTGCCTCTAGTCACTGTCTGCCAGACACCCACTAGAATCATGTTGTGGCAGTGTTTGACATTGCCAGAGAAAAAGGACAACCTCTATATTAGGCTGTAGGTTTTTTGGTGTTTAGTGTAAATATGAACGTGAACAAAACCATGAGTTGCTTCAATATATGCTGTTTTCAAATTGTGGAACAGGGCTTCAACATTTTAACTCACCCAGTTGTAAGTAAGAAGTTTACATTCAGTTATTTTGACCATTGGGCACCCTCTCAATCTGCAATGTTAGGTAAGTAATTCCTGAGACAATGTGAATTAAGTCAAGCAAAATGTATTAATATAGATAATAATATGTACTGGACACATTCAGATCAAAAATAAGGAAATGTAGGAAAGATTAAGAAAATGTATTATGCCAAAAATGGAGATTTTGAGGATTTCTCACTGTTTATCTGGCATGAAGCCAATTGTTAGTCAGTAGCATGTAGACTTTGGCTATTTTGATGTTACCTGGGGCACTGGAACATTATACAAATTGGTACTCCGCATAATACATTTTTGGATACTGGAAAAACCTCCAAAGAATTTGGCTAAGAAAATTTACTCATTCCGGGTCAAGTGGTATAGAACACTTGCATATCCATGCTTTGCCATTTTGTCTTTCA
Source organism: Pelobates fuscus (assembly GCF_036172605.1). NCBI lineage: Eukaryota > Metazoa > Chordata > Amphibia > Anura > Pelobatidae > Pelobates > Pelobates fuscus. The sequence goes on from NC_086319.1 coordinate 299,313,226, forward strand.
AAACTGCTTTAGATGTTTTGCAAACTGTGCCTGGCTGTCCATCTCTGAAGATAAGGAATAGCAGTAGTGGAAATGCTGGATAATTGACAACTACATATTACACATTAAACAAACTGAGGACTTATAACTTCAGAATAATAGAGATATTTCAGTCCTTTATGTGAATCCTATACATAAGTGTTTTTTTTTTTTTTTTTTTAGAAATAATGATCAGTTCAGTAGAAGAAAGAGCTTTTTTTGACAAATCAATAGATAAAAGATGTTTACAAAGTCCCCAAGTCTTCAAGACAATAATGTCGCTGTTAACCGTAATGTTATTTTTCATCAAGGCAGTTACTTGGCCTGCTATTGAACTGTGATTGCCAAAATAGAGTTTCAGAATTCTTCTTCACCAATCCAGTAAACATAACTGGTGGTTGACCAACAGAGACACACTGAAAAAGAAGTCTGTAATGGAGATTCCCAGATAGCACCAGATAGCATATACACTAAAAACACAAGACAAATTGTGTGGGATACAAATTCTGGTTTCAGCTCTCTCAGAGTGTTCAGTCAATTAAAAAATGTATTTTTCAGTTGAAGATCATTAGTTGTTGATGGAGGATCTGTACAGAGTCTATTGGCTTACTTAGGAACAACAATAGTGTATGTGTCAATTTGAAAAGCAGAACCAAAAGTCATCACCTAGTTCTCGCTTTAGGCAAAATCTATGGTAGAACACATTTTACAGCCCATCTAAAAAGGTTCCCCAAAATTGCTACTTATTCCTTAAGCATAAGTTCTTGTCCAACATAGTAAATGGACACAGAGATAAAGCTGGGAATGTAATGTCCTCTGCAATGCTTCCTTCAGTTCCTCTAATTACCAGTCTATTCCAGAAGATGATAATGAAACAGGTCCGGTGTTCTTGACTGGGTCCTCTTGGCTGGCAAGCACATCATTCTCAAAAATGCCCTATTCCACGTCCATCAACTTCTCAACCAGATTTCCAAACACAAATGCCTATCTGGCTCAACAGTCTGCAACCAACTATTGTCAGTTTGAAAGAAAGTGTGAGCAATACGGGTCTCCCCACTGCAATCATTAAACCCTCCTCATTTAATTTCCTTTTTTTTATATATATATCTCAAAAATGTATAGCTAGCAGGACAAGAGACATATTTATTGATTTTTTTTAATCTATACTTTTTTCTTTACATTCTGTGTTAATCACGGCCTTTGACATTTTCTTTATAAGTACATTAACTACAGATACAGTGTAACATCTTTGTATATATCATATCCTGTCTTACCTTTATGGAGAGTAAAACATTCTCAGTACTGTGGTGCAATTGTATTAACATAAAAACAATGTATTAATCTCCCTTCCCCCATGACTCATGATAGCAACATCATTTGTCATTTATCCTGAAGCCTTTCAACCTGATCATGCAAAACAAATAGCACCAAAGTTACCAAAGTTCATGCAAGAAATGCACTCACACTTTTCAATGGGCTGATACAAACATAGCATTACACACTATTTAATACCACAATTAATGTGCCACTCACTCTATTTCGGTGCTAAATCCTTCGGGCAGGTGACCTCTTAATGGGTACATTCTCCTAACCATATAACTGACACGCTAACATGGCAGTAATGTTCAACTGCCATCACCGATGTGATGCTATACCAAAGGCTATAAAGCCATAGGTATCAACCAACTGATTACGGGCTTATCTAGGCTTACCACCCTACTTGTGTGAGTTGAGGACCACGTATGTTCACATTAAGGTAGTATGTATACCTACAAAATGAATGGATGACATGAAATTATCTCAATGCTCTTTGTGTTATGTTAATCCATCCACATGTTTTATGTTCACCCTTACACATGGTATGTTTATCCAATCGTATGTGATATGTTTATCCTTACACAATTGTTGTATGTCCATACGAACATTGTTGCAACTTTGATGTACTTGATCATAACAATGTGTAACTTTGGAACGGTTGTAACTTTGTGAACATTTCCAATAAATGTTTAAAAAACAAAACAACAACAATTTAAAGGATAATAATCCCAGTGGCATTAGACAGTGGTATAGTATTCTTGGGATAAGAGTGGGTTCTCTATATTTTCTGCTCACTATCTGATGGACACTCTGAGACAACTTGTGAAGAGGTTTGTCATAGAAAACTTTCAGATGTGACAGTTAATCCTTGCAGAAGTGTGTGGGGCATGAAGTTTCATTTTCAGCTTTTTCAGAGTGTACAGTCAATCGAAAAATGCTTTCTTTTTAGAGTACTACTAGTTTTTGGAGTGAGTAGGCCTACTTTGGAGAAATACAATGGTTGCATATATAAATTTGCAACTCGAATTGAGAACAACATACATCTAGTATAAAAAATATTCCTAAACATTGCTGCATATTAATTTTGTATGTATTGTCTAAATTGAAGCTGTGTGTTTTAGGTACTACCTGATCAAGGTCATTACCTGCAATCTTTGTACACAATGAGGTTAAGAAGTGTACAAAAGCATCAATCACTGTGTAAGGTAATGAGAAATGTAGCAGCATATTACCTAAGTGGGTATGTGGGCATATTGACCAAGTGGATAGATTTCAAGACACAAGACTTGAAAGTACCGTGTATTATAAGGTATGGAAGAGTAGATTATGTGAGAATTGTTATAGCTGTGCAATATATATCAAATTGTGAATTAATTACATCAAAATGTCTTCAGTATAGATAATATAAATCACTGTATAATAGTTCCAATAAGATTAATTTGGGGAGTTTAGATTATTTTTTGGAAGGTTACATATACCCAAAATAAGTACAGAACAGAAAGAAATGTTAGACAAAACTATTCAGACCTGTGAAGTTATTAAAGCAATCGAAACACTCAAAAATAAGAAATCCCCTGGCCCAGATCGGTTTGGGGCCCAGTTTTATAAAATAGTCAAAAAAAGATTAGCCCCTGAGATGGCACAAGCCTTTAAAGAATTTATACATCTGTCTAATTTCTTACTGCTAATATCCTCCCAGTCTTAATGGAGCACTATAGGGTCAGGAACACAAACATGTATTCCTGATCCTATAGGGTTAAAACCACCATCTAGCCCCCTGGTCCCTTCATGCCTCCCTAAATATAGTAAAATCTTGTATTCAAGTCTGGAGCTGCTTGTTTGTCCCTGTTTCCTTTTGACCTGCCCACTGCCTGCTGACATCATCAGAAGTGGTAGCCTGATCCAATCACAATGCTTCCCCATTGGATTGGTTGAGACTGAAAAAGAGGCAGATCAGAGGCAGAGCCAGCACAATTTAAACACAGCCCTGGCCAATCAGCATCTCCTCATAGAGATTAATTGAATCAATGAATCTATATGAGGAAAGTTCAGTGTCTGCATGCAGAGGAAGGAGATACTGAATGTTTGGAGGCATTTTAGGCAGCCATGACCCAGGAAGGATATCCAACAGCCATCTGAGGAGTGGCCAGTGAAGTTATCACATGGCTGTAATGTAAACACTGCATTTTCTCTGAAAAGACAGTGTTTACAGCAAAAAGACTGTAGTTGTTCAATAAGCTGTAGTTGTTCTGGTGACTATATTGTCCCTTTAAGCCTAACAAAGACCCGGCATATGATAAAAACTATAGGCCGGAGGGGGCGGAGCCAGCGCCTGCACGAGCTGGACGTGATCTACAACAGCTCCGCAAGTTGGCCCGACTAAAAATAAATTTGTGCCAACACAGATCTCGCTATTGGGCTCAAAACGCCCCAGCCCGATCCCCGACACCATGGGAAAGAAAAGTAAGAAGCTTCGCTCAGATCCGTACTCTGGTTCCCGAGATAAAAGCGTATTCGTGCGCACGGCCACGCGGCCTTAACCCGCCAAGCTGGCGCCCGCTGAGGCCTATTCATCACTATCCTCGGACAAGCATTGAAGCCGACCTCTCCCCTTCACAGAGGCGGTGAACAGGGCCAAGGGCACTCACAGAAACAGAAGACTCAGCTCCTTCCACAAAGGGAGACATCAAAGCCTTAATGAAGAAGATCTAGGCAATGTTTAATGCGGACATGGCACCAGTCGGGGATGCAGTGTCCACGCTCACTACAAGTGTACAAGCAGTGGAAGAAAGCATGGAAAGCTCCAAGCTAGCGCAATCAGCTACAGATGCAGCCATAGGAGCATTGCAAAAGCAGTGTGCAGACCACCAGGCTCAGATAGCCAATATGAAGAACAAGGCCAGGGCACGCAACCTGAGGATACGGGGAGTGCCAGAAACGATCTTAGGAGCAGAACTCCCTCACTATTGCAGGAGGCTCTTGGCCACTCTCCTCATGCCTAAACAGACCAAGCAACTCGTGGTGGACTCCTGCTTCCGGCTCACCAAGGCAACCAACGCAGCTCGAGAGGTACCCAGGGATGTCTTACTAAAACTGGTGCGAGGCTCTAACCACGGGGGCAGTCAGCAGCTCCCCCACAGTCTCTTTTGAGGGGGCACAGCTGGCATTTTACAGAGACTTTTCCAGGCATACTTTGACATGGCGGAGATCCCTCAAGCAAATCACTTAGCTCCTCCAGGAGAATTCAATCCCCTATAAATGGGGCCCCCGACGACTAATCGCCGACAAAGCGGGCAAGATATACGCAATATCACACCTCAATGAAGCACCAGCCTTCCTGCATTCTCTAAGCCTGCCAGCAGAGAAGCTACTGCCCCCAGACCGCCCATCCTGGACTGTAGCGGGAATAACCCCATTTGTACCCAGAGTTGGGGCACCCGAGGCAATCAAACTGCCAACCTAATGTCTGCGGCTGCAGATACAAGTGCCCTCATTCACACATAATGTCCCTCAAATGTGTAAATTTTTCAGTTTTTTTTTGTTGTAATTCTTTATTTTTCACGTGCAAAGAGTGACAAACAAGCTTGAAACGCCTTGATAGCTGTATCAAGCACATCATAAACAATCAGCATAGGACAGTTACATGGCTATATATAGACAGCACATTTTATATTTGAGTAATAATAATAGAAACGTAGATATTCACTAGCTTTGGTCGTGAAGTAGAGGATAGATTAGTTTAGGACTAGCGTGTGAACGTATCTTGCTACTGTTGCGCGTCGAGGCTAAGTGTCTCTGCGGGACATGACATCTCCTGTGCTTGATGTGTGTGTGGTTCGCCTGTGGCTTGCATGCGTGGAGTGCATGTGTGGTGATGTTATCATGTGTTTTGTGGCCAGTAGGGTGGTTTAGTATCCCCAGTTACCCTGGGGGGGGGGGGGAGAGTAAAAGTTGAGCTCTCTCGGTGGCCCTGTGTCTGTCGGGCAGATATGTGGTTGGAGGTATGGCTGCTGCAGCGGGACAGCTTGTAGTACCTTTCCCTCAGGCTATGAAAATTAATTGTGTCTTGAGCCAATATAAGGTGTCTAAAATAAGGATAATAACGATTTTAACCAAAATATAAGGAAACAAATAACTTGTGCACGTTAAACTATCGTGCGTTCAGAGTTCCTCTATTTAAGCCCTCAGGGCAAGTCTTTGGGCCTGGGGACCCGTGAAGAACGAGAAGTGGCCTAGTTAGCTATCAAAGTCCCGTCAGGTTGCGGCTGCTGTGCTCTTCCGTGATTCAAGCCGTCGGGGGACAAATGGTAGTGTCGTCGCTGGATCCCCTATCCCGGGTGTAGCGGGTATGGTGAGTTGTCCCGTCGTTGGTATGGAGTCCTGTCTGAGGCCCAGTGTGGGAAGTAGGTCTCTCGCGCCCTGCATATCTTGGATGGTGTACCGGGAATCTCCGTGAGAGAGTTGTAATGCGCGTGAGCCCCTCCACTTGTACGTGATGTTTTGCGCACGGAGAAGTGCCGTGAAGGGCTGGAGGGAACGGCGCCAGGCCATTGTGGACCGTGAGAGGTCTGAGTAGAATGAGAGCGACAGATTCTCGAACAGGTAGGGAGAACGGTTTTGCGTTCAGCACTGCTGTTTTATCCCTGACTATTCGGAAGGCGTACCAGTAGGTCTCTGGGTTGTGTGATTGGGGCTGTGGTAGTCCTTGGGAGTCGGAACATCCCTTCCGGGGTTATCTGCTTAGCCTGTTTAGGTGTAAGTAGGGTCGTGAATAGCCCTCTTGTGAAATGAGGTAATTCCTCCTCCGGTATCTCTTCTGCGATCCCTCGAATCTTAATGTTTTGGCTGCGCCTCTGGTCCTCCAGAACTGCGAATTGGTGCTCAAATGTAAGATTCTGGTGTTGCAGATCGGTCACCAGTTGCTGTAGTTGCTTGGTGTGCGTGCTGGTGTGCAGGGATCCCTGTTCCAGGGCGTTAATGCGGCCTGTCAGGCCCTGCAGGTCTGTGCGTATTTTCGCCATATCCGCCTGAATAGCGTGTTGGACCCCGGCCCCGTTATGGTGACCGGGGGTGAGTCGGGTTGTGGGGGAGTGGAGAGATGGGCCTTTGGTGCGGGTAGGGGCTCTACCTCCATTCCGGTCGTAAAATCATCAGACATGCCGGAGCTGTCATCATGGAGGGCGGCCATATTTGGGCTCACTGTAGTCCGGGCCTGTCTCCAGAGGTCTCCAATGCTAGGGTTTTGCCATGGCTTGTCCGGTTTGGACTTTTTAGTTTTACGTCCCATCACGTCTGCTACAGCCAGCACTGCTGTTTTGCGATCGTTGTGCAGAGTCTGGGCGCTGTAAATAGGGTGAAAATGGCAGTTTTGTCCTGAGCTCAGACAGCATGCGGCCATTCCGCTCCGTGGCTTAGCTCCACCCCAAGTTTTTCTGTTTTACTGTTTGTTGAAATCGTATTTAATACCTCTGTTGTTCTGGCTCCGTAAACTTAAGACTGAACTCTAAGATAGCATGCCCCTGTCCCCCCCCCCAAACCCACATAGAGCGCACAAGCGGTCCCCCTGTGACATAACAGCTACTCACTGCATGCTCCACTTAAGACCACAGCCTTCTGTTTAAGCACCAGAATACTACAGCTCCAGCAGCCTGACTGGGAAACTGGTCAGAGTTGAGGGAAATATAGGGATATTCTTGAGCAAAACCTGTTCCACTTTGTGCGTGATTTGAGGCTAGGTTCACTTTCCAGCAGGGAAAAAAAGACCCCAAACACACTGCTAAAGCAACACTTGAGTGGTTTAAGGGGAAACATGTAAATGTGTTGGAATGGCCTAGTCAAAGCCCAGACCTCAATCCACTAGAAAATCTGTGGTCAGACTTAAAGATTGCTGTTCACAAGCGCAAACCATCCAACTTGAAGGAGCTGGAGCAGTTTTGCAAGGAGGAATGGGTAAAAATCCCAATGGTAAGATGTGGCAAGCTCATAGAGACTTATCCAAAGCGACTAGTGATGTCACGAACATAAAATTTTCGGTTCGCGAACGGCGAACGCAAACTTCCGCTAACCTTCGCGAACTGCCATTGACTTCAATGGGCAGGCAAATTTTAAAACCCACAGGGACTCTTTCTGGCCACAATAGTGATGGAAAAGTTGTTTCAAGGGGACTAACACCTGGACTGTGGCATGCCGGAGGGGGATCCATGGCAAAACTCCCATGGAAAATTACACAGTTGATGCAGAGTCTGGTTTCAATCCATAAAGGGCATAAATCACCTAACATTCCTAAATCACAATGGATATGGATTGAAATCTGACATATGACATATTGACACCTTGACATATGGATTGACACCTTGACATATGGATTGACACCAGTCCTCAGAGAACCTGATACACACTGACACAGAGCAGAATAGGGACTGTTCCCCCTACATAGGGTCACTTGGCCGATATGGATTGACACCTGTCCTCAGGGACCCTGATACACACTGACACAGAACGGAATAGGAACTGTTCCCCCTACATAGGGTCACTTGGCAGATATGGATTGACACCTGTCCTCAGGGACCCTGATACACACTGACACAGAGCAGAATAGGGACTGTTCACCCTACATAGGGTCACTTGGCAGATATGGATTGACACCTATCCTAAGGATCCCTGATACACACTGACAGAGCAGAATAGGGACTGTTCCCCCGACATAGGGTCACTTGGCAGATATGGATTGACACCTGTCCTCAGGGACCCTGTGTCATGGCATGAAGGGGTGCTGCCCTGCAACAGCACTGTCCCTTTAAGTGTGGGAACCAACTTAGCAGAGAAATAATTCTAGGACACGATAAATGGAGTAATAAAGAAAATGTATTAAGGCAAACCAAAAGGATATAGATATATATATACACAAAACAAAATATGACAATGCCACAAATATATAAATATATACAATAACCCAATATATACAATAGAGCAGGCAGAGTCCACGATAGTCCTAGGCAAAGGTAAAGGCTTAGTCAGGTTAGTGCAGCCACCAAGTACAAAATGAACATCAAGGGGCAAAGTCCTAAGCAGGTCACACAGAAATAATGCAGCAAGGTCAGAATCACTGGAGAAGGAGTCTAGACAGGAACACTGCAGGCGAACACTGGAACAGGAGGCACAGGACACAGGACCATAAGGACATCGGAACACCGGATCAGGAAACACAAGATACTCAGGATACTCAGGATACTCAGGAAACAAGACACAGGAGACAGGAAACAGGAGACAGGAGACAGGAGACAGGAGACAGGAGACAGGAGACAGAATCACGGGAGCCAGGAAACAGCAGGTATAGGGTCAAGGATAGAGGATAATGATCTGACCAGGAGTGAGGGGAGAAACCAGAATATATAGGTGCTAAACAAGGGCCAGGTGTAGTGCCTAACGAAAGGAAATGAGAACAGTGCCAAACAGAAAGAGTGGTGAGTGCGAGTACTGCACGAGGGCATGTCGACTAAGGAGTGTCGTGACACCCTGATACACACTGACACAGAGCGGAATAGGAACTGTTCCCCCTACATAGGGTCACTTGGCAGATATGGATTGACACCTATCCTAAGGATCCCTGATACACACTGACACAGAGCAGAATAGGGACTGTTTCCCCTACATAGGGTCACTTGGCAGATATGGATTGACACCTGTCCTCAGGGACCCTGATACACACTGACACAGAGCAGAATAGGGACTGTTCCCCCTACATAGGGTCACTTGGCAGATATGGATTGACGCCTGTCCTCAGGGACCCTGATACACACTGACACAGAGCAGAATAGGAACTTTTCCCCCTACTTAGGGTCACTTGGCAGATATGGATTGACACCTATCCTCAGGGACCCTTATACACACTGACACAGAGCAGACTAGGGACTGTTCCCCCTACATAGGGTCACTTGGCAGATATGGATTGACACCTGTCCTCAGGGACCCTGATACACACTGACACAGAGCAGTATAGGGATTGTTCCCCCTACATAGGGTCACTTGGCAGATATGGATTGAAACCTATCCTAAGGATCCCTGATACACACTGACACGGAGCAGAATAGGGACTGTTCCCCCTACATAGGGTCACTTGGCAAATATAGATTGACACCTGTCCTCAGGGACCCTGATACACACTGACACAGATCAGAATAGGGACTGTTCCTCCTACATAGGGTCACTTGGCAGATATGGATTGACACCTGTCCTCAGGGACCCTGATACACACTGACACAGAGCAGAATAGGGACTGGTCCCCCTACATAGGGTCACTTGGCAGATATGGATTGACACCTGTCCTGAGGGACCCTGATACACACTGACACAGAGCAGAATAGGGACTATTCCCCCTACATAGGGTCACTTGGCAGATATGGATTGACACATATCCTAAGGATCCCTGATACACACTGACACAGAGCAGAATAGGGACTGTTCCCCCTACATAGGGTCACTTGGCATATATGGATTTACACCTGTCCTCAGAGACCCTGATACACACTGACACAGAGCAGTATAGGGATTGTTCCCCCTACATAGGGTCACTTGGCAGATATGGATTGAAACCTATCCTAAGGATCCCTGATACACACTGACACGGAGCAGAATAGGGACTGTTCCCCCTACATAGGGTCACTTGGCAGATATGGATTGACACCTGTCCTCAGAGACCCTGATACACACTGACACAGAGCAGAATAGGGACTGTTCCCCCGACATAGGGTCACTTGGCAGATATGGATTGACACCTGTCCTCAGGGACCCTGATACACACTGACACAGAGCAGAATAGGGACTGTTCCTCCTACATAGGGTCACTTGGCAGATATGGATTGACACCTGTCCTCAGGGACCATGATACACACTGACACAGAGCAGAATAGGGACTGGTCCCCCTACATAGGGTCACTTGGCAGATATGGATTGACACCTGTCCTGAGGGACCCTGATACACACTGACACAGAGCAGAATAGGGACTATTCCCCCTACATAGGGTCACTTGGCAGATATGGATTGACACCTATCCTAAGGATCCCTGATACACACTGACACAGAGCAGAATAGGGACTGTTCCCCCTACATAGGGTCACTTGGCATATATGGATTTACACCTGTCCTCAGAGACCCTGATACACACTGACACAGAGCAGAATAGGGACTGTTCCTCCTACATAGGGTCACTTGGCAGATATGTATTGACACCTGTCCTCAGAGACCCTGATACACACTGACACAGAGCAGAATAGGGACTGTTCCCCCTACATAGGGTCACTTGGCAGATATGGATTGACACCTGTCCTCAGAGACCCTGATAGACACTGACACAGAGCAGAATAGGGACTGTTCCCCCTACATAGGGTCACTTGGCAGATATGTATTGACACCTGTCCTCAGAGACCCTGATACACACTGACACAAAGCAGAATAGGGACTGTTCCCCCTACATAGGGTCACTTGGCAGATATGGATTGACACCTGTCCTCAGGGACCCGGATACACACTGACACAGAGCAGAATAGGGACTGTTCCCCCTACATAGGGTCACTTGGCAGATATGGATTGACACCTGTCCTCAGAGACCCTGATACACACTGACACAGAGCAGAATAGGGACTGTTCCCCCTACATAGGGTCACTTGGCAGATATGGATTGACACCTGTCCTCAGAGACCCTGATACACACTGACACAGAGCAGAATAGGGACTGTTCCCCCTACATAGGGTCACTTGGCAGATATGGATTGACACCTGTCCTCAGGGACCCTGATACACAGTGACACAGAGCAGAATAGGGACTGTTCCTCCTACATAGGGTCACCATTTTTAGCCCAAGGCAGCTCATCTCATCAGGCCTTTTTTAGTCGATTGTATAGCCCACTGTTAGTTCCTTCGGGATCCATCCCTCATTCATCTTAATAAAGGTGAGGTAATCTAGACTTTTTTGACCTAGGCGACTTCTCTTCTCAGTGACAATACCTCCTGCTGCACTGAAGATCCTTTCTGACAGGACACTTGAAGCGGGGCAGGCCAGAAGTTCTATCGCAAATTGGGATAGCTCAGGCCACAGGTCAAGCCTGCACACCCAGTAGTCAAGGGGTTCATCGCTCCTCAGAGTGTCGATATCTGCAGTTAAGGCAAGGTAGTCTGCTACCTGTCGGTCGAGTCGTTCTCTGAGGGTGGATCCCGAAGGGCTGTGGCGATGCGTAGGACTTAAAAAGGTCCGCATGTCCTCCATCAACAACACGTCTTTAAAGCGTCCTGTCCTTGCCAGCGTGGTCGTGGGAGGAGGAGGATTACTTTCACCTCTTCCCCTGTTAGATTCCCGTTGTGCTGTGACATCACCCTTATACGCTGTGTAAAGCATACTTTTTAATTTATTTTGCAAATGTTGCATCCTTTCCGACTTGTTGTAATTTGGTAACATTTCAGCCACTTTGTGCTTATACCGGGGGTCTAGTAGCGTAGACACCCAGTACAGGTCGTTCTCCTTCAGCCTTTTTATACGAGGGTCCCTCAACAGGCACGACAGCATGAAAGACCCCATTTGCACAAGGTTGGATGCCGAGCTACTCATTTCCCGTTCCTCCTCCTCAGTGATCTCAATGAAGGTATGTTCTTCCCCCCAGCCACGTACAACATCACGGGTACCAGATAGGTGACAACGAGCACCCTGGGATGCCTGTTGTGGTTGGTCTTCCTCCTCCTCCTCAAAGCCACATTCCTCCTCTGACTCCTCTTCCTCACAATCCTCTTCCAGCGTTGCCGCAGGTCCAGCAAGCGATGCTGATAAGGCTGTTTCTGGTGGTGATGGTGACCACAACTCTTCCTCTTCACGCTCATCTACGGCCTGATCCAGCACTCTTCGCAGGGCACGCTCCAGGAAGAAAACAAATGGTATGATGTCGCTGATGGTGCCTTTGGTGCGACTGACTAGGTTTGTCACCTCCTCAAAAGGACGTATTAGCCTACAGGCATTGCGCATGAGCATCCAGTAATGTGGCAAAAAAAATCCTAGCTCCCCAGAGGCTGTCCCGCTAATACAAATATTCATTAACGGCTTTTTCTTGTTGGAGCAGGCGGTCGAACATTAGGAGTGTTGAATTGCAAATGGCATCGCTGTTGTCAGAGGCAGACACACACAAAAAATGCCACACTGCTGAGCTCTGCAATGACGGCATTCTGGTGGTGGACACAGCATGCGTTGATTGGCGTGCTGTCGGGCTGACCCCGGGTGCCGATGCATGCTGTCTGACTGTGCCACTAGCTCCTTGCGACGACCTCCCCCTGCTTCCAACTCGTCTCCTCCTCCTCTCTGTCTCTCCATCTGAACTTTCGCCCTGTTCTTCTTCTTGCCGAACGGGCACCCACGTGACATCCATGGACGCATCGTCATCATCAACCGCTTCACTTGTATCTGACAACTCAGCAAAGGAAGCAGCAGCGGGTACAACATCATAATCATCACACCGTACATCCATGTGTGTAATGCTGCCTGACTGAGACATATCCCTGTTATCTACATCCTCTGGCAATAATGGTTGCGCATCACTCATTTCTTCAAACGGATGTGTAAATAACTCCTATGACAGATAAAGTGAAGCGGCTGTGGTGCTAGTGTTGGTGGTGGCGGCAGGCAGGTGAGTGGTATCTTGAGAGGTGCCCGAAGCTAAGCTGGAGGAGGATGGTGCGTCAAGGTTCCGAGCGGAAGCTGTAGAAGATTGGGTGGTATATGAGATATGAGTGGCAATGTGCACTGGCAGAGGTTGGCAGAGTATACGCTGTAGGCCTGACACACCCGCTTGAAGACAACTAACTGCTATTCAATCTATAACAGTGAAAAAAGTTTTTTGGTTTTAAATGCACGCTATTGTGACACCAGATTTGAGTGGCAATGTGCACTGGCAGAGGTTGGTAGAGTACACGCTGTTGGCCTGACACACAGACGCTTGCAGACAACTAACTGCTATTCAATCTATTACAGTGAAAAAAAAGTTTTGGAGTTTTTAAATGCACGCTATTGTGACACCAGATATGAGTGGCACTGTGCACTGGCAGCGGTTTGCAGAGTAAATGCTGTTGGCCTGACACACAGACGCTTGCAGACAACTAACTGCTATTCAATCTATAACAGTGAAAAAATATTTTTTGTTTTTAAATGCACGCTGTTGTGACACCAGATATGAGTGGCACTGTGCACTGGCAGAGGTTGGCAGAGTACACGCTGTAGGCCTGACACACAGACGCTTGCAGACAACTAACTGCTATTCAATCTATTACAGTGAAAACTAATTTTTGTTTTTAAATGCAAGCTATTGTGACACCAGATATGAGTGGTGGCACTGGGCAAGTGGGCACAGTATCCACTGTGAGCCTGACACAGAAGCTGGCAGGCAGGCAACTGCAATTAGATTACACAAGAAAAAAAAGCAGACTGATGTTCTAGCCCTAAAAAGGGTTTTTTGGGGTGCTGTCCTTACAGCAGAGATCAGATGAGTCCTTCAGGACTGTAGTGGACACTGAATACACTAGCCTAGCTATACATTTCCCTATAAAATGAGCAGCAGCTACACTTTCCCTCCTCTATCTAAGAATGCAGCTTCAGAATGAATCTAAAATGGATACTGTACAGGAGGTGGGAGGGTCTAGAAGGGAGGGTCTGCTGCTGATTGGCTGGAATGTGTCTGCTGACTGTGAGGCACAGGGTCAAAGTTTACTCAATGATGACGAATAGGGGGCGGATCGAACCGTGCATGTGTTCGCCCGCCGGGGCGAACGCGAACACGCTATGTTCGCCGGGAACTATTCGCTAGCGAACAGTTCGGTACATGACTAAAAGTGACTTGGAGCTGTGATTACTGCAAAAGGTGGCTCTACAAAGTATTGACTTTAGGGGGGTGAATAGTTATGACTTTTTCTGTTATTTTGTCCTATTTGTTGTTTGCTTCACAATAAAAAAAAACATCTTCAATGTCGTGGGCATGTTCTGTAAATTAAATGATGCAAATCCTCAAACAATCCATGTTAATTCCAGGTTGTGAGGCAACAGAACACAAAAAATGCCAAGGGGGTGAATACTTTTGCAAAGTACTGTACTTAAGTTTCATGGCGCTATGCCACTTAGTCACAAGGCGCATGAAGCCCATCACTAGTATCCCCCCCAGATGAACGCATATTCGCTGAACTAGAGGCGAGTCTGGGTATCTTAGCTTAAAACATTAAAAATGAGTAGGATTTGCTGATGATGTACGTCCAGCTTCAGTGACCATGTTGTCTATCTGCCATTGACATAAAATGTTGTATTCAACTCAAAAACTCAAAAAAACTATAGTCCTATATCCCTTATCAATGTGGATGCTAAGGTTTATGCGCCCATCATGGCAGTTAGATTTAAGCAGGTTATTACAAGGATTGTTTCTAACGACCAAATAGGTTTTGTCCCTGGTCGAAGCTCTATCAGTAATATTCGAAGAAGAATAGGCGCGGCTGAAAATCAACAAAAATAATTCGTACTATAGCTTTAGATGCTGAGAAAGCTTTTTCGACTGGGTTGATTGGGGGTTTATGATGCAGAGTCTGGAACAATTTGTTTTTTAAATTTTTCTTTGTAAGGCAATAAAAGCTTTATATAGCGTCCCTAGTGCCAGAACCATTGGGCAAAATATACATGCTAACTGGTTCAATCTGGGAAAAGGGACAAGACAGGGATGTCCACTCTCCCCACTTTTATACATCATAACATTACATATCTTTGGCAAATAAAATAAGAGCAGATAGAAATATCCATGGGTATCCCGTTTCCCAGAAGGAATATAAGGTATGCATGTATGCTGATGATATTCTTTTTGACGCTTGCAGACATCGAAAATTCTCTACCCGCTCTTTTGAATGTGATCGCTCAGTATTCAAATCTATCCAATTAAAAACTAAACACGGGCAAAACAGTAATCATGCCTCTCAATTTAAAGGAAGAAAAAAAAATATGGCTGCAAAATTTTACAGTGAGCTTACCTATCTGGGTTTTAAAATAACACCGGACGTTTCGGACATTTTAGCATTAAATTTTATGGCAGTACTAAAAGAGATAAACTTTGTGTTAAGGGGATGGAAGAATAAACATCTATCATGGGTGGGCAGAATAAATGCTGTAATAGCATATATAGTCCCCAAACAGGCACACAGGGGTGCCACGGAATGTTTGCCTGGTGCTATGACTATAGCACTGGGGAAACATTACTGCTGAACAGGGGCCCGTTCGGATGCCACGGTCCTTTAAGACCGCGACCAGGCACCTGTAATGTTGGCCGGCTGGGAGGAAGTGACAGCCTGTCACTTCCTCCCAGCATCATGCAGAGAGACAGTGCAGGAGGAAGGCAGCAGCGAGGGGAGAGGAGCACTGCAGGAGCTGCGCAAGACTCACACCAGCCAGCAGGACTCCAGGCCACCCTCCTGGACACATAAGGTAAAATAAAAGGAGGGTGACTGGAGATATAAGGAAATACCACGTGTGTGTATGTGTATGAGTGTGTGCAAGTTTGTGTATGAGTGTGTGTGTGTGTGAGTGTATGTGTGAGTGTGTGTGTCAGGGTGTGCATCTGTGTGTGTGTATATATATATATATATATATATGTCAGTGTGCTTCTGTGTCAGTGTGTGTGTCGGTGTGTGTTCTTATGTCAGTTTCTGTATCTGTGTCATGGTGTGTGCATGTTTCAATGTTCGTGTGTGTCAGGGTGCATGTGTATATATGTCGGTGTGGATCTATGTGTGTGTCCGTGTCTATATGAATTTGTGTGTATGTGTCGGTGTATTTATCTGTATCTGTGTGTTAATGTGCATGAATATCTGTGTACGTTTGTATGTATGTACAGTGCCCTGCAAAAGTATTCACCCCCCTTGGCATTTTTTCGTGTTTTGTTGCCTCACAACCTGGAATTAACATAGATTGTTTGAGGATTTGCATCATTTAAATTACAGAACATGCCCACAACTTTGAAGATGTTTTTTTTTATTGTGAAGCAAACAACAAATAGGACAAAATAACAGAAAAAGTCAATGTGCATAACTATTCCCCTAAAGTCAATACTTTGTAGAGCCACCTTTTGCGGCAATCACAGCTCCAAGTCGCTTTGGATAAGTCTCTATGAGCTTGCCACATCTTACCACTGGGATTTTTGCCCATTCCTCCTTGCAAAACTGCTCCAGCTCCTTCAAGTTGGATGGTTTGCACTTGTGAACAGCAATCTTTAAGTCTGACCACAGATTTTCTATTGGATTAAGGTCTGGGCTTTGACTAGGCCATTCCAACACATTTACAATCACACACAGAGTGGTAGAGGTTCTGCTCAAGAATATCCCTGTATTTAGCCCCCTCCATCTTTCCCTCAACTCTGACCAGTTTCCCAGTCCCGGCTGCTGAAAAACATCCCCAAAGCATGATGCTACCACCACCATGTTTCACTGTGGGGATGGTGTTCTTTGAGTGATGTGATGTGTTGGGTTTGCGCCAGACATAGCATTTTCTTTGATGGCTGAAAAGTTAAATGTTAGTCTCATCAGACCAGAGCACCTTCCTCCATACATTTTGGGAGTCTCCCACATGCCTTTTCGCAAACTCAAACCTCTATGGAGCGTACGGCTTATTGTCGTCCTATGTACAGATACTCCAGTCTCTGCTGTGGAACTCTGCAGCTCCTCCAGGGCTACCTTAGGTCTCTGTGCTGCCACTCTGATTAATGCCCTCCTTGCCTGGTCCGTGAGTTTTGGTGGGTGGCCATCTCTTGGCAGGTTTGCTGTTGTGCCATGTTCTTTCCATTTGGTTATGATAGATTTGATGGTGCTCCTGGGGATCATCAAAGATTTGGATATTTGCTTAATATCCCCTTATGTAGGGAGGGAGGACCATGCTGCTGCCTACCCTGGTGGTCCAGTGGAGACTGAACTCTAGCCTGCGGGGCTAGAGTTCACTCTTGCGAGATTTGAGTGTTGTGGCGGCAACGCTCAGATCTCGCAAGAGGAACCCGGCGGAGCTGCTGGCAATAGCTCCTCGGGTCCTCTCCTGCCTCCCTCCCTGCATGTGGGCCGGTGGGGAGGGAGGCTGAGAGCAAAGCCGGCGATCGGATAGCGCCGGCTCTGCATGAACCGACAGGGGAGATCCTAAAATCTCCCCTGCCGGTCTCACTCCATAGGCGTGCGCGCCTTTGCGCACATGCCAATTTTCTGTTTTCTATTTCTAAAAAATAGTTTTATGTATATATTTTTCTCATTTCACTTCACCAACTTAGACTATTGTGTTCTGATCCATTACATAAAAATCAGATTAATAAAACATTGAACATAAGGCTGCAATGTAACAAAATAGGTAAAAAATCAGGGGGGGCGGATACTTTTGCAAGGCATTGTATGTGGTAGTGTATGTGCATGTATGTACATTCGTCAATGACGTCTTGTCGCGCATTCGTCAATGACGTCGGCAGGAGGAGGAGAGTTCCCCAGCGCAGAGGGAGCCTGGCGCTGGAGAAAGGTAAGTGGCTGAAGGCTGAAATGGCTGTGAAAACTGAGTAATGCTTTCCTATGGGCGGTTTGAATGCGCGCGCGTCTCTTGTCGCGCATTCGTCAATGACGGCGGCAGGAGGAGGAGAGTTCCCCAGCACAGAGGGAGCCTGGTGCTGGAGAAAGGTAAGTGGCTGAAGGGTTTTAACCCCTTCAGCCCAGAAGGAGGGGGGCCTAAGGGTGGGTGGGGGGGGGGGGACCTAATGACCCTATAGTGCCAGGAAAACAAGTTTGTTTTCCTGACACTATAGTGCTCTTTTAAGGGCCCCATAAACCTAAAAAGTTTTGGAACCACTGGGCTAACCTATATAATGACGCAATACTGAAAGCTTTTTCCTTGCTCAATTTAGAATATAACTTATCTACTAGGGAAAGTTTTACATTCATAAGAATGAAGGGCTTTTTATAGAAGGCCAGGTTCGTGACCGATGAACATATAATGAGATTACTAAGAAACATATTTTGTGAACAAACGGTCCCTACTCACTAATAGCCCTTATACTCCGAGAGGAAAAATCATAAGAGTATACACAGACATGGTCTAAGTTACTACATATTGACATAAATAAAGAAGAATGGTTTGAGGCTATAAAAAGGTACAATAGAGATATCCATTGTGTAAATATTATTGAAAACCAGTATAAAGTGATTAATTTTTGGTATCTGGACCCAATAAAAGCAGCTAAGCAGCTAATTGCATTTGATAAACTACAGGTCTTGGGGAATTTCAAGATAGAAATAGGAATTTTACACTTGAATAGGCCAGAGTTAACGCAAAAAGAAGCACTTATGGCAACTTACGGTAATCTTTTGTTGCCACAAAACTACTCTTAGCTCGGCATTGGAAACTAAATGTCACAATAACTTGGCTAAGCCTGAAGAGTCAAATTCTATTTCAGAGCTGAATGGAAGGAAGACTTAAAGGGGCACTGTAGGCACCTAGACCACTTCAGCTAATTGAAGTGGTCTGGGTGCTGTGACCCTTTTTGCACGTTTTTTAAGGGAACTGCAATGTTAAGATTGCAGCTCTTAGTCTGCCCTCAGTGGCTGTCTACGAGACTGTCTTCCGGATTCGTAACAAACATTTGGTCCGTTATCTGACGCTGGATATATATATAGGAATGGGGAGGTCTGATGCTTGCAAGAAGCATGGGCTGAGCCTGACCCAGGCGCTGAGTTCAGGTCAGTGGCTAAAGGGGACTTATTAACCCTATAGTGCCAGGAAAACGGTTTTGTTTTCCTGGCACTCTAGGATCCCTTTAAGTGGCTTAAAATATATCCTCCTGGTAAATTGGTAGTTTTTAAGATTGGTGTACGTTTTTCCTTTTCCTTTTTTTCTTTTATGTGCTGATATATGTGTAAGACATGAATAAGTATAATATGGAAAAGAATACCTCCAAAGAAAGAAAACATTGCTAGCTATGAGATAAGCTGGGGGTAAACAGTAAAACTATGGAATACATCTTCATGTTCTTTAATCTATGTTATTTGTTGTACTCAGCTCTGTTTTTTTTGTATAATGATGAATTTACAAATAAAGGTGATTAAATAAAAAAAAAAAATGTCTTCAGTATTGAGTAGTTTCGAAGTCCAGGAGAAGCGATTTTAGCTTGGGGTTACAGGCAGCTAAATATGCAAATTCATAGGTATATTATATTACAGGTTGTAGATCTGTTTTGATACCTGTGAATTGTGTAGAATAAATAATTGTAGAATCTGCAGAAATGTTTAACATTTAGTCAGTGGCCATTTAGCCACATTCAATTAAATGTGTCTACTTTGTAGTTAGTGGATGGGTTTTAAATCAGTTTGTCTATCCAAAGTGTTTTTTATATCACGTCTCCAATTCTTTCTCTCCTATCCATAGTTTGTTAATTGACCTAAAAAAGTTTCTTTAAAGCTACTGAGCTGAACGGCCGCACGAGCTCCGAGCTCCGGGGCAAAACACCCGAAACCCAGCGATAATCGGCCACTATAACCGCAAAACGGCAACCAAAACACCCCTAACGAATATGGGCAGGAAGTCCAAGAAACTGAAGCCCGAAAAGCCCAAACCCGGCGCCAGCATAGGCGATTTGTTCCGCCAAGCTTATGGTACGCATGGTCCCAAGATGGCCGCCGCCATGGGGGACTTTTACGACTCCGAGGAGCTATCCCCAGATGAAGAGGGAGAGGGGCTAATTCAGCCGAGACAAATCCCACAGAGGCCAACAACTAATGACCCGGTGACAGCATCCATGCTGGAGAACATGTTGGGGGCCTTGCAGAAAACTATACAGGCGGATGTGGCCTTACTCCGCACGGACATCACAGGCCTGGTAGGCCGCATAGGTGCGGTGGAATCCACCACGGAACAACTGACCCAAACGGTGGCCCGACTTCAATTAGAAGTGCAGGCACTTACCAAGCATCAGACGGCAACCGATCTCTGATTTGCCGCATTAGAGGATTCAAGGCGCCGCAACCATCTGAAAATCCGGGGAATCCCGGAGAACGTGCCAACATCTGAGTTCCCACACCTCCTCCGGAGGCTCATGGCCCACCTCCTGGAGCCCAAACAGGTGAGGAACATCACCCTCGAGGGGTGCTTCAGAATCCCGTAACCCAACCGAGCACCAGAAAAGGCCTCTAGAGACCTGATTGTCCGTTTCCGCTATGGGACCGACAAGGCGCTGGTACAGGCTGCACTAAAGGGGGCTACCCCACTTACCTTCGAAAGCATGACCCTCTCGTTCTTCGCAGACCTCACCGGGGAGACACTTCACTGGCGCAAAACGCTGCAACCCCTCACGGCAATGCTCCGTAGCCACAATGTGGAATATAACTGGAGATCCCCACGAACGCTGCGAGTCAAGCATGGCGAAGCGATATACTTCATTTCAGACATCACTGAGGCACCTGCGCTCCTCACCAAACTCTCCATACCTGAGGATTCGCTGCAATTACCTGGCACCCAAACCACCTCACCGCCAACCCAACGCTGGAATCCGAAGACCATAGCGCCATTCTACCCAAAAGGGAAAGAACCCACAACATCGGCCGCAACGAAGACCTGAGGACTGTTCATGCTGTAGTGAATCTACTACACCACGTATTTGTGGACTGTCAGTTAATTTGATGTGATTTACCACCCTACCCCCCACCCCCCACTAGAGCAATACCATCCTTTACTAATTTTCATGCCAAGACCCATACAGGGGCGCTTACCCCCCTCCCCCCCCACCCCCCCACCTCCCCTGCCACCGACAAATGAGCTTAGCAAATCTGGGAGACTGGAGGTGCAACTTTAGTCCCAAGGTATACCTGCTATTAGGACCACAATCTTGTGGCCATCTTATGGCGCACCCCCACCTAATAAGCAGGAAAATTACTAGTTTGGTTACTCAAATCTATTACATTGCCAACCCATTACAGTTAGTTTTTTCCTAGGTAGTCCAGCGATTGTTAGCCTACAATAGAGAGACACCTGTGTATGTTCCTTAGACCCAGAAACCAACAAAAATGTGCAAAAAAAAAAGTCTCACAAGCCGAAGTTTTATTTTCTTTTTCTCTTTCTTATCTGTTGATGTGTAAATTGAGGCTCTGCGAGCCGTATGACCCTTGTTGCACGCAAAAAGAAAGAATTTAAAAAAAAAGTTTCTTTAAATTGCCGGGAGGTGCACCATTCTGGACATTTGCCAGGGACATCTGGATCATGGTTGTTTGATGCAGATAATGTAAAGATTTGCAAGATTCCACAGTTTGTAATATACAAAGCAGGCAAAATGATACAGCATAGCAGAATGTTTATATAGCTCATAGTCCGTTGTATAACTGTTTCATATTTCAGAGTAGTGTAGAAATACAATACTTTTAGAACTATATTTAAATATTATAGAACAGGGTATATGGTTGTTTACAGTCAGATGTCTTATAATCCCAGAGGAGTTTAATGGCGATAAATGAAAGAGTATTGTCTGAAAAAAGAAGCACTGCTCAAAATAAAGGAAAAAATAAAAAATAAAAAGTAAGCTTTAATTTTCATAAAACACAATGAGACAAAGGGGCCAGGGCTTGGCCACCAAATGAGCAAGTCACAGGCTGGATGAAATCCTCAACAGAAAAGCAAAATTAAGCAATTATTTAGAGTTTTGACGTTATTTATCACTCTATACGCACTTCTACTGCCTGAGGACAATCTAGCCTTGATTAGTCCTAATAATCGTAAGGTATATACGGGTCTTCCAAGCCCTATTCAGCTGAGGTCTACTAGCCTGTCAAGGTAGGGAATGCAGCCGATTTCTCACTTTTGAAAAGCCTTCTACCGGCTGACCTCGCCCTCTTTGAAACGGTGGGAGTTATACCGGTCTCCACTGGAGACTAGCTTGTTAACCGCAAAAAAGTCAAAGGAAGGCAGTGCCTATTATTTTACAAAGCTGACCATACACACAATTGCTACCATACCTTCTACACAGCAAACATTTCCACAGCGGGCCTCATGGATGAAGGCCTTTAATTAGGCTTTTGTTAATCCGTCCATTTTATATGAGCAGAGTCCCGGCGTCTGGAATTGGGGGATTTGGGGCCCATGATAAAGCATTTACCTACCAGTTTGCTGAATGTTTTTCTTTAGTTATGGTTATCACACTCTCAACTTACTTACTCATGTACCTTGGCCAACCCATATGTGGCTTATTTACTCCAGAGGCTACCTACTTGTGTGTTTAAGCTGTTACATCTTTATTATTTACTACACATTAATAAGCCTTTATTTTTCCTCTATTGTTATTTCTTTATTTAAAAATAAAATCAGTAGTTTTCTTTGAGCCAGTTCAGCCTCTGTCAGTTAAAGTGTTTAATTCTTACTATTATACAGTTGTATGCTGGAAAATATTACAACCTGTAACATGCTATCATCTCAATAAAAAATAAATTACAAAAAAAAGAACAAAGCACGAGAAAAAAACCTTGACACATCTTTCATATTAAAGGGGCACTCCAAACAGCTAACGCACTTGCTGAAGTGCTCTATGTATGAAAAGTGTCTTTATTTATCGTACACATAGTAATTGAAATCTATTGAATAATTAAAGGAACACTATAGGATCAGGAATACAAACATGTATTCCTGACCCTATAGTCCAAGCATGTCAAACAAGTGGCTCGCAGGCCCACAATGGGTATCTTTGCGGCCCAGGGCCAGACTGGGGCTGGTTTGTGCTGAGGTCCTTGTGCAGGCTGTGGTCGATTGCGTGCTTCATCGTATCGAGTCATATCCGGCGGCTGCCCTGTGACACTACAGTGCGCATAGAGGCTGGAACCTTCCTGTAGTGTAGTGTATTAAATTTGGGGGGCAGTGTATTAAAGTGGTGGGAAGGGAGGTGGAGCAGGGTATTAGAGTGAGGAGGGTATATTAGAGTGAGCAGCAGAGAAGGGGGAGTGGCTGGTGTGAATTCTAAGTTTACTTTCAGGAGAGGTGTGATACTAAAAAGTTCAAGAACCCCTGAAAGGAGTTTAAACTAAGATTAAAGGGACATTCATCACTTTGAGACAATTGTCTCATTCAAAAGCTTTAGCTTTGAATTAGATATTTGCTTCACTCTGCAGGCTGAAAAAGCAGGTTAGATGATGTTTGATTTCCGTTACCCATATTTACCTTGCTCTTCTTTCCTATGCTTTCCACCCCTACTCCATTGGGACACTGATCTAAAAGTCTGGAAAAGTGCATTGGGCATGCCTGACAGATTAACACATGTTCAGTTGGAAGATCTCTTTACCTTGCAACATCTGATGGGGTGAAGATGGGTAGTTAGATCAGTGTGATCATGCAGAGCAGGCTTCAGTGTCAGATTTCTATCTCTTGCTGCTGAACAGTGATGCCCTCTTTCTGGACTGGTCTGAAAGGAGGATAAGAGGGGCATGGGGGTCTGTAGAAACTCCCTTTGCTGAGAGGTGTGCCCAACATGACCAAGTTTATAGCAGGGCTCGACAAATGCCTTGCCTTGGCGCCTGTGTATGTAAGACCCTTACCTCCGAGGCGGGTGGGCTGCTGGCGGCAAACTGGGGGATTATGGAGGCTGGCTGCATGCTTGGGCGTCGTGCAGGCGGATCGCTAGCTGCGCGAATCGAAGGAGGGAGAAGAGGGAGCTCTGTTGTCCCTGCTCTGCTCACCGGAGCGCCGCTTAATAATATTATATATATTTCACTCTCACTGGGGATATATGTGGTTTGTGTATGTATTGGTGCATGCAGAGTGGACTGTGATCCCATTTACCTCAGGATACTGATTACATTTTTCCAGTGTTTACCTCATCCACTTATTTGTGGGTTAGGTAAATCTTTCTTGTGTTATTATTATTAGGGTTAAGCCCTTTGGACACTACTGGAGTGTCTTCACTGGTGTATAGATCCCAAGAAGTAAACTCTTGGATATCTTATTCTTTTTATTAGCTGATATGGAATCTTACAGTACCTTTCCATATGTTCTATGATGAATATATTAAGAGATTACGTTTAAATTCTGCTACTTCACTTCTCACATATAAAACTCAGTAACATAATATATTATATATACCTTACAGCAGGCTTCCCCAAACTCCGGCCCTCCAGATGTTGCTGAACTACAACTCCCATGATTCTCAGCCTATCTATTTCATTCATAGAATCATGGGAGTTGTAGTTCAGCAACATCTGGAGGGCCGGAGTTTGGGGAAGCCTGCCTTACAGACATAAAGGCAGAAATGTGATCAATAGATCATGCTTAGTATTTAAAATAGCATATTATTGAACCAAATTTGTCTATCACCATTGTATTTACTGTCAGTTGGCCCAGACAGAACATCTGAACAGGATTTGGTTCATATAGCAGTAATTAAAGGAAAGGATATTTTTAAACCTTTTAGGTCTAACTTTTTCTTCTGTAGATGTAGGATGTGCTAAAAACCAGAGACAGAGCATTCTGGTAATGTTAGATCAATAAAACACCCTTAAGGGTGTAATTTAGATACAATTATTCTGAAAGAATTATAGTGGATATTTCTAAATACAGAACATAATTCTAGAGTGAGTCATGTACCAGGCTGGATTTAGCTGTGATGTTCCCGTTGGCACAAATTGGTGGCTGCTCTGAAGTGATAGCACAGTGAAACATCACTTCTGGTTCTATGGAATGCTCTATAGTGGAATTTAGTGGGATAAGACAGTGAATATTCACAACTGACAATCCAGTACGGGAGGGTTGTGTACTAATTTGTTGCTTGTGCTTCTTAGATATACTAGATCAGACATTTAACCAATCCAGCTTGTAGGCTCCCGTGCTGTATACACACCTTGGCATGTGATTGCACTACTAAGAGTGTGCTATCTTTTGCAGAAATGGCCATAACTAATTGCTATGTGCCCTTAGACTGTAAGACAATACACAACCTCTCAAAATACCAAACAATGAAAATAGTAATCAAGGTTTAATTGTGTGGCTGAAAGTAGATTGGAAATCCCAACAAGATATGGCTCAAAGTGAGCTTGAGCTACCTGCAAAGGACAGCTTTGTGGTTTAGAATTCTTCATTGTAATTTGGCCCTGGCTGTAGTAACCAAGAGGAATATCGTAAATGTAGTGAATTCCATACTAAGGTGATAGAAGGTAAATGTTTTATTCCTGGGGCCAGTAAAGTCGTTTGTTCAACAGATGATTATATGATACAGTTCATGGAACAAAGACTTTCATCAAATTGGGTCTGAACATCGGATAGCTGTCTCTACACAAAAGATCACAATTTGAAAAGATCCTTTAAAAAACACTAGGTCAAATAAATTGTCTGACTTCATCATATTATCAAAACATGAGAAAATAACATTGGTCAGTGACAGCTTTTGATGACGGCAATATCAAATTCATGAGATTTTAAATAAAATTATCAGCAGCACAAAAATAAAACAAAATAATTTGCAGCTTCTGAATTCTCTTTAATTAGTGTTTGATTTTTCCTTTACAGGGGAGAGTACGTGGCTGGACCTTACCTGTCGCCGTTCTGGCCCCACACACAGAGTACTTCTGCCAGGCCAAGAGACCCTGCTGCTATGTAACCTGGACAGAGTGGATGGATCTTCTAACATCACATGGTGGAAGGATGGGAAACAGCTGAACCCTGAGGATACTCCCAGTGTCCTACCTAATATGTCATTGCTAATATCTCACGGTGAAGGGAACAACATTGAAGGACGTTACTTCTGCACAATCCACACAGCCTTTGGGATAGTGATGGGCAGAACTGGCACAGTCAGCTTGGCAAGTGGGTCTAACAACACTTCTTGTTATTGTTGAGTTATTTTGTGATTGGCGGGTTTATGTCACAATACGTGAAACATAGAAAACTGAGAATGAACACAATCATAATAGTTTGCCCTAAGCTCCCGAGCTCCCACTCAGGCCTTAAACAAGTTTTAGCTAACTTTTACTCTTGCAAATGCAACCTGTTCCATTTGGATAACAGACTGGTCTTACCTACAAGGGTAGTCCAAGTCTGAAATACCAAACAGGCCCCTTCTGCGCTAGAGATGTCTTTCCATGCTTGTTTCAGCTTGTTTCATAGTCCTCCAATTTGAGACAGCGCTGATACCTGTCTCGGTATATTGAGCAAGGATTCCATGCCTGTATACCTGTTAGACATAGGAAGACCCTGAGAATATGCAAATAAACCAAAAGGCAAAAAGTGTATGGAGATTGCTTTTTGGTTAGTTTGCGCTCAGATTTCGAACACACGTTTTTACTTCCTTGTGCCATTGTCTTTTTTTGTTCCTGCTATTTCAATCATTCAATCAACCATGTCCATTTTCATAACCTGGCATTAATGAGAAACTACAGAGTATTTATTATGTTGCAAGGAAAATGTGGGAAAACACCTAGTATATATATATGTAATATATATATGTAAATCTGTAACAGTAATAAACATTACATAGCGTGATACAGTTACAGTTGAATAAAATGATGCGTTATATGGGGCCCTGAGAGCTTGAACCAGGTTCAGGACCCTGGTGGGCCAGATCCGGTCCACGCGCCGTAGTTTGAGGACCCCTGTGTTAGACTCTCACCCAGTCTCCACTCCTTAAAAAAATCATTAAAAACTCACGTTTTCATGAAAGCATATCAATTAAACTGTTAATAGCTTTCCCTCCCCGCACCTTCATTCCTCTCCTGCACCTGTCATCAAAACAAAACACTAAAACTATAACCAGGGCCGGAAAATTTCTTGGTGGGCTCCCCCTGTCCTGGGCCGCAGTGTACTGGGCAAGCGGCTCTAGAGCCAGGCGGATCCTAGTATGGCAGAGCAGGCACCTGCTTACCCTGATGGCAGGTATCTGCTCTGCCAGTGAATGCCAGAGGAGAGGAGGCAGGCGGCTGCAGTGTGGGAGGCTCTTCTTGCAGCTCCCCACTCCTCCCTCGCGCGTCTTCTGTGATGCCGGGAGCCGGAACATGACGTCACTCTGGCCCCGGCGCGCTGGAGGAATAAGGAGCTGCCCCACACTGGACTCCAGGGAGGTAAGGAGGCTGGATGTCTGAGTCTGTGTGTTAGTGAATGTGTGAGTATTAGTCTGTGTTTGACTGTCAGTGTGTGTGTGTGTCTGTCAGTGAGTGAGTGCATGTATGTCAGTGCGTGTCTGCCTGTGTGTGTGCCTGTCTGTCAGTGAGTGTGTGAGTGTTTGACTGTCAGTGTGTGTGTGTCTGTCAGTGAGTGTATGCCTGTGTGTGTGTGTGTGTGTGTATCTGTCAGTGAGTGAGTGTATGTATGTCAGTGAGTGTCTGTCTGTGTGTGTGTGTCTGTCAGTGAGTGAGTGTATGTATGTCAGTGAGTGTCTGTCTTTGTGTGTGTGTACCTGTCAGTGAGTGAGTGTATGTCTGTCAGTGAGTGTCTCTGTGTGTGTGTGTGTGTGAGTGTTTGTCACTGAATGAGCGTATGTATGTCAGTGTCTGTCTGTCAGTGAGTGTCTGTCAGTGAGAGTGTATGTCTGTCAGTGAGTTTCTGTGTGTGTGTCAGTGAGTGAGTGTGTGTCTGTCAGTGAGTGAGTGTCTGCCTGTGTGTGTGTCTGTCAGTGAGTGAGTGTATGTCTGTCAGTGAGTGTCTGTGTGTGTGTGTGTGAGTGTTTGTCACTGAATGAGTGTATGTATGTCAGTGTCTGTCTGTCAGTGAGTGTCTGTCAGTGAGAGAGTGTATGTATGTCTGTCAGTGAGTTTCTATGTGTGTGTCAGTGAGTGAGTGTGTGTCTGTCAGTGAGTGAGTGACATGAAGGGGTGGCAAAATGGATCTTTGCCTAGGGGCGCAGAAATCCTTGCACCGGCCCTGCTAGCAACTTACATTTCTACCCTTCCCAACGCTTACCTTTTGTGTCACTAGTCCCCACTACCTCCAGCATGTAAGCTCTTTGAGCAAGGCCCTCTATCCCTCTGTTCCTGTGCATCAAACTCGTCTGGTTTAAATACATCTGTTGGTCCTCCTATTGTACAGCGCTGCTGTATTTTTTGGCGCTTTATAAATAACAATAATAGCCAAACTTCAGAATCTATAGTTGTTTAAAATATCACAATGTTGCAACTCAAACTGCGACACTCCACACTCTGCCTATCGACCCCCACACTAAGAAAATAATATACAGTACTGATCGCAGATTATTTCCACATGTCTGAAGGTGACACTGAAGCAGAGTATGTAGACAGTGACAAGCTTCTCAAATAAACCCTATTTTTATTTGGCTGTAATACTTCATTAATAAACATAGTTTTTACTTCTCTCCCCCGCATGCTTGTTTGACCTACATTATGAGAGCTAGTGGGTGGACTACCATTAAAAACATTGCTTTGGTCTTCATATTGGGTCTGAATTCCTATCAGTTACATGTGTGTTTAACCTTTGCTATTAAACAAATGTAATACATAGGGCACTAAGTTACTCTCTATCAAATATGTAGCAGAATAGGATTGGGGGGAGTGAGTCTTACAGGGTTATTCAGTAAAATGTGAATTCAAATTTAAGGCCAAAGCAGCCAAGCTGGAAACAATCTCTAAGTCAGCTCTGCTTTCAGTTTGGCTACTTTGGTCTTAAATTTAAAATTCACTTAGAATTCTCACTTTACCAAATAACCATGTCACTGTCTCTCTTTTCCTGAATCTTCCCCCAGCATGTAGGGAGGGAGTTAATAATAGCAGCTTCATACTACAGCTGCCAGCCTGATTTGTAACTTCCATCAACCTCGGGCATCCCACAATATGTGGGTTTACCAATGCTGTGTGTACTGTTGCTTCACGTAATGCTTTTGAAAAAGAGCTACATGTGTCTAAAATTTGCAGTCCCTTAATCATTTCTCCACAGTTTTGACTTTAGAAAATAAACTGTGTATTTATTAAAATAAAGCAATCACAGTGTCAATCAATTATTAGAATTTCCTATTACAATAAATCATAGTGTTATTTTATTTCTCAGCATTTATATAAAATATTTTGATACAATTAAAAAAAAGATGTAAGATGGGGCGGGAAGGCAGATTGGTTTGTACTTGCCCTCCAAGGCCTCTAATTGCCCGAGCAAGTGATTTAAGGAGTTATAGAGTAATGATGCAAGGTAGCAATTTTCTAAAAGGCTCTGGTCGGATGTGTCGCTGCTAAACGTCCATTACCAAGTGATTTGTGGGGAAGCTCTTAAAAGCAGTGATTGCAGAAAGTTAGTTCATTCCTAAGGTGTTCTGTAAGAGTGGAGCTACTTTTACAATAACGTGTTCTTTATAGACCAGCCATCCAGCAGAGTTTATTAAGGTTCGTACAGCAAAG
This sequence comes from Pelobates fuscus, assembly GCF_036172605.1. Lineage (NCBI taxonomy): Eukaryota > Metazoa > Chordata > Amphibia > Anura > Pelobatidae > Pelobates > Pelobates fuscus. The sequence continues at coordinate 299,342,936 of NC_086319.1, forward strand.
TGATGTAATTCATTACAACACAGGTTAGGCACAAAGCTGTACTGAATATAAAGGCAGAGCAAAGAGAAAGGGCAACCATGGTTACAGAATATCTAAAGTGGGAGAAAGGCTCTGAATATATTTCCTCTTTCACAGCTAGAAAATCAATATTTAAAAAAAAAAGTCCATCTGCAATATTACCACGTTTCCAATTTCATATTTTTAAAGAAACATATTTGAGATATTTGGAGTAATTGATTTAACAAGGAATTGCAGAGATTCGACAATTGAATTGTGAATTTTTAGGCCAAAGTAATTTGTCTCGTTAGGAATTGTGACTTAAAACTAATATATATTTTTTTTTTGTCAATTCCCACCTTAGCGATTAACACTGATGATTTTTTAGCTTTGCATAGTTATGTGTTGCAGTGTCTCGTAGTTCTAATGTTATATGAGTATATCAAAATATCAAAATTGCATATCAAAATTAAATAATGATTTTAATGTACGTAAAATCAGACTGGTTTGCCTTTTTGAGAGATGTGATCATTTAGCTGGATCAAGGAGCATATGGATATGGAAGGGATCCAAAAATGATGGTGGCATAGGAGGACAGATATGCACCAGGTGCTTTGACACTATGGGGTCTGCTCTGTCTTTATTATGCTTCATTATTTAGGGTAGTCTTTAAAGAAACACTCCAAACGCCTATAGCACTTTGGTTTACGGAAGTCCTTTATATATGAAGAGTGAGTCCTCTTTCATCGATTTACAAAAAGCGCATATTTAAATAGAAATTGGCACTTTTATAAATTAACCTTGCTACAAAACCCTTCTCTACCCTCCCCCTGCTGTCAATCAGACAGTAGGTCCTGTTACCTCCTGGTTTGGTTAGTTCAGTAGAGCTAAACTCAAGAGGCAGCAATTGCCCAGAGCACCTGCCTTGCATGGACTTCTCATTGAGCTGCATTGGGAAGTCTGTGATTTCACAGCCACAGAAAATCTTGCTGGGAGTAGAAGGGCTTGCAAATTATATGTTGTTGTTGCATTTAATTTGTGTTTGTATCCCCAGATCTTTCCCCCTTCCACTTGCAGCCTGAACCTCAGACTGTACCATATAACAGCTTGGCGAGGTTTGAGTGTGGCATTAGTGGGGAACCCCCACCAGAAATTACTTGGCAGAGAGACCAGGCTCCAATCCCCAACAATCCGAGGTAGGTGATTCAAGACTTTCTCTTGTGTATAAATGTATCATAGAATACAATGGTAACAAGGTGTCATGTGTATAAATGTGTTTAGAAATCAGTTTGTGCAAATAAAACATTTTATACTTGTAATTTTCTCACCGATTTATAAATGTCAGTTGATACCCGCCTAAACACCTTGGATATTGACCACCGATAACATCACTTACAGCTCCTCTCTAAAACGTATGTGTCCCCTTTTGCCCTTTTGAAATTGTGGGAGTTATGTTGCTGAGGCAGGATTTTTTCAGAGCATTAAGGGTAACTTCATAACACACAATTTACACTCTATATACATAAACTGTACAAAATCAAAGACATTTCTTATTTTTTAAACCATAAACAGAGGATATGAGAACTTTAAGAAGGGACAACAGCTTTGAAAAAACTCAGTAGCTTGCCCTTTGGTAAATCCCCGATCAAGTCTCAAGCTTGCCCTTTGGTAAATCCCCGATCAAGGTTTTTGCTCACTTATGCCATTACAGAGAGACCCAGTTCCAAGGCATATCAGACTAATCCCACCCATAAGGGTAGTCTAGAACTGAAATGCCGGTAAGTTCTCTTTGCACGATAGATACAACAACCCCGAAGAATCGTTTCGACCTTCTTTAGGCCTTGTCAGCGAGATGTAGCTGATATCCCTTCTAAACATATGCACTTCAGTCCATATACACATTGCCATCAGTTTTTGTGTGGTACCCTCTTACACACCAGCCATTCTAAACTCCTGGTAATGGTCATATATTTGTATCTAAATGCCAGTTTATGGGAAGATGGGGTGTGTAATCTATGCTTCAGATTCTCATTGTTTTTATAGGTTGCTGAGCCTTCCCACTGGTGTCCTGCAGATTTTGGAAGTGCAGGAGCATGATGTAGGTTTATACCGCTGTGTGGCAAGCAATGCATTTGGCACCAAATACAGCAACGAGGTTCAGCTGTCCGTACTCCAAGGTATCAGCTGGATTTTTAATTTTTTTTTTTACAAACTCTACCTACAAGCCAGCCCCAGTCCATTACAGGCCATTGCGTGTCGTTGTTTTCAATGAAGAAAGATATTTTTGAGAAATTACTGATTGCAATGAATGGTATACCTCTATCAGTGGTGACTACCATTGGTATCTAAACTACACTTCCTTTAATGCATTAAAGGAAAAAAAGTTACACAAGTCATACACAAGTTGATTAGATAACTCTGACCTGTAATATTTCAGAAACCAGGTATGTAGAGTTTTGACCAATATGTAAGTGGCCACCACTGACTGCTAAGTTTGTTCACTGAACTGTAAAATGCTAGTATTTTACGTCAAAACACCCCCCCCGGGGCTATTTTTATTTTAATTTTATTTAATTTTTTATTTATATTTTTTTCGTCCCCCCTCCCTGCTTGTTAGCTGGCCGGGGAGGGGGGGCTCTCAGAGAGCTGTAATTTGCCTTTCCTGCAGCTCCTGTTAGCTCCCTTCTCCTCCGTGCCGGTCAGCTCCACTGTAAGTCTCGCGGTCTGACTGCCGTGTAGAGCGTTGCCACGGTAACCTGTGGCAATGCTCTGACCCCGCAGCTCTAGCGAGACTTACAGTGGGGGCTGACCAGACCGGAGGAGAAGGGAGCTGACAGGAGCTGCAGGAAAGGCAAGTTACAGCTCTCTGCCAGCCCCCAACAGGACCGCCGGGCTTGCAGTGAAGTATAATATAATAAACTATCGCATGTGACACATGATATGTAGCATCAGTTTTTTCCTGTCCTTCGCCTCTCATTAACTATCTTCATTCTCCTATGCAGATCTGGAACTCTCGACTGAGGAGCTGACCATCACCCTACCTCCCCAAAATGTGACAGTGGAAGTAGGTCAGAGTGCAGTTATGGAGTGCAGTGCTGAGGGAAGTGGGACAGCTTTGATCTCATGGATTCGGCAGGGTAAGTAATTTGATTGACTGCTAGTCTGGGCGAACAGCAGTTTGCAAGTTGACTGAATGTTAATCAGGGCATTTAATTGTGTTCGACAATCGCAGCCTATCATTGCCATCCAAAACTGCACAGCTTTGGTCAGATGAAGTAGAACTGAATCTTCTACATCAGCTCAGAGGCTGCAGAAGAACCCGCAGTTTGATTTAAAAATGGGCTATACTAAATTTCTTATAGAATCATAACCACAACCATGAACTATAACCTTAAACTGTCCCATAATGACTTTGGGTAATTCAGACTATGTTAACTATATTAATCTTTGTTAACTTGTAAAGTGAAATCAATTGACATGGGAACTATGCGGCTTAAGTACAAACAGAAGAGTTAGACAATGTTTACAATTCAACAATATGAGTCTAAAATATGCATTTCCCATGTTAATTTGACACATTTTCCAGTTTAGTGAATAACTCCATATGTGTCTATTTGAAGTGTAACTCAACCTTAATATGCGTTTAGATATAATATAAATAGACACAAGGTAGGCTAATAATCCCACTTCGGAGTCTCATCTAATGTAAATGCTGTCTCTCTTTTATAGATGAGATGCCCATCTCTGCTGATGTCATCATACTGGGAGAGGCCAATCTCCTAATTCCACGAGCCCAGCCTTATCATGGAGGGGTTTATATATGCCGAGCCAACAAGCCTCTTAGCAAACATTTTGTCACAGCCGCAGGCCAGCTTCGTGTATTGGGTGAGCAGTATTTTTTTGGCAAAGAAAATGCACCACTGAAACGTCAACCAATCAGAATATGACCAGAACTCCAGTGAGATTATAATGTAAATAATGCACTAGACATGACCGCAAAACCAGTAAACATGTCGTATACATCCTGCATAATTAATTTAAGTGCCAGAGTAAGTAATGCAATGCTATACCCCACTGCTTGCTCTTAAACAGAATATCTAGTTAAAGTGCATCATCAAAACTACAGTCATAGCCATTGCAATACAGCTTCAGAGCACACTGGCAAACAAAGGGTGTAATGAAAGACTAGTTTAATCTGTCATATGATTTGTTACTCTGGATATGTTGCATCTTTCCATGTGTTTTACTGGGTTATTCCATAAAACTGGAATTGTAAAGAATTTTTAAAGTTATGCCAGATTACCCTTCTCAGTACCGGGGGTGGCACACAGTTTTGATCACTTAACTGAGAAAAAAAAGAGTTGTAAAATATTGAGGAGTTAGTGCACACATACCGATATAGCTCACAGTGTGTTATTGGAATGGGTCATTACTCACAACAGTTAGGCATTACATAACTTTACTGCAATATGCAAAATGATGTAGCAAGCATTCTGTCAGGCTCCCATGCTATGTATAATTGGCTGCATGCTGATGCTATGGCTTGGTTATATCATTCTCTCCTCCGATATTATTCTTTTTTGTTTTTTTAGTCCCTCCAGTTATCATTCAGGTGCCGGAGACAATAACAAGGGCTCGAGCTGGCACTGCTCGCTTTGTGTGCAGAGTAGATGGGGATCCAGAACCCACAATCTCCTGGTTAAAGAATGGGCATACACTACACTCCAATGGGCGAGTGAGAATTCAGGCCAGTGGCAGCCTGGTCATTACACAGATTGCTCTGGAGGATGCAGGCTATTACCAGTGTGTAGCAGAGAATGGCCTTGGTAGGGCATGTGCCACTGCAAAACTGTATGTGACGGTGCACCAAGGTCTGCCTGGACCACCGCAAGCAGTGAGGGCAGTGGCCGTATCCAGCAGGGCAGTGACTGTTAACTGGGAGCAACCAGAGAGCAACTCGGAAAGGGTCATAGGATTCTCTCTTCACTACACCAAAACTGGAGGTAAGTCTTCTAATGTTCCAAAGCAGACAACTGGCTTATGGCAGTCCACAAAATTATACAAAACCTCACAAAATCCCACAAAACATCACTAAAGTAATTCTTTAAGAAATATGATTAAAATAGCAGCCCAACATCCAAAGCACTGAAATAGAAAAACAGAAAGATGATTGCAAAATTTCGTGTAGGATAGCATTAAATCTTACGCATATTGAACACGTGATAATTGAAGAATTTTAAAGCAAACAAAGATGGTAAATTATTTGACAAGTAAAAAGTGAGAACACCCATATTAACCCCTGTAAAACATTGCAATACTCACATCAGGAATGAACCCATGAACTGAAGAAAAAAAAATATTTTAAGATTCTAATCTGCTGGAAAAAGAAAGGAATGGTACAAATTGCACTGGAACAATATGTTTACGCATTTAGAGACACATTCTGTGGACCATATGGGAGATGGGGACCATCAGGGCCGGATTAAGAGCACAGTGGGCCTGGTGCTGACAATTATGATGGGCCTAATTACAGAATCTTATCGCTGGAGGGAAACTCATAGGATGCAGCTATAAGAAAACACATACTCTATGCTCTATGCTTTCAACTTATGCTTTCATCTTTCAAATAAATCCATAACCCCCAACAGCAGTTTCCAGTGAAGCAGGAAGTCAATGGGTGGGGTAAAAGGGTGTGCCACTGGCACAAATCACGTGACCAGACCTGCCAAAAGGGGGTGAACATGCCCAAAGAATTGGAAGGTCAGCCTGGCATGAATGCATGTCAGGCTGCCTGCCAATCCTGCAGGCTGTCCAACTAAGGCCATACTATGCAGGCAACACCCCGAGCTTGACATAAATCCTTACCTTCTTACTAGCAGGCAGAAGTTCCTGGTATATAGTCTGAGACAGAGAGAAGGTGTATGTAGTGAGTATAGAAGAAAGGGGACATACCACAGTGTTAGAGAGACCAACGTCTGCATTACCTAAACTAATTTTATTGTCAGCCAGTCCACACAAGTTTTGTTCCCATACATCCCTCTTAAGCTTCCAAACTTAAATGGACACTATAGTCACCAGAACAACTACAGCTTATTGTATTTGTTCTGGTAAGTAGAAACATTCCATTCAGGCTTTTTGCAGAAAACACTGTCTTTTCAGAGAAAATAACTCCACTGGCCGCTCCTTAGATGGCTGCTAGAGGTGCCTCCTGGGGCAGTACTGTCTAGTGTGCAGCACTGCCATTCAGTGTCTCCACCCTCTGCATGCAGACACTGAACTTTCCTCATAGAGATGCATTGATTCAATTTATCTTTATGAGGAGATGCTGATTGGCCAGGGCTATGTTGGACTTGTGCTGGCTCTGCCCCTGATCTGCCTAGTTGACAGCCTTAGCCAATCCTATGGGGAAGTATTGTAATTTGCTAAGACCACCACTCCTGATGATGTCAGCAGACAGTCAGTTCAGAGGCATAGCCAGCAGCTGCAGACTTGAATACAAGTAATATTTTACTATATTTAGGGAGGCAAGAAGGGGCCAGGGTGGTGGTTTTAACATCATAGGGTCAGAAATACATGATTGTGTTCCTGACCCTATAGTGCTCCTTTAAGCAAGAGTATGTGAAGAGTAGTTAAGGTTGCCACCTTTCTTGGAAAAAAAATACCAGCCTTAATCATTTGTATAATTAATTAGTTATGCGTGACATCACATGATGGAAATCACAAGGAGTGACATTAGAGACAATTCTGTAAAATCACCAACAAACTACTCACAGTTTGATTCTGCTGTATAGTTGGATTGCTCCCAGTGTCTCCCTGTCTCCCAGTGTCTCAGTCTCGCAAGTCACCCAGTGTCTCAGTGTCCCTATGTATCACAGTGTCAGTGTCCCCATGTTGCCCAGTCCCCTAGTCTCCCAGTGTCTCAGTTTCCCCATTTCTCCCAGTGTCCCAATGTCTCAGTGTCACTAGGATACTGGGGACACAGTGAGACATGGGGACACTGAGAGAAATGGGGACACTGAGAGACATGGGTACACTGAGAGACCCGGGGACACAGAGACATGGGGACACTGAGACATTTAGGGAAACTGGGAGAAATGGGGACACTGAGACACTAGGGACACAGACACTGGGAGACTAGGGGACACTGGGAGACTAGGGGACACTGGGAGACTAGGGGACACTGGCTGGGAGACCAACACTTGGGGACACTGGGAGACATGGGAGACATGGGGACACTGGGGCATATAGTGACACTGGGACATATGGGGACACTAGGCACACTGAGAGACATGGGACACAGACACTGGGAGACTTGGGGACACTAGGGACACTGGCTGGGGGACATGGGTGTGGTAACTTGTCTTCCTTGCATGATCATTTATCTTCCTTTCAGGACCTTCTTAAACAAAAACTAGGTGGGAGGGCTAAGAATCTTTCCTTCCCTCCCACAATTGCTAAAGGAAGTGAGGCATGAACAGGATGTGATGTAAAACACATCATCTCAACTAAGGGCATATAACATAAGGCCAGGCAGGAAATCAGTCTATTGCTTCCTTTTCTTCCTTGGTGGATGTGATGTTGGACTTGCAGCAGTGAGCCATTACTAGATGTGAAGGCCTAACCGTGGGTGAGATCAAACGTGTGGGGAAAGGGATTACTATATGGATAGATAGATTTAAAAGGGTTGTTGCTCCGTGGGTCTGGGCTGTGTGTTTGTGATACATTTATAGTATTGTGTTGTTGCCTTCTAAATAAATACCTTTTAATGTAGACGAACCTTGTGTAATATTTATATTAATTTGGTGATACACCACAATGGGGACATTGGGAGACATGGGGACATAGTGTCTCCGTGTTCCAATGTCTCAGTGTCTCCCAATGTCCCTATGTCTCACAGCATCCCCATGTGTCTCAGCATACCCATGTGTCCCAGTGTCCCCTAGTGTCTCAGTGTCCCCATGTTTTCCAGTGTCCCCAAGTGTCTTAGTGTTCCCAGGTCTCCCTGTGTCTGTGTCCCCATGTGTCCTAGTGTCTCAGTGTCCCCTAGTGTCTGTGTCCCCATGTGTCCCCTAGTGTCTGTGTCCTCTAGTGTCTCAGTGTCCCCATATGTCCCCTAGTGTCTCAGTGTCCCCATGTTTTCCAGTGTCCCCAAGTGTCTCAGTGTTCCCAGGTCTCCCAGTGTCTGTGTCCCCATGTCCCCTAGTGTCTCAGTGTCCCCTAGTGTCTCAGTGTCCCCATGTGTCCCTGCTGCCTTTCCCCCATCCCTCACTTACCTGAGCTGTAGACCTGCTGTCTGGTCTCTGTGATGTGTTGCTGCTCCCCCACGGATCAGTGAGTAGTGGAGAGAGGCAGGGATATGCTGTAACTTCCTATCCCTGCCTCTCTCCACACAGAGTGACCCCTACTGGCTGGTGCTGGTATTGCAGAGTAATCTCCATTTATTCTGAGAAAAATACCTGCGTTTGTATAGCAGGTATTACTGCAATACAGGCACGGCCAGGCAGCCTCAAATACCGGCTGTGCCAGTAAAATACCATCCAGGTGGCAAACCTAAGAGCAGTGTGTAAAAAAAAATAAAAAAAAAAAAATGTTTTTTTTTTTTTTTTTAATGGGCCTGGGCCTGGAGCTGCAGCTCCATCAGCCCCTATGTTAATCCGGCCCTGGGGACCATATGTGGGAAAAATATTACAAAGACAAAGAAAATGCCATCTCTCCACAGTAAAATGGAGATCGGTATGGAATATGCTGACGTTAGACTAATGTTACCATAATCTGCCAGGATCTCTTATTTTTACTTACTGGTGGACAAAAACAGAGAATATGTCAGCATGTCCTCTCTGCATAAGAGATACAACAACCCCAGATGATCGTTTCAGCCTTTTTTGGGCCTCATCAGCGAGATGTAGCTGATACCCCTGAAGGAACAGTGAGCACAGGGTCCACGTCTAAATTTCCCTTTCAACGTTGGATGCATTTGCTTAGTCCCTCCATAAGTTTAAAGGTAATTTAGACGTGGAACCCGTGCTCACTCTGCCTAGATGGGTATCAGCTAGACCTCGCTGAAAAGGTCAAAGAAGGTCAACATGATCGTCCAGGATTGCTGTATCCTTTGTGCAAGAGGACTTGCCAGTTCTGTACTACCCTTATGTGTGGAATCAGTCTGAAATGCAAATGATATAGGTTCTCTTTGTAATAGCACAAGTGAGCAAAAACATTTTTTAAACTTGACTTACAGTAATTAAAGTTGTAGTCTGCAGTAGCTAGAATCCAGATGTTTCATTTCCTGGCTTACCAATACTTTTGGACCAGGCTGGTTTGATTGGCTCTGTATTTCTCTCATTACCACAAAATGTTATGTTAAACCCACCTACCTTTGTTATGCTACAACAATATGGAGTGCTGCATACTGATGTGAACTGCATAGTTTTTGATTAAATACAATTGTAAACCTATCCTTTTCTTCCAGGGTCTGAAAATATGGAGTATCAGTTTGCTGTCAATAATGACACCACAGAATTTCATTTGAGAGACCTAGAACCTGCAAGCAATTACACTTTTTATGTGGTTGCTTATTCCCAACAGGGTGCAAGTCGCGCCTCACACCCAGTCACCGCACAGACCTGGGATGATGGTATGGAACAACATGCGTTGAATTTAAATTGAGTTATATACAAATAGGTTTAGCAAAAAGCTGGGAAACAAGAAAAGCAGGGAACACTGAACAAAAGTTTTAAGTGCATTATGTTATGTGGTAAAGCTTAATGGATTTTGAGTTGATAGATGTGGAAAAGCAATGCAAACAGGAACTTTACAAAAGTGTGAATTCATTATTTGAATAAAAGTATGTATGATGTTGTGAAGAAGGAGATGATATGCCTTTGTGGGCTGTACATCAATTTTTGCGCTCAGTAGTATTTCCGTTTATTAATAGGTGCCTTTTTGTACTACTTGCATTGTCTGCATTAATTTATTAATTAGTTATTAATAAAGTAAAACAAAAAAATATATTTAAAGACGTTTAACTAGTCATGAAGTGATTGTTTGCTCATTAAATTTTTTTAATAAAAAACATTAAAATATACCTTAATACAGTATTTAATTTTTTTTCTTTTAAAGTTACTAATATCCTCTGAGATGACTTGAAAAACATGTTTGATTCCCAAACATTTGCTTGAGACACCCCAGCAATTTCATGTCACACTTTAATTCCATGCAGAATATTCCTAATATTTGTAAACCTCGTTAAGGATCTCGTTAGGATGAACAAGGTCTGCTGCTAATGGAATTTATCAGATATAGTATATGGAGTAAAACTGTACATGGAATGGTAAAGGTGCCTGCTGGAAAAGTTTGGAAATACAAACACTATGCATCAAAATGACAACCATCATCTGCCTAAAGCACAATTATCCAGTGGTCTATGGCCAGGGTCACGGCTTGTTGCCATAAAGGAGCCCTGGCTAACGGAACCTAAGAGAATTAATGATTTTATTAAAGGACACGGAGGCTCATATTATGCTTATCTCTTTCTTTATTATACCTCAGCAGCAAAGAGAAGGTATAAGATATTCATAGAAAAAAACTCAATAAGAACAGGTTCTCAAAGGGTTAACATAACATTCCACCCTTAACCAATAGGAACAGTCCTCTTGTCCATAACCACCCATGTGACCTTTCCTCTCCCTCTTTCTTTGCTGCTGCCTCAGCTAAGTAACACCTAATTTTCTTCTCTCTAGTCAGAGGAATTTTATTGCTTATTTGCTTGAATTTATGTACTGTTTATGTATTTTTCCACAGTTTTCCTCCTTAGGTATACCCCTTTAAACCAGCGTGTCCACACGCTTTGGGGTTTTTCTTCACTCAGCGGTTTACCGCCTCAGGCGGTAAACCCACCCCCCCCCTCTCTGCTCCGGGTAGTTTATTACCCGTTCCATATCCCATCCTTCCCCCCTGAGCGCTCTCCGCGAGCGTTTTCTCCGGCGCGAGCGTTTCGCGGCCAGTAAACGCTCGCGCACGCGCACTGGCAGCCGCACAGAGCGACAGCCATTACCACTAACGGCTGACAGGATTTTCCCGCCTTTTTTCCCGACGCCCCCCTGTGATCTGAGGGGCGGGCGGGAGTACGCGGATTGGCTGCTGGCTGGGACTTGCAGCTTACCAGTGCTCCCTTGCGGCCATTCCGGAGGGAACACTCGGTAAGCTAACAGTCTTTTGCTTGTGCCTTGTCCTATCACTCCCAGCCAGCCACATTATCAGAATTCCATGTATATATACAGTTTGAGTGTACATTCACAATAGTTACACATACACTCTGTGGTTATTCAGTTGCTTGTGCAAACTGAATATTACACAATTTTCTCTCACTCCCTTCAGCCTATTTATCTAGCATGCTGAACCCCAGAGCCCAGGAGACTGGCACTCCTACTACTGCCAGCAAGAACACCAAGCTCCAGGTGTCCCCTGCCACGCGCCCACTCTCACCACAGAGAGAGGACGCGGCCTCCATGGAGCAGCTGAACTCGGAGGAGTTCCATACGCTCCTGGACGCGACCATGGCCAAGTCGGTCACACAGGCCATATACACGGCTATGGGGGCAATGTCAGACAACCTGACACAATCCATTAGTAACGCCATCCTGGCGTCTAATACCAACCCTAGCGGCCTCCACCCCAAGGCCCAAGATGACAAGCCTGCTTCCCTCACCGGTCGCAAGGCCACTGAAAAGACCCATCACGTGGGCAGACGAACCTCCAAAACACATATGACAGACAGGTTGCGCCCTGTCACTAATGAGGACGTGGGGCCCCCACGTAAACGAGCCTCCCACCGGGCAAAAACGGTGAGGAAATGGAAACGGGCTAAGGCCCAAACTGAGACATCCGACTCTGATTCGGAAATGGAGGAGGTACTGAACGAGTCTGAAGAAATAGACTCTTTTGAATCGGAGAACTCCTCTCCGGAGCGCAGCCTGGCAGCAAACCCTACCAACACGGGTAAGGCGGCTAAGGATGACTCCATCATCCTGGACCCTCAGGGCGAGCCCCTCTTTAACCCGGACGACCTACAACATCCTAGGTCTACCGAATGGTTTCCGGCTGACCATGTGGCCCAGTATATTGCGGCCAGGATTAGGAAACCCCTGGATAAAAATACCAGGAACAAGCTAAGGGCAGAATGTCCACGCCCGACGGTCCCTGATATGGCCTGTGCCACACCAGAAGTGGACCCAAAAATCGCCCAATTCCTGGGCAAAGCTGGCTGGAAGGCCAAAAAGGGTTTGGATTATTCGCTGCGCCACTGCCAGGACAAGGTGCTTGACTCCTTGGGCCCCAGCGCAAAAATCTTCGACATGGTCGAAGCGGCACTTTCAGGTGACACACCTGTAGACCTCCTGGCTATTCGAGAATGGGCACAGCGCTCTATTTGCCTCATCGGCAATTCCAACGCTGCACTAAGCACAGAGAGGCGAAAGGCGATCCTCATGAAGATCGACCCGAAACTGGTCAACATGGCCATATCTGAGCCTGGCACACAGGCAAAAGGCCTCCTTTTTGGAGACAATTTTGTGAAAGAGTTGGGTACCTATGTGAGCACATTTACAGCCCTGGACAAGGCGCAAACAAATCTCAAACGAGTGTTCTCACCAAAGGTTTTTGGGGGGGCTGGCAGACATCGGGGCCGTCTGTCCAGCCGCTCTTCACGGGGCTCCTACCGGGGCTACCGAGGCCCCACTACATCCAGGTTCCCACAGACAGAAGCCAGGAATCCTACACCCTTCTTTCCTGTCAGGGGCAGATCATGGCAGTCCAGAGGACACAGAGGTGCCACATACGGCCGACGGCCTTATGGTAAGTACTCTTCCCCTACCTTATTCTGGTATAACACATGTGGGAGGCAGATTATCCCAATTTTTCGGGGCATGGCAAAGACTCACGTCCGATGCCTGGATCCTCAACACAGTGCTAGGGTACCACATAGAGTTTGTGCAAAACCCGATACAATACACTATACCAAGGCGGATGGTGTTTGCCCCCCAAGACAGGGAACTAGTGTCGAAGGAAATCGAAACACTGACGGAGAAGGGCGCGATCTACCAGGTCGCGCCTCACTCCCCAGGCTTCCTGAGCAACCTGTTCTTGGTTCCCAAAAAGGGCGGCGGCGTGAGGCCGGTGATCAACCTACGCCCTCTCAATACATTCGTACGATACCACCACTTCAAAATGGAAGGGATCCATTGCCTACGAGACCTTCTCCGGCTGGGGGATTGGATGGTCAAACTGGACCTCCAAGATGCCTACCTCACCATCCCCATCGCAGAGGAGTGTCACCACCTCCTCCAGTTTCTATGGAACCATCAGACATGGAGGTTCCGCTGCCTACCATTTGGCCTCTCGTCAGCACCATGGTGCTTTACAAAACTGCTAAAACCGGTAGTGGCACTGCTGCGCAGCAGAGGGGTGCGCATGATCATATATTTGGACGATATGCTGATCATGGCGCAGGATGCCCTTATACTTCAACAACATCTATCCTGGGCACTATCCCTCCTTCACAACCTGGGATTCCTAATCAACTGGGAGAAATCGGTTTTAATCCCCTCCCAGTCCATGGAATTCCTAGGATTCACTATAGAGGCAGTCCAAGGGACCCTAAGCCTACCACCTTCAAAGATCAAGACTATCAAGAAGGAGATTCGCAGAACGCTGGCTCGTCCAACGCTCACCGTGAGACAACTAGCCAGAATAATCGGACTCCTCTCAGCCTCCATACAGGCAATCTTCCCGGGCCCCCTACATTACAGAGCCCTGCAGAGACTGAAAACAGCACAACTACAATCGGGTCACTCCTATTCAGACTCCGTGCCACTCGATCGCACAGCCAAAGAGGAGCTCAGGTGGTGGCTCCAGCACATGGAAGCATGGAATGGCAGAGCAATCTTCGGCACCACCCCAGATTGCATAATAGAATCCGATGCCAGCACGCGGGGCTGGGGAGCGCGTTGTGGTCCTATCTCCACAGGAGGAAGATGGTCCCAACCGGAAAAGGCACTACACATCAACAGCCTGGAACTTATGGCAGGCTCTTTCGCGCTGAAGAGCCTCCTGGGCCCCAAAACGCACTGCTCCATCATTCTGCGGATGGACAACATATCAGCAGTCCAATACATCAACCGCCTCGGCGGCACCAGATCCAAAATCCTGGCAGACTTAGCCACAGACTTCTGGCAATTTTGCTTGGAACGCAACATATCAGTTCAAGCCGAATACATTCCGGGACTCTCGAACACCGTAGCAGACTGGAACTCCAGATACCTACGGGATGCCAGCGATTGGCACCTGAACCGCGCAACGTTCTTAAAACTTCAGACATTATGGGGCCCGATGTACATGGACCTGTTTGCGTCGAGATTGAATACTCAACTTCCGAAATTCTTCAGTTGGAGACCGGACCCAGAAGCAGTAGCTACGGATGCATTCCTCCATCCATGGCCGGTCAGAAGACTATACGCTTTCCCTCCATTCGCTCTACTGGCACGAACATTGGTACACCTCGACCGCTCGCGGTCGTCCATGGTCCTCATAACACCATTCTGGACAACACAGCCTTGGTTCCCTTCACTCATGGAGATGTCCATAGATGTTCCCAGATTGCTACCAGAGCATCCACACCTCCTTTCGGATCCCGAAGGGAATCCACATCCACTGGTGATGCAGGGTCAACTCAAATTGCTAGCGTGGCTCCTCTCAGGGGACCCTGGGTCATACCAGATGTTCCACAGACGACTCTCGAACTATTGGCGGGAGCCTGGGCTCCAGGAACACGGAGATCCTACAGTACGGCCTGGAACGCCTGGAGTGGTTGGTGCATGGAACAACAAGTGGATCCCGTATGTGCCTCTGTGAATTATATGTTACGTTTCCTCACACTCCTATACAACCAAGGCCTGGCGTATCGGACGATCAACGTTTACAGATCAGCGATCTCCGCTGGACACAAAGGCTGGGAAGGATCCCCAGCGGGCAAACACCTACTGGTGTGCAGACTCCTACGTGGGGTTCGATTTTCCAGACCCCCACAACCCCGATACACATCAGTGTGGGACGTGAATCTAGTCTTAAACTTATTAGAAAGATGGCGACAGAACTCTTCTCTCACACTGAAACAACTATCAGCAAAACTGGCCATGCTCTTCTGCCTGATCTCATGCAAACGAGTTTCGGATGTTCGGGCACTAGACGTTGATGCACGCTCGTTCACCCCAACGGGAGTAACATTCAACATATCCAGACGTACCAAAACAACGATTTCATCAATATCATACCCAGCATTCCCTCATAACGTAAACCTATGTCCAATAGCCTGCCTGAAGGAATATGAAAAACGGACACAGGCATTTAGAAATCCGAGACACCACGAACTGTTTTTGGCCATCAACACGCCACACCAACAAGTATCCTCGGTAACAATAGCCCGATGGGTGAAGTGGATAATGACCACCGCTAATATAGACACGTCCATATATGGCGCACACTCCACCAGGGGAGCTATGGCGTCCAAAGCGTTCACTTTGGGATGCAGGTTGGAAGACCTATTGCGGACAGCGGATTGGTCCCGTGAGTCCACCTTTAAGGATTACTATTTTCACCCTACAGACCACATATCATCGACAGTCATTGCACAGCTTTGAACTAGCATAATATGAGCCTCCGTGTCCTTTAATAAAATTACCAGATTTTACTAATTACATGACGTAAAATCATGATTTTATAAAGGACACGGAGGCGAATATTCGCCCACCCGGTAAGTATGTCATTTCAACAATTGTAAGACAGAATTGTATGCCCACCCGATATATCCTGACATTGCAGGTAAGGTTGAGTTTGTCTAAATACGAGTCGATTATGTACCATAAGTTTTATTACATACCATAGCACATACAACAGGCAAGTTAATCTGTACAGATAACGAATACATAGAGTTAAACAATACCAATGTGGCAAACAGTTGCGAGACCATATTTTACCACCTCTTTTCTCTATCCCATTTCAGCTTGAAGATCTAATATCGAAACCTTCAGATGACCAGTTGTCAGCACAGTTCAAACGGATAACTTCTACAGTTCAGTTGCATAGAAGAGTTCGTTACAAGGGATAAAGTTTCCAAATTGTTCTTCTCAAGTTATGATGATCCAGCTTCGGCATGACCAAAGAAAGAGGGAGAGGAAAGGTCACATGGGTGGTTATGGACAAGAGGACTGTTCCTATTGGTTAAGGGTGGAATGTTATGTTAACCCTTTGAGAACCTGTTCTTATTGAGTTTTTTTCTATGAATATCTTATACCTTCTCTTTGCTGCTGAGGTATAATAAAGAAAGAGATAAGCATAATATTCGCCTCCGTGTCCTTTATAAAATCATGACTTTACGTCATGTAATTAGTAAAATCTGGTAATTTTTGGCATCCTGGACACCTAGGACTCCAATACAAGGCTGACCCTGCTCTAGTATCGCAAAAACTATTCTAACAGTTAGTCTACTAATGTGTCCTAAAGAGTCCTAAAAATGTGACAAGGCAGGGAGAGAAAACACAATTTTATATGTATTAGTTAGCAATATATTAGAGACACCCATAAACATATTGTAGTTGTTATGGTGCAAATCAGTCTTTGGGAGCACACAATAATTTTTAATGTGAAATTTCACTTTCACATTATCTGTACTGTCAAGATACATACTAGAGGGATCAAAATTTCCACTTGCCCACTAGCTACTGGTGAAAATTTACTGTGGCGGCTGAGTATAAATTCACCCCTGGAGAGGGTGCCATGCACCCCCCAGGCTTGCATTGGCAGGTAACTTTTAGGCCTGGTTAGTTGTGTTGGACATTTAAGCTGTGATGTATAGCATGATTGCTTTTACTTCAATGTGGTAATTTTGTTTTCAGAGCATTTAGAGACTCTGCTCAGATAACTGGATTTCATTGGATTTTTTTTGTGTTTGTGAAGATGTTTGCTCAGTAGCACAATCAAAATATGATAAGAATGTCTTAATATAAATGTCTTTTATATTATATGAAAAAGCACACTGAGACGAGCTCAGATATGTATGCAAAAGGTATGGGTTTTTCCAGTTATTAATTGTATACTTCTCATTGATCCATTTAAAATCAAAAAGTCCTCCATATGAATTCAGCTGATCAGTAAAAAGAAAATTCACACATAAGGATAAAATATGGCATCCCCCAGCCTACTTGATACGTGGAAGTTTTTTCCTCAAGGAGAAAAAAGGCATGCACCCTGTTCCAATGTTCTTTTAATATAACTAAAATTAAAATGTGAATGCTTCTTTAACTGATCATCTGAGTGTGGTAACAGTAAAAATGTTAGTATGCCAGTAGTATATATTAATCTCATTCTTTTGATCCAACTCTGTCAATTAGTTCCCGCTGCTGCGCCCTCTTTGTCTCTGATCAGCGACTCCCCAACTGATATCCACGTCAGCTGGCTTCATCTCCCCTCGGAGCTTAGCAATGGGCACATTATAAAATACCGCATTGAATACTACACCCAGCGGGAGGGTATGTGTGCTGCTTACTGTTATCGCAAAGCTATCACTTCCAAGTTATGTGCTGGTTCCACATCAGGTTTACTGAACAGCTGTAATGAAATGTGCAATTAGGACTCTGGAAAATAATCTGAAAATGTATATTGCATTTCACAAACTCCAACAATGCCTTATTCTGACATATTTCATTCATAATAGTATTGCTCTGCCTTAAATGTGTTCCATAGAATTACATTTTCACATGGAGGTAACATCTGTTATACCTTGTGTTGAGTAACTTTATTATAATCCTGTGAAAAAAGTATAGTGTGAAATTATTTAATTTGATTTTCCCAGTAAAGATATTTCCTTGTCTGTGTACAGATGTTATCACCTCTGTGGACATTGGTGGGAATGAGACACAGGTCACACTTAGCCCATTGCTGCCAAACAAGATGTACAAAGTGCGGATCTCGGCTAGCACGTCGGCAGGATTTGGAACCTTCTCTGAATGGATTCAACACCAAACTCCAGATCTGGACAATCAGACACAAGGTCTGAGGAAATGTTCGGTGATGCTGGGTGTAAACACTCTGGCTTTGTGCAATTCTTGCAGTTAGTTGCATTGTGTGATAATTCAAGTGGGCCTTGCCAGACTTGGATGTTCCGAATTCATATACTTAGGAGTGAACATTCGTTATGGTGTCTAGTTAGGTGTGAACAGTCAGTATTGTGTCTAGTTAGGTGTGAACAGTCAGTATTGTGTCTAGTTAGGTGGGATTATTCAGTATTTTGTTTAGTTAGGTATGACCATTGAGTATCGTGTCTAGTTAAATGTGAGCATTTAGTATTGTGTCTATCTAGGTCTGAACAGTCATTATTGTGTCTATCTAGGTCTGAACAGTCATTATTTTGTTTAGTCAGGTATGACCATTGAGTATTGTGTCTAGTTAAGTGTGTGCATTTAGTAATGTGTCTATCAAGGTGTGAACATTCAGCATTGTGTCTAGCTCAGTGTGAGATTTTAGTATTTTGTCATAGATAGTCCTAAAGGGCCTCTAATGAGTATTTGTTTTAAACAAATTCCCAATACATTAGAACTGCTTTCAGGACGGTAACATATTTAGCCCATTTGTGACACCATTTGAAGATCTCACGTGTACAGTTTGGCTGTGGAGATGGGCTCCTTGGAATTGACTCACCAAATCCTCAGTAACTTTTACTGTTAAAAAAAATATAAATCCAAAACAAGAGTGCACGTCATGATGGCTTCCAATTTGCTGAGTAGTTCCCAGAATCCCACTGTGCATAAGCCTGGCAGTTTATCCAAATCAAGAATCTTACATTCACCTATTTTTTTTCTGTAATTTTTACTTCTGTGTTTATTTCATATTTCCTAACAATGCTTGTCCAAGACAAAAAGGAGATATTAGCTAGAAATGTTTGATTTCCTTTTCATAAATAATGAAAAGAACCAACTGCTGAATAGATAAATAAATGATAAACAAAAGCACATGCACTTTAAAAATATATATATATTGTCTGATGGCCTCACTGTAACTGTCAAAGCTTTGGACACAAACTCATGAGAAAATCTACAGAAAAAAATATAGACAATGATATTTGTTTTTCTTCTGCTTTGCTTCTCTTTGTATATGCAGTCGATCAATCGCCAATGCAGTTGAAAGTAAGTGCCCACACCAATTCACTTTCTCTCAGCTGGCAGCTTCCCCACAGCGAGCACTTGGTCTCTGGTTTCAGGCTGTATTGCCGCATGGTGTGTCCTTCTCTGGAGTTGGGTGGGCCTTGCTCACAGCATGGGAAGACCTGGGACATGGGACCAATCAAACTGAAGAAGAGGCGAAGACAATACGAAATAACTCAGCTGAGTATGTTTTCTATTTTTTTAAAGCTCATTGACCCTACGATAGGACATACAAGGCTATTTTACTAACTTATCATTAGGACTTATATACTTATCCGTCTGACCACTCAGTAGAGCAAATACCATCTTACACCTATCCAACCATGTGACATGCAAGGCTAGATTATATGACATAGACCTCTCTATATGATGGACATAGCAATCCTACTAACTAACATAACTTTGGTGTGATTTACAAGTTTCATTTAATGGCATCTCAACGCTTCTTAAACAGATTTCATCTTCTTTCTTATGTAATGTAGGTGTTCCTTCACAGGATTATTCATTAAGGTGTGACTTGTTGAGAATTCAGATAGAATTCCATATTTGAGGCCAGTAAAGCCAAAATGTTTTTAAGTTTGGCTATTTTTCACCTGAAATTTGACATTCACAACAAAACATACGTCAATGAATATCTCTGACAATGTAGGATTGTGTATAGGCTACCCCTATTATTAGCTACTTCCCAAATCCTTGACATGACTTATCTGTTTGGCAGTGCCTGGGCAGCTGTACCAAGTCAAGCTGGTAGCATACTACAAAAAGCAAGAAGGACAAACAGCAGTTTGGGAAGGGATAACCAAGCAATTACCATCCTCACCACCAGGTAGGTAGTTTTATGGGAGCGTATTGTGTTAGCACATTGATCCACACTACTTTGCATCACTTCACTTCAGCAATAAAATAGTTAACATAGGTTACTAATATATCAAATTATGTTATAGACGTGCATACCTCTTTCTAATGCAGACCTTATGAAGCAGAAGATTCCCCCAATGCCTCCAACTCACATAGAGGCTGATTCCAATAGCTCTACTTCCGTGTGGTTAAGGTGGAGGAGGCCACATTTTGCTGGCAGCAAAATTGTAAACTACACGGTGCGCTGTGGCCTCCTGGGAGCCAAAAACAACTCACTGACCACGTATCACAGCAGGTAACAAAAGGACCATACTTGCCTATGATATAATCATCCAGAAACAAATACAAGAGTTCTGGCACTTTCTATTACAATAAATAGTTTTACATGTTGAGATTTTTTTTTATTCATGAGTTATATTGTTTCATTGTTCTCAGTCCCACCGAGGAGATTCTGATCTCTGGCCTGAAACCTTATACCAAGTATGAATTTGCAGTTCAGTCCAGTGGAATCGGCATTGATGGCCCATTTAGTAATACAGTGGAGAAAATGACATTTCCAGACAGTGAGTAAGAGAGATTCATAAGTCAGTGCTGCTTTTAGCTGTGTAAACCAACTCTGGTGATGAATTGATTTATTTTGCATTTTGTTTATTTTCTACAATGCCTCTTAACACTGCTGATGAACCAGTTTAGTTGGTAAATGCTCCA
This sequence comes from Pelobates fuscus, assembly GCF_036172605.1. Classification (NCBI taxonomy): domain Eukaryota; kingdom Metazoa; phylum Chordata; class Amphibia; order Anura; family Pelobatidae; genus Pelobates; species Pelobates fuscus. The sequence continues at coordinate 299,363,746 of NC_086319.1, forward strand.
ACTGTAGTACTTGTTTAAACATCACGGTAGTTTGTTTAATTTCCAGCATGCTTAGCTAACCATTTCATCTTGCTGATGTTCACAAAACTTTATAATGTATTACATGTATTTTTATGTATAAATACTTTTATACGAAATGTTTTTTTTTTTATCTCCTGGAACAGCAATATATGGTACAGTACTGTCAAGTACTGCCTGTATTATAGCAACACCTAAAGATACATTGGCATTTGTTTAAGCAAGAGTTATAAAGTGAACATAATAACAAACAGTTTAAAGATACTTACACTATGTAGAGATGGAGTAGAAATTGAAGTCCTTCATGGTTAACCATGCCTAGAAAGAACATTATGGCTAGGGGCGAGACACTGCTAGGTTGGCAGCAATCCTATCACAAGACAAAGTTCTCTGACCTTCACTCATGATAAATCCCAAATATTTTACCTTTTTTAAGAGAAACCTTATGACCACAATCGACCAGGTGTTGCAGTAGGTGAAGGGAATCCTTATGACAATTGTCTTTATCTGACTGCACAGCAGAAGGTCATCCATGTATTGAAGCAACGTAGAGCTACATGGGGAAGCCCGTGACTCAAGAGTCTTATCGACCATTGCTGAGCAGGCTGTGGAGGAGTCACAGTAGACTTGGGGAAGTAGGCTCTATGTTTATTGACTGCCTCTATATGTGAAAGCAGTGGTTTTGTGTCAGGATGTACAGGGATCCTAGAAAATGGAATGGAAGTAAAAAAGAGAGTTAACATCTGTTACAATAGCTGCCATCCGTAAATCTTATGTGAACCTATACTCAGCCTTGCCTGGCTTTGGGGCAGGATTAATAGGTCTATTGTATGGTGAGTGTGTTGGTTCAAAGATGCCTTTCTGTAGTAACTCTGGTGACTGCCTCCTTGTCTTGTGATGGAGGGTATTAAGTGTACATAGAAGATGCACCTGGTTTGAGAATGGCCTGGTATAGAGTGCAGGGTATGTAATCAGGGACAGTGGAAGAATTTGCCTATAGAGCATATGACAGGTCACGGAGTGAGTTTGATATGGGAGATGTGTCAAGTTAGAACTCCATTGCCATTTTAAAATGTGCCATTAAGTCAGGGCCAAGCAAATTGGACAGTGGAGGTGTTCTAGAACCTTCATTGGGGGGGCCCACTTACACCAAGAGAGGATTCACTTGAAGGAAACAGGAACATGGTAAAATTTATGTGACAAACTGGATTTGGTAGCACCAGCGTATACTAGAAAATCATAGTAGATTCCATGAACATGGAGAGTTACCATGGGGAGTGTATCCCACCTTTTTGAAAGCTGGGTTAACAAACAAGCGAGGAACTAGTAGTGGTGGAAGTCATAGGGGTATTGTGGGGGGGGCAGACTGGGTTTGTTGGGCAGGTTTGGGGTGAATGGGACCAGAATTTAGACATTCATTTTGCCAGTGACTGTGCTGACCACACTTAAAGCATGCACCTCTCTCTTGTTGATTGACTGGTCTATCATGCTGGGCTCTCAAGAATCTGCTATCTCTGCTTGCATGTCTGCCTCTACTTGCTTCTCTGAATCTGCCCCGTCCTCTATTACCTCCTAAAAAAATACTTTACATTGCTGGGGAATATACCAGCTGCATCATTTTTTCTTATATCCTTTTCAAAAACCTGCACAGTCATTCCACAGCTGCATTTGTCCAAACATAATTAGCTCTGTCTTCTGAACTATCATTCTGTGTTTTCAAATGAGCAGATACATTTTCCCTATCAATATCTTGCCACTTAGTAATACAATTCAAAAGAAACCTATAATCTGAACCACTCAATTGCATTTCAGTGGTAACACCTTTCAAATAGATTATTGCCCCAACAAGGTGTTTGACTGGATCAGGGCATTCTTTGACTAAGGACACCCCTATCTCCCACCATCATATATGTTATGTGTTACACATAGGCATTAGGGATCAAATGGGGAGATTTCCAGTTGCACCTAGGTTTTGGTCAGGAATATCACAGGGAGGGTTACATCCTGCAGTAATCAATATATTATCATCATCATCATCATCATCATTGTAACAGATCTCTACCAACCTCTGGTGGATGTGAAACAAACAAGGGAATTACAACTTACACATCCATTCGTTCCATTCCTCTGTTCGTCTGATTCCGTGCGAATTTCACGTGTAATGCAGAGGTGGCCGCCATTTCGGGACTTTCCACGTGTTCGCGGCCATCTTGTGTGCGAACAGCGGTGTTTGCCTGTAACCGCATGGAACTGAAAACGGATACGCAAACAGGCGAACACCGCTGAATCCTCCAGACCTCCATAAGTTCGTACGGAAACTACCGAACGTCCCCTCGTTCGGTAGTTATATGCAATCATCTATGGGGATTCCAGCGAACCCCGCGATTCGCATGGATGGCCAGAGTATCATACCTTTTTACCGTGCGAACGGAGACCGACCGCAAGGCCAAAACTCATGGAACTAATTTCGGCTAGTTGGTCTGTGCGGTCGGTCAAAACTTTGGAACGTTGTATCTCCCGAACTGTACATCCGAATGGGGTGATTTTTGGATATATTGTCCCCCTGAAGGAGAGCTATCCAGCGCTACCGGATTTAAAGCTGTACCCCCTGGTTTTGGGGTACATCCAGAACTGGTGGAAAAATGTGGACATTTTAATTGGGTTATGTAGTTATCTGAGGGGAGGAGACGTGGAGGTGTTACCATCTGTATTATTGGTTGTTTTCATCCTCCCCCTGGGAGTGTTCTGTGTGTATCTATTTCTAATAAAAAGCAGGCTGGGTGTTCCAGTCCTCAGTTCATCTTGACCCTTCAAAACGTAGCCTCGTCTCGTTCTTGGAAGGGGATTATTTGGGAATATTATTCTGCTCCTGTTTACAGCTGAACCTGCTCCTCACTCTGAATATCGTGGATGGGATTACATCAGCCTACTTCTCCACAGCAGCTTGCAGGGAAAAAGGACACCTTCAACGGCAGAAACCCTCTCTCTATCTGGGTAGCCGTTACATTGGTTGGCAGCGGTGGGATGGTTCTTTTTGCCCAAGGAGCAAGTGCTGAATGGAGTCGCAGTATGCCAAGCTGAAAAGACCCACACTGAAAGATCTATTGGAAAATCGTGGTAGGAGTGCTAGTAACAGACCAAGGAGAGAGCTGATAGCTGACCTACTGGAGCTGGACGAAATGGATAGATCCATGGAGGTAACTGAACCTATTGCACCGGTCAGCGAGAACGATGTACTCACTGCTATTGTACAGCGAAGATTAGCATTATATCCGGAAAGGACCACGGAGCTATTAGACAGACTGTTCAAGAACGCAAAAGAGGAGATCGAGACTAAGAGGAGGCAAGACACGGAACATGTATTGGCGCAACAAGCTAGTACACATATAGTTCCTACTCCTCCTCCCGTTGCTGCAGGGAGGAAAATACCATTTACTGCATTTAAAGCGTTTGCAGAAAATGAGGAAGAGATTGATGGGTATTTGGCAGATTTTGAGCGGCAGTGCTCACTGCACCAGATACCCCCAGACCAATGGGTTACTATTCTGGCTGGAAAACTTTCAGGAAAAGCAAATGAGGCTTTTCGGGCACTCACGGCCGAAGATATCACACAATATCAGCGGGTGAAAGCCGCACTACTCACCCGATACGCAGTCACCCCAGAGGCGTATCGCCGTCGCTTCCGGGAGTCCAAAAAGAAGGCAGCGGACTCCCACATGGAATGGGCAAACAAGCTACAAAGGGTGGCATCACATTGGATGCAAGGGTGCAATGCTAACACCGGAGAAGAAGTGCTACAATTGTTCCTGATGGAACATTTCTTCCAAGATTTGGCGGCAGATACACAGGATTGGGTGAGAGATCGCCGCCCAGCCAACTTAAATGAGGCAGCACGACTAGCGGACGAATATGTGGAAACGAGAAAAGTGAGCCAAGGTACTACGCGACCAGCACCTAGAACAGAGGCCCGCAACCCAACCTACGCTGCACGCACAGAATTCCGGGCCCCGGTACCCCCAGGACCTCCACGTCCTCAAGGGTCTAACAACCACCCCCGGGAATCCTACAGAGTGACGTGTCATCGCTGCGGCAACCTGGGACATATTGCCCGTGTTTGCCCGTTGGGGTCAGCCAATAATAATTGGAGGCGCACCTCTAACACCGAAAGCCCATCTTCACGCCCCGCTGCTGCTCATTGCCTGGAGATTGAAGGGAGCCCTGAGGAATGCCTGGGAATATTATATGAGGCCAACCCCATACAAGCGGCTTCCCCAGATAATCGCCAGCACCACCGTCAGGAGGTGCGTGTAAATGGACAGATAGCACAAGGCCTAAGGGACACTGGCGCTACCATCACTTTAATACAAAAGCATCTGGTGAAACCAGAACTTGTGTCTAACCGTACTGTTGCTGTTCGGGTCGCAGGGGGGGCTGTTTTTCGCTTACCCACCGCCCGGGTACACTTGGATTGGGGAGTCGGGTCAGGAAAGACCACGGTGGGCATTATGGACAACCTACCCGCTGAGGTCGTGTTGGGCAATGATATTGGCCCTCTAGCCTCGGCCTTTTTACCCACTACTGCGGCGGCTTGCCCCGTGACCACCCGCTCACAGACCCGTATCGAGGACGATCCGCCAACAGGTCGGGAGACCCAGGTAAGCCACCGACAGACACCTAGCAGTGACACTACAGATAGACCACTAGCTTGGGACACCCCAGAGGAGTTTGGGAGGGAAACTAGACAGGACCCCACCCTCCGAAAGTACCGAGAACTAGCTGACAATAGAGGGGATGAGCGGGAACGTTTTATATGGGAGGGGGACCGATTATACAGATTAACCGAAGGCAGGAAGAGAGGCTGTGCTCCTTCGCAGAAGCGCCAATTAGTGGTACCTAGAAAGTACCGATTGGAGCTTCTCCGAATTGGCCACGACATTCCGTTAGCAGGACATCTAGGGGGTAACCGCACAACCTACAGAATCACTCAGACCTTCTTTTGGCCAGGAATCTCGAAGGACGTGCGCCGTTACTGTAGCACGTGTGATGTATGCCAGAGGGTGGGGAAGAGAGGGGATCATCCGAAAGCTCGACTGTCCCCTATGCCTGTGATCGAGGAACCATTTAGCAGGGTGGCAGTCGATCTAGTAGGACCCCTACCTAACCCCAGTCCCTCTGGTAAGAAATACATTCTTACCGTGGTGGACTATGCCACCCGCTACCCAGAAGCCGTCGCTCTGACGAATATCCAGGCTGACACTGTCGCCAGTGCGCTAGTCGAGATATTCACCAGAGTAGGATTTCCCCAGGAAATCTTGTCGGACAGAGGGACCCAGTTTACCGCAGACTTAACCCAGCAGTTGTGGAAGGTCTGTGGTATTAAGCCCCTACTTAGTTCACCGTACCACCCCCAGACTAACGGTCTCTGTGAACGCTTTAATGGTACCCTAAAGCAATTGCTACGGACCTTTACGGCGGAATACAGAGACTGGGAGCGATTTTTGCCACACCTCCTGTTTGCTTACCGGGAGGTACCGCAGGAGTCCACTGGGTTCTCTCCCTTTGAACTGCTCTATGGACGGAGGGTGCGAGGCCCTCTCGACCTCATCCGAGAGCACTGGGAGGGAGAGATGGAACACGAAGGTGTCCCCATCGTACCATATGTGCTAGAAATGCGGGACCGTATGGAACAGTTAGCCCGGATGGCCCGGGATCATCTCCATGCGGCCCAGGGTCGGCAGAAACATTGGTACGATCGGAACGCTAGGCTGAGAACATTCCAGGTAGGACAGAAAGTTCTAGTACTTAAACCCGTTCGAGGAAATAAATTGCAGACCTCCTGGCAAGGCCCCTACAAAGTAGTAGCCCAGGTCTGTGACACCACCTATATCATTGCCAGTAGCAAGGACGAAAAGATACAGAAGTCCTTCCATATAAACCTATTAAAGGAATACCAAGAACGGCCCGAAGACATAGCCGCCATATGCATCCCCGCCACTGAGGACCCTGACAGTCTCCCCATCCCTGATCTATTAGCCAACCCCGAGTCCAAAACTCTGCTTAATACAGTACAGCTAGGGGAGCGATTAACTCCCCCAGAACGAGAACAACTCCAGCAACTACTAGTTGAAAAGAGATTAACCTTTTCCCAGGAGCCAGGTTACACACCTGTAGCGACCCATTACGTAGAAACCCCAGGACAAGCCCCGCTCCGACAAACCCCCTATAGAATTCCCGAGGCTGTAAAAGAAGAGATGAGGAAGGAGATTCAGGAGATGTTAAAACTAGGGGTTATAGAGCCATCCGACAGTCCCTGGGCATCTCCCGTCGTCCTAGTCCCCAAAAAGGACGGGACGACCCGGTTCTGTGTCGATTACCGACGCCTCAACGACCGGACTGTGACAGACGCATACCCCATGCCCCGAGTAGACGAGCTATTGGATCGCATTGCCAGGGGACGCTATCTGACCACCATTGACTTGTGCAAGGGGTACTGGCAGATTCCCCTGGCCAAGGACGCTATCCCTAAGTCGGCGTTTGTCACCCCGTTTGGCCTGTACCAGTTTAAGGTCATGCCTTTCGGGATGAAAAACGCCCCAGCTACTTTTCAGCGCTTAGTGGACCGCCTCCTTGATGGCTTCCAGGACTTCGCTTGCGCATACCTGGATGACATTGCGATCTATAGCGAGACTTGGGGGGAACACCTACAACACATAGAGACTGTGTTGGATCAGATTAGGGCCGCCGGCCTAACTCTAAAGCCGGAGAAGTGTAACTTTGGCATGGCTGAAGTCCAGTATTTGGGACACCGGGTGGGGTGTGGGAAACAACGACCAGAACCCGCTAAAGTAGAGGCCGTAGCCAATTGGCCCACACCCCACACTAAGACACAAGTGTTAGCATTTTTAGGGACAGCAGGGTACTACAGGAGATTTGTCCCTGACTACAGCGCCATCGCCAAACCCTTGACAGATTTAACAAAGAAGAATTTACCTAGAGTAGTCCTGTGGTCTCCCGCCTGTGAAACAGCATTCCAAACCTTGAAACAAGCCTTGATCAATGCACCTGTTTTATCTGCCCCCGTCCCTAACAAAAGATTTGTCGTCCACACAGATGCGTCCATGTACGGACTGGGGGCAGTGCTAAGCCAGGTCGGCGAAGACGGGGGCGAACACCCTGTCGCGTATCTCAGCAGAAAACTGTTACCTAGAGAAGTGAGTTACGCGGCAGTGGAAAAAGAGTGCTTAGCCCTGGTCTGGGCCCTAAAGAAATTAACCCCATATCTGTACGGTCAAGAATTCACCTTAATTACTGATCATAACCCCCTTGTATGGCTGAACAGAGTAGCTGGAGATAATGGACGCTTACTGAGATGGAGTCTCGCACTACAGCCATACAATTTCTCCATCCAATACCGCCCTGGCAAGTTTAATGGGAACGCGGACGGTCTGTCCAGACAAACAGAACTATTGCCCTAACAAAGGACCGGACAGCCCCAAGTTGACCCGAAAAGGATCAATCCGGGTCTGCCGGAGTGTTCCACAAAAGGGGAGCAGTGTAACAGATCTCTACCAACCTCTGGTGGATGTGAAACAAACAAGGGAATTACAACTTACACATCCATTCGTTCCATTCCTCTGTTCGTCTGATTCCGTGCGAATTTCACGTGTAATGCAGAGGTGGCCGCCATTTCGGGACTTTCCACGTGTTCGCGGCCATCTTGTGTGCGAACAGCGGTGTTTGCCTGTAACCGCATGGAACTGAAAACGGATACGCAAACAGGCGAACACCGCTGAATCCTCCAGACCTCCATAAGTTCGTACGGAAACTACCGAACGTCCCCTCGTTCGGTAGTTATATGCAATCATCTATGGGGATTCCAGCGAACCCCGCGATTCGCATGGATGGCCAGAGTATCATACCTTTTTACCGTGCGAACGGAGACCGACCGCAAGGCCAAAACTCATGGAACTAATTTCGGCTAGTTGGTCTGTGCGGTCGGTCAAAACTTTGGAACGTTGTATCTCCCGAACTGTACATCCGAATGGGGTGATTTTTGGATATATTGTCCCCCTGAAGGAGAGCTATCCAGCGCTACCGGATTTAAAGCTGTACCCCCTGGTTTTGGGGTACATCCAGAACTGGTGGAAAAATGTGGACATTTTAATTGGGTTATGTAGTTATCTGAGGGGAGGAGACGTGGGGGTGTTACCATCTGTATTATTGGTTGTTTTCATCCTCCCCCTGGGAGTGTTCTGTGTGTATCTATTTCTAATAAAAAGCAGGCTGGGTGTTCCAGTCCTCAGTTCATCTTGACCCTTCAAAACGTAGCCTCGTCTCGTTCTTGGAAGGGGATTATTTGGGAATATTATTCTGCTCCTGTTTACAGCTGAACCTGCTCCTCACTCTGAATATCGTGGATGGGATTACATCAGCCTACTTCTCCACAGCAGCTTGCAGGGAAAAAGGACACCTTCAACGGCAGAAACCCTCTCTCTATCTGGGTAGCCGTTACAATCATCATTATTATTAATTAACCGTTGCAAACTTGGATATGATGGACCATACTACTGTGGCACCGCAGGAGGATGTGAAGGTGTCTTATTTGGCTCATACAGCCTGTAGGATAATATCTTTACTCACACTTCTCCACAATTTGTCATGTATGACATATCTAATTTCAGGTCTGGGGATATTGACCCCATGCCGGATCATTTTAACATCTCCCAACTCCCTTAATCATATCTATAAAAGGAGAACAAAAAACCTCCATCTCTTGGTAAAGAGAAACTTTGCCCCATACCTTCAGTCCACCCAGTTATTATCAACAAAAGGAGTACAATAACAACCTCCTGCCACTCTACTTACAATTTTTTTAAGTGTTTCAACTGGAAGTGGGGAATGCCTTCCGAGGATTGGAGACCACAGAATGGGCCCGAAGACGTTGGGCAGACTGCATAGATGAATGAGATGGGAAGATCTGTAGGACAGGTGTGAGGTGCCTGGGGTGCAGCTTCAACCAGAATTATTCAAAGAGGCTGTCCAGATGTGACAAGGCTCAGGACCTCACTCCCTGTGCTGCTCGTGGAGACATTGCTGGTCGCGTTAGGTTGGCTGCTTCTGGTGATAAGTTGCTGGCAATTCATCACTACAGCTGGAGAGGGTGTATGGATATCCCTCACCAGCGGGGGAGGGGGGAGAGCTGAAAGGAGAGACTGCATGAGTAGTGGACAGAATCGTGCTGAAGGATCAGCCGACTCCCCAGCGTGTGTAGGCCTTTTCTGGCCGCAAGTCTGCTCTCCAGTGAAGCCGCCGATCTCGGTCTGGATCACGGATAGTGGCACCACTGTGGGTTCCTCCTGTCTCCGGGATAATTCTGTAATGTAGAATTCAGGCTTGAATCGAGCAATTTAAGCTTTTTCATAGCTTTTTACCTCAAAGCTCCCAAAAATGTGCGACCTGTCAGTGCGGCTGTCAGACTCTGCCCTCATCCTATCAGTTTTAAAGACATTCTGATCTCTGAATGCATTTACACACCTTGATTGTCTTAGAGGGAGTGAGTAGCTGTTTTAGTTTAGCTAAACAACCAAGCAGATTAACAACTTTTCAGGAAAAACACAATCTTTACATTTACATATGCAAGTAATTTACTTAAATATTTGCAATTTAAATCCACTTGTGATGTGCCTCTATTTTAGAGAACGTCCAAGTTATTCCCATAGTAACAACAAAAAAATGTGTACGCACATCCCTACTAAATAAAGCAGTTTTACATCTGGCTGTCACATCTTGTGTGCGAAGGAAAACGCAAACATAAATTCAGTTTTGCTGCGCTGGAGGCATTCATTAATAGGTCCTATCAATACGTTGGCAAATTTGATGGAATGTATACGAAGACAGCAACAAGTAACAAGAACAATCAGTTGTAGAAAAGCATAATGGATTGTGTGACTGCAAGATGACAGAAAATTATCTAAAAGTGCTTTGAGTTTAAAAAAAAGAAAAGAAAAAGAGTGTGAAGCAAATCTTGAAACAGCTGAAGGGCTCTGGGAGTGGACCATTTTTTGATGAACTCCTGAGTCCAACCATGTTCAAAGACTGGAGAACCATGGACCCAGCGAGCTTGGAGGGAGTTGATGGCCATCACAGTAAACAGTCTGAGACATTTGGAGTTACATTAATTAATTTATTTTAGAGTGTTTGGGTGGTGGGGGATGTTATTGTATTGTATAGTTACAGTTTGGCATGTGAGTGATTCTAGAGGTAGCGTGGTATCGGCAAAGGTGGGCATATGGGTGTTTATATTTGTGTAAGTTGGGGGCTAAGAGGATGGTGGTTGTACATAGTGGACATTTGAGAGGTGGTGTGTATAGATGTGTATGGGAGAGGCACATGTGTATAGGTGTGATTATGGAGCTAATGATTATTGATGGGTTTTAGGGGTGTTAGGGTGGATATGAGGATGACTTTAACAGATTTCTTGCTTCATTTGGATCCAGCTGATATTACACAGAAGAGCATGAATCACTGAATGATACACTTCCACTCATACTCACTCTGGAGGACCAAAAGGAAGCTTCATGGTCTGCATCTCCTTCCATCACACCCTATTCTTCATCTGTTCCTGTTGAAAGAGCATCAGGCTCTATGGAACCCGCAGCTTTTCCTATTGATACTGGTCTTCTTGAGCTTACTAGCATTTTTATATTCACACGATTATTAATTTCACGTTAGAAATTGTACATGGTTGAAATTGTATTCTTGCAATTGTAACACCGCAGTCAATAACGGGAAGTTGAACAGCTGTGTGCTAATTTTTGCAAGTGTTTTGGATTTTCAAAATTGATATTGCAAAGATGTTGCAGAACTAGAACTTCCCTGAGATTTCTCTGGCTTTGCATTTAATTCTAAACCCCTTCAGTAACATGCAGTTTTTGTTTGAATATTAGCGTAATATTTATTTGAAACATAGGATGCACAGCTAACATATAAACAAAACGTAGGATAACGTTTTGTGCATTGAGTGATGTTGAGACAAACATAACAATACAATTTATGCAAATTTACACCATTTTTATTTTTCATTTATTCGTTTACCCCTTTTTTGAAATATTAGGGCAATTTAACATTTTATACTATAAATGAGTCACACAGAGTCTGGAATATTAGTATAAAATCAAAATTACAATTATTGTGCTTAACAGATGGTGGTTTACGGAGTGGCAGAACTAGAATTCAATAGCATCCCAGTTCACCATCATTTAAAGGGACACTCCAGGCACCCAGACCACTTCTGCCCATTGGAGTGGTCTGGGTGCCAACTCCCACTACCCTTAACCCTGCAACTGTAAGTCCTCCCCTAGGGCACTTCCTGTTCCATAGCACAGGTTTTCTGTGCTATAGCGTCACTGGACGTCCTCACGCTGTGTGAGGACCTCCAGCGTCACTAAAATCCCCATAGGAAAGCACTGAAAAGCATTTTCAATGCTTTCTTATGGAGAGGTCTAATGCGCGTGCGCGGCATCAGTCCCCTTCAGCAACCGGGGATGGGAGGTGGGAGGGAGAGGGGACCTGCAGTGCCAGGAAAACGGATAGTTTTGCTGGCACTGGAGAGTCCCTTTAAGCCCATGTTGGACCTGTCTTTGAATATGCTTCCAGTCACTTGCTACTTTTGACGTAAACGTGAAATTCACTTTAAATTTATAGTTAAATAGGCTGCAAAAAGACTTGGGTCCATTAAGTTCAACCTTTCTCCCATCTATTTCCTCTGTTAATCCTAAAGAAGACAAAAAAGCCCAGTGTGAAGCTTTTTCCAATTATGCAACAAACTAGTAAAAAAAAAATCCCTTCTCGACCCCAGAATGACAGTCAGAAAATTGCACAGCATATTCAAGGTCTGGCCTTACAATTGATTTATAAAGGGGCAAAATCGTATTTTCATCTCGAGAATTAATGTCTTTCTACTGTAGTGCATGGCACAGGTAATATCTCTAAAACTATTACATTGGAGGTGGTTTTATTCAGTTTATTTTCTAATTTCCAGAACTAGTTCTTCGTGACTCTTTATCTTTAAAAGAATTCTCACTCACTCTGAGTTTACTAACTAAACGTGTATCTGTTGCTAATTGTATTGTAGTACTTTATCACTAGGTGGCAGTGTATACAAGCATAACCAGTCTATATTCAACTATAATAGACTTTGTAAAATCACAATCACTGCAATATTGAGAGTATCCATGTATCTATCTATCTAGCCATCACTGCAGAAAAACCTGCCGATTCGTTCATTTTAAAAACAGCAGATGATGTTCTTGTATGATTTATTTTTTGTCTGTTATACCAGTATTGGAGGCGGTAATGACCATTAGCTCCGAAATATCAGTGTTGCAAAACACAAGTGTTAACACATTATTATAGATATTATTGGTGCCCACGAGACATGTTATGCGTTTGGGAAAAAAAGGCTGTGTTTAATTAATTTAGCACATACTGTAACAGGTTCTGTGGTGTGATCATTTCTCCCAAAATCTTCAGATAATTGTTTTTCCGAGGATTAGTGAAAGTAGTGACATAGCATGATATATATGGTATTCAGATCATCAGACCCCCCAACCCCTGCCCATACCAGAACTGTGCTTTCTTTACCAATTTCTGTTATGTAGCTTTAAATTGCAATCATCAACAAAAATGCCAAGCTTACTCATTCATATTATTCATTAATACTTTGATGTCAATATCATATGAACTACACTGGACAAAATTATAAACGCAACACTTATGTTTTTGCCCCCATTTTTCATAAGCTGAACTCAAAGTTCTAAGACTTTTTCTATGTACACAAAAAGGCCTATTTCTCTCAAATATTCTTCACAAATCTGTCTAAATCTGTGTTAGTGAGCACTTCTCCTTTGCCTAAGGCACACCTGTGCAATAATCATGCTGTCTAATCAGCATCTTGATATGCCACACCTGTGAGGTGGATGGATTATCTTGGCAAAGGAGAAGTACTCGCTAACACAGATTTAGACAGATTTGTGAACAATACCGTATATACTCGAGTATAAGCCGAGTTTTTCAGCCCATTTTTTGGGCTGAAAAACCCCAACTCGGCTTATACTCGAGTCAGAGTCTGTATTATGGCAATTTGCATTGCCATAATACAGACTGGGGGGAGAGGGGGGCTGGCAGAGCTGTACTTACCTCTCCTGCAGCTCCTGTCAGCTCTCTCCTCCTCCGCCGGTCCGTTCAGCACCTCGGTCAGCTCCCAGTGTAAGTCTCGCGAGAGCCGCGGCTCTCGCGAGACTTACACTGTGAGCTGACAGAAGGAGCTGCACGGACGGCGCAGAGGAGGAGAGAGCTGACAGGAGCTGCAGAACAGGTAAGTACAGCTCTGCCAGCCCCCCTCTCCCCCCACTGAACTGCCACTGGACCACCAGGGAAGGAGAGCCCCCCTCCCTGCCATATATCAAGCAGGGAGGGGGGACGAAAAAAAAGAAATAAAAAAATAAAAAAAATAATAATAATAAAAAAAAAGGGGTATAAGGACCACTATGGGAGGGGGGGGGGTATAAGGACCACTATGGGAGGGGGGGGTATAAGGACCACTATGGGAGGGAGGGGGTGGGTTAAGGACCACTATGGGAGGGAGGGGGGTATAAGGACCGCTATGGGAGGGAGGGGGGGTATAAGGACCACTATGGGAGGGGGGGGGGGGGGGGGTAAGGACCACTATGGGAGGGAGGGGGGGGATAAGGACCACTATGGGAGGGAGGGGGGGTATAAGGACCACTATGGGGTGGAGGGGGGTATAAGGACCACTATGCGAGGGAGGGGGGTATAAGGACCACTATGGGAGGGAGGGGGGTATAAGGACCACTATGGGAGGGAGGGGGGTATAAGGACCACTATGGGAGGGAGGGGGGGTATAAGGACCACTATTGGAGGGAGGGGGGTATAAGGACCACTATGGGAGGGAGGGGGGGTATAAGGACCACCATGGGAGGGGGTGGGATAAGGACCACTATGGGAGGGAGGGGGGTATAAGGACCATTATGGGAGGGAGGGGGGGGTATATGGACCACTATGGGAGGGATGGGGGGGGATAAGGAACACTATGGGAGGGAGAAGGGGGATAAGGACCACTATGGGAGGGGAGGGGGAAGTAAGGACCACTAGGGGAGGGGAGGGTAAGGACCACTGGGGGAGGGGTGAGTCAGGACCACTGGGGGGGGGAGTGAAGGAACACGGGGGTGGGGAGGTAAGGACCACTGAGGGAGGAGGAGGGGAAGTCAGGACATATGGGGGGGGGAGGGGGTGGCAAAAAATTTTTTGCCTACGGCGGCAAATATCCTTGCACCGGCCCTGCACACACTGCATTCACACACTGCATTCATGCACACACACACTGCATTCATGCACACACACACTGCACTCATACACACACGCTGCACTCATACACACACACATACGCACACACTGCATTCATTATACACACACTGTAAATAAATATTCAATTAATAAAAATTTTTTAGGATCTAATTTTATTTAGAAATTTACCAGTAGCTGCTGCATTTCCCACCCTAGTCTTATACTCGAGTCAATAAGTTTTCCCAGTTTTTTGGGATAAAATTAGGGGCCTCGGCTTATATTCGGGTCGGCTTATACTCGAGTATATACGGTATTTGAGAGAAATACAGTTGCAAGAAAAAGTATGTTAACCCTTTGGAATGATATGGATTTCTGCACAAATTGGTCATAAAATGTGATCTGATCATCATCTAAGTCACAACAATAGACAATCACAGTCTGCTTAAACTAATAACACACAAAGAATGAAATGTTGCCATGTTTTTATTGAACACACCATGTAAACATTCACAGTGCAGGTGGAAAAAGTATGTGAATCCCTAGACTAATGACATCTCCAAGAGCTAATTGGAGTGAGAATTCAGCCAACTGGAGTACAATCAATGAGATGAGATTGGAGGTGTTGGTTACAGCTGCCCTGCCCTATAAAAAACACACACCAGTTCTGGGTTTGCTTTTCACAAGAATCATTGCCTGATGTGAATGAGGCATCAAAAGAGCTCTCAGAAGACCTACGATTAAGAATTGTTGACTTGCATAAAGCTGGAAAGGGTTATAAAAGTATCTCCAAAACCTTGCTGTTCATCAGTCCACGGTAAGACAAATTGTCTATAAATGGAGAAAGTTCAGCACTGCTGCTACTCTCCTTAGGAGTGGCCGTCCTGTAAAGAAGACTGCAAGAGCACAGCGCAGACAGCTCAGTGAGGTGAAGAAGAATCCTAGAGTGTCAGCTAAAGACTTACAAAAGTCACTGGCAAATGCTAACATCCCTTTTAGCGAATCTACAATACGTAAAACACTAAACAAAAATGGATTTCATGGGAGGATACCACAGAGGAAGCCACTGCTGTCCAAACAAAACATTGCTGCACATTTACAGTTTGCACAAGAGCACCTGGATGTTCCACAGCAGTACTGGCAAAATATTCTGTGGACAGATGAAACCAAAGTTGAGTTGTTTGGAAGAAACACACAACACTATGTGTGGCAAAAAAGAGGCACAGCACACCAACATCAAAACCTGCTGCGTCAGGGCCTGGACGGATTGCTATCATCGAAGGAAAAATGAATTCCCAAGTTTATCAAGACATTTTGCAGGAGAACTTAAGGCCATCTGTCTACCAGCTGAAGCTCAACAGAAGATGGGTGTTGCAACAGGACAATGACCCAAAGCATAGAAGTAAATCAACAACAGAATGGCTTAAACAGAAGAAAATACGCCTTCTGAAGTGGCCCAGTCAGAGTCCTGACCTCAACCCAATTGAGATGCTGTGGCATGACCTCAAGAAAGCGATTCACACCAGACATCCCAAGAATATTGCTGAACTGAAACAGTTCTGTAAAGAGGAATGGTCAAGAATTACTCCTGACCATTGTGCACGTCTGATCTGCAACTACAGGAAACGTTTGGTTGACGTTATTGCTGCCAAAGGAGGTTCAACCAGTTATTAAATCTAAGGGTTCATATACTTTTTCCACCTGCACTTTGAATGTTTACATGGTGTGTTCAATAAACACATGGCAACATTTCATTCTTTGTGTGTTATTATTTTAAGCAGACTGTGATTGTCTATTGTTGTGACTTAGATGATGATCAGATCACATTTTATGACCAATTTGTGCAGAAATCCGTATCATTCCAAAGGGTTCACATACTTTTTCTTGCAACTGTAGGCCTTTTGTGTACATAGAAACAGTCTTAGATCTTCGAGTTCAGCGCATGAAAAATTGGGGCAAAAACAAAAATGTTGCATTTATAATTTTGTTCAGTGTATATATGAAAGAAAACACTGCTCATTTCATAGGAATAACTGACCATGGAACTGGGGTTTCAAGTTAAACGCATACACTGAAAAAGGTCCTTTGTAACTATACGAAATATGACTCATGTGACTTTTTTATTTTTCTAACAAAATAGAAAAGTGAAGAGGAGCCTATATCAATTAATAATATCGAATATGACACAAACCGGTCCATCCCCTTAGCAGTAAAAACATAGTGGTGCTAAACTACTGCAACCACATGAATTTGTAACATAATAGTTATATGTTCATAGAAAAATAACATACATAAAGAGTAAAAAAAGGACAAGCAGATATAAGACGTAGAAAAAAGCAATTGTTCAAAGTAGAAAAGAAAATCATATCTGCCAACCATTTATGGTCTTGTTCTAAATCTTCCTCTTCTCATTCATCTGTTTTTGTTTTTTTTAAGGACCCTACTCGCCTCCTTCTGATGTGGAAGTACACCCTGTGTCACAGTTTTCAGTTCAGGTACACTGGCGCCCTCCTATGGAGTCCAATGGAATAATTGTGCAGTACCTTATCATGTTCAGCTACAACAGCAGCTATCCAGATGAAAAGTGGACTGTTTTGATCAAAGAAGGTGAGAGATCACTTGTGATCATTGATCACTAATAATCGTAAAGGAGGCATACGTAAAAACAGTTCCAATAACAATATCATGGAAACCAATGGAATGAACTTACGGATTGCTCCACTTTCAGAATTAATCATGATACATAATCTCAATATTTGCAACTTTCTACGTATCAATTATGATTTACTTTCTTAAATTAATAAACTGTCATTTTTATATACAACTCTAAGAGTTTTTCTTCCTTTTTAAACTTTTTCATCACCTTCCCCTAATTGTGGTGAGAGTGATTGTATTTTCACATATGGTGTTTAATATATATTTTTAGTTGCTGGTTAATGGAAATGTATAATATATAGAGCTATTCACAGTAGTGATATAGCATAGTCAATTATTTGCTTTCTATTTCAGTAATGTAAACACTGGCTTATTTGAAAAGTAAACCTTTTCTTGGAAAAGGCAGTGTTTACATTAAAAAATACTCCATGGACAGGCTGTAGACAACAAAACAACTACAGTAAGCTGTAGTGGTTCTGGTGATTATAGTGTCCCTTTAAGAAAACGCATGCATGTGTACCATTTGTGGCATGTAGTGGGTGTGACGGATTTTTGTGTACCGTTTCTACAAGTTAATGAATAATGTGTTCATGATTCGCCATTGGATCTAATGATAGGTCAGCACATTGTGTGGTAATTATATAATACTTATAATGCTTGCATAATGGGTACCTTTCCAGAATTTGGAATTAATTAGTAATTTGGCATTTTGCAGGTAACGTTTTCAGCACAGATGTGTCAGGTTTGCAAAGTGGGACCAAATATTACTTTAAAATGGGAGCAAAGACTGTGTCAGGTTTGGGACCATACTCCAGTTTGAAAGAAGTGGAAACTATGCCAACACGATCGCCGGGTACCGAAGGTTAGGCTTCCTAAAATTCTTCATATACATATATTCACTGTATAAATCCTTTGTTTGCATGTATACCATGATTCCATTCTTCTATTCTACCACCAATAATAATGTATATATGTGTTGTATACAAAAGGTATTTCAACCATTTTCTCTCCATAGCAGATGTCCTGGATATGAATTCGGTAACTGGGATCATCGTGGGTGTCTGTTTATGCCTTTTGTGCTTTCTGCTCTGTATGTGTGCCAGCTTTCAGCAGGGAAAACAGAGGTACGCTGTACGCAAAAAAAATAGTCCTTTACTTCCTCTTGGTTCACGTGTTGTTGATTTGAATATATAAACACAACTAGTCAGAGAACATCATATATTAAATCTTATAACTCGCATTATCAGTTACAGTGAAGTCATATGTATTTGGACAGTAATGCACATTTTGTTATTTTGGCTCTGCACTCGCAGACTCAGGATTTGAAATGATAAAGTGATCAAAAGTATCAAGTTTATATTTTTAGCAATAAATTGAGGCTATTTACATCTAAAAATGATGACCCTATTAAATATATATATTGCCTACATTTTAGAGGAATAAAAGTAATTTGCTTAATTAATATAGTCACAATCAGATGTTGGCTAAAAATCTTACGTCTGATTTATGCGACCCAATACATAAAAAAAAAAAACAATTTAGTAGATAAATCTCCAAAGAAAGTATGCAGGTAATTTGTTTTATATATTTTCTTTGGAGGTATATGAAATTGTGGCTTGCAGTAGCTGTAGATCTTGTATCTGCAGATAATGCAAGCCCTCCCTATCGTCCCCAGCACAGATTGTGGCTGTCAAATAACAGATATCTCATTGAAAGCTCATTATGAAACAGGCCTCCCAATCATTCCAATTTCTGTGTGACAGTACTAATTTTAGGGTCCTGTCCTGCAGTCCCAGCTCCCTGGTGTACGACTTTTGCAGACACCAGAGAACTGTCCTAAAAAGTGTAGAGCAAGTGCATCACTAAACATGTCTGCTCTACCCTCAGGTCACCTGGACCATGCATTGAAACAGTGCTCCATGCACGTTCGCTCTCATTTGGCTGGCCTGCTTGACTGGCAGGCAGCCTGCTGTGCATTCACGTCAGGCTGATCTGCCAGTAATTTGGTTAGACCCACCCCTATTCCAGGGAGCCTGACTCCCTTTGCGTTGTGCCAGTGACGTAATTCATGCCACTGCTCCCCCCCTTTAACTCCTCCTACTAGCGACTTGATTTACGGGACACCAATGTTGGGACCTATGGACAAGTCCTTGCAAAGTGCTGTGAGCAATTGCCGCCTCTTGAGTTTAGCTCAACTGAGCTAACAAAACCAGGAAGTAATAGAACGTGCCGCCTGATTGACAGCCAGGGGGTGTAACAAGACTAATTTATAAAAGTGCCGATTTCTATTGAAGCAAGCTGAAGTGCTTTATGATAGTGGAGTGTTCCTTTAGTAATTTGCCTTACTGTCTTTACCAGTTGTATTGAATGCAGGTTAGGTGACTGACTCGGTTAGCCAAGAACATTGCTTTGTGTGGCCTTGAAATCTCCATTGTTACTGTAGCATTATGTTTATATGGCTATGGTTGGATCTGAGCTGGTAAAATATTTCAGTACTCTTCAAAATATATCCTGCTGTCAGCAGTCATATAATACATACATTTAAGTGAATGAATCCCCTTGGCAGCTGTGCATACTCCAGTAATTGCACTCTATCATGTTTGCTTTTAGTTAGTCCCTTTCTTTCCCACAGTTTCCTCTTTGCACCACTCTGGTACACGTTCATCTCCATCACATCTGTCCATAAAGCAGCTCTCTAATTTTTTATGTTCTTTTTTGACAAACTGTAATCTGTCAGTTTTATTCTAGAGATTTACCATTTTTTTCCTTCTTACTGGAGGGTATTCTAGATCTATTCAACAGGTGAACATTGTATTTTCTTTACAATTGCAGACAATTAGTATTCATTCACTACATTGTCCTTTAACAGTCTACTAAGTCGTTTGCTGAGTTCAACAGTGTGCTTTTACACTATGCTACAATTTTGCTAATTCTGCTATTTATAATCATATCATTTTGACAAGCATAACATATTGATTATAATCAAATTGAAAAATATTTTTTTAATAGCATTATGCATTCTACTTTAGAATCAGTTAGATATCCTTGTATTTTTTGCTCAGAACCAACAGCACTTTTGGGCTTTTTTATTAGTTCTCTTGAACACAAACTAATACTGCATTAACATGCACCTCTTCCAGAGACAGATGTGCTGTGAACTGTTTGCTTATTTTTGGTCCCCATAAATGGATATACTTTATATAAGAGGTGTTCCTACAGTTACTCTTTCATATACAAATAATAACATAATAATAATAATATTAATATATGTAAATACCCGAGGAAATGTCATATGGGTGCATTTTTACCTTCCATAATGCTTGCCAATATAATCCAACTCATTTTATAGCCTAGGACATTTAATTAGTTATTACATGCAATACGAAACCAACAGATGTCCCTTTCTCCTCACTGAAATCGTCTCCCCACAACTCGTAGCAGTCCTGTCTGCACATTATTAACATCACTGCTGAAAGCTTGTGTGTGAGTGTGAGAATTCACCTTAGCACAGAGATGACTGACGTCATTGAAATAGTTCATGCATATTTTACACTGACATAACTCCAGCAGATGTGGATGATGTCACTTGATTACATCAGAGTGGAAGACTTGCAAGTAGGAAAAAAACTATATTCTGGTTGGGCCTATTTTAGGTGATTAGTGATTCTCAATTTAAAATAGTTTCTAGTTTGCCTTAAATTGACATTCCAAGTGATCCCTTATAAGTATTATGGAGAAGACAATTTATTAACAAAAATAAATAAATAAGGTTAACTGTAAAGTTAACTTGATGCAAATTAATCTCTCAGTCCATCATGAGCCTCTTGCTATCTTCATAATCAGCCTGAGTGAATTAGTAACAACAGGCAGCGTAAATGGTCAATTATTTGAGGTGTGCATGTAAATGTGCTTGATCAATACGTGGATCCATGTTTTTTGATGTGACCAATATAAGGCATTAAAAAAATGGAAATATATGGAACTATGTATTGTTTAGCTGTTTGTTGTATCTTGGTATGCAACTAATAAGTAAGATTTTTTTTTCCAGGGAGGCAGGTTCTGATCTGGGGGCCCGATCCAGCAGAGGACCTGTATCTTACCAGCGAGCAAGGCAGGGGTCTTGTTCACAAAGCCACTGTCAAGACTCACATGAGCTGGAGACACTTATGCCAGCTCGTCAGGAAGACCCCCCATCTCTACCTGTGCCAGAAGTAACTGACTTAATAGGGGGGCATGGAATAGTCACAAACCCTCCACCGGATGACAAGAATCAATTAAAGATAAAGGTATATTGTTTTCCCAAAAAAATGTAGAACCATATTATTCAACATATCCACTTCATTTACAAAACATGAACTGTGTCTTTTACCCATAGCCATCATGGAATGGATCTGTTACTCAGAACTGGGCCAATCACATCACCAGTTATTCAGAAACCATTACAGGAGAAGCAGGATCTGCAGTTAATGGCTCAGCCAATTCCATACCATTAGGAGGCCTAAGAATGACCTTGCATGACCTTGCCTATGAACCAATAAAGGTAAGAGGATATTTAACTTGATTACCAATGGATACATTTGATAAGTAGTTATCAACCAACATATATCACACAGAACATGGACACTAATCACTTCTTCTCATGTTCTTCTCAGCAGCTGGATATTGCCAGAAATCACAGGAACCCAAATCAGAACCAAGTGGAGGCGGACGTCATTGTACATTCTGACTTTTCAGCCTCAGAGAGGAGTGGGCGCTGTATCGGACTGGAGTCTGAAGAGGAGGAAGAGGAGTTAAGTATGGACCAGGAAAAGGGTCCTACTGGGGATCTAACCCTAGTATCAAGCCCAGTTACACAAACATTGGTAGTGGACAGTGACTGTGAGGGCTTGAGTGAACAGCCTTTAATATCTATCAGCCCAGAAAGAAATTCGGACTCCAAAACTCCCCTAAAGCAGCCTCTTGTTAATGGCTTCCACAGGGGTGTAGACACTCAGGAGCTTCAAACACCTAAGAACATTGATTTCAATGTAGAAGAAGGAGATACACCACCAGAGAATATATCAATCACATCCAAACCCCAGCAAGAACTTACACTGAACAGCCCTGCGAAACTGTGCTCTAAATCGTAAACCAAGGGATTATGGCTCTAGCTTTGAGTTGGTAGAAACAAGTGTGCATGTGCTGACTACAATTCAAAGATGATCCCTTCTGGGGGAGGGGTAATGAGAACCAAATGCATCTTTCTGCAAAACTGGAACAAAGACAAGCCTCCGAGGAGTGTGTGCAGCCATGTTTTGTAGTCAAAAGGTGCTCTGACCTGTGTAATCTTTCTAATGTCCTTTTATAAAGCAATGAGTATTGAAACGCACACTCACTTCATAACAATGAAACAAGATGCGAGCAGCAATGGAAGATAGACCCTGGCGGAACATTCAGATGGTCCAAACAGCTTTTGTATTGTGAAAGCAAGAATCTTACACCTATACTCTTCAGCTGCTGTTAATCCCTGGTCACTCTATGGATCATGGAAGCTGCAGTTCCACAAACGTTTGAGACCAGCAGGTTGGCTGGTATTAGGATGTAGCGGTTCCAATTCTGATTCAAGATTGATGGTTGAATGACAAAAAATATTTGCTTTCATGCTGAAGAAATGTTGTACACAACATACTCGAATGCTCAAGGTGCCACTGTGTGCTTTAGCCTCATTGATGCATTTTGTGTCACAGCTGAAATCGCAAAACAAGTTGCCTTCTTATGTTTCAAGTGCGGAAGCTCTTGAAGAAATTGTAATGAATAACATGTCCTCTATCAGCACTCTACAGCTCTCCGAAAAATGTATAATATAAAATTTGGTTCAAGCTGCACAAGGAGCTTTCAATATTTTCCTTCACCACTGAGAACAGTACCTGCCTGATCTTAACTGTTCAATATATGATAGAGAATCTCTGTTTTTGAAACCTTTGATTACATTCCAAATCCATTACATAATTGTCTCCATCAGCTTAATGCCAATTAACTGCTCACTCTCATTATTTTAATTCTATACAGCCTAATGCTTACTGGGCCAATGCAGGATATCAGCGTCATAGGAGCCGCACAACTCTTACTATTATATTTGAATAATCAGAAATCCACGGGCTGAACAAATCCTCTTCCTGTCATCACCCACAGAAGAAGTATGCAGCCATTTTATTTGGTAGGAGGGCCCCTGCTTTCCCATAATGCTTTGCCACGCCAGGCATGACATTCCACCTATAAAACTTACGGTCGGTGCTACACCATCCCATCTGTGATTATGTCCACATCATACGCACTCTGTGAGTGCCTCCTCACCATCCACTCCAACTATTTTCTACCCTCCCTTTTGGTTATTGCACTCACTTTTTTTTTTTTTTTAAATGGGGTGTGAATGTACTTCATGATTTTTCTGTATTTGACTACGGTCCCTAGAAGTTGGAATTTCAGTTATTTTCGAGATAGTACTTTGGGTGGCTGTGGTGTAAAGAACACAAAGCAATTCTCTCACCTCCTGTACCCTCAAGTTATATCTTCTGAACTGCCACAGTATTTTCGTTAGTATTCATTTGATGAGAAAGTCACAGCAGTACAGTGAGCTCCGGGCTAGTAATTCCAGAGGAAGTCATTGAGGTGTTGTCTCTACGCAAAGCAGTGCATTGCTCGAACCTGGAGTAATTATAGGATTAACAAATGAGCTAATGAGTCTATATAGCTAACCCTAGATAGCCGAAATCTATCAAAGGTTAAGTTATGGGGGGGAGGGGGGGGGGGAGGGAAACATTAAAGAGGCTTGCAGGAATGTCCTCATTCATTGTGAATATGATTTATGAACTTTAATACCTGATGCAGGGAACAAAATATGTCAGTGAGATCACTGCATTGCTGTCTGAAAACACATATTTTTTACTCACTAAAAGTATGTTACAAATGATTGCCTCTTGTTCCATTGTTCTTTCTTCTATTTTGTATACTTTAGCTTTTATTCGAAGTGATTGAGCACTGGATGTGGTTTATTCATGAATGGATCACTGTAAACACCATAAACACTTCATAATCAGTGTTAGCATGCTCTCCTCAGACAGGCTGCATGGTTTCTACTTGTGACTGTCGAACAACCAGCATTAGTTCAGGGTTAACAATGGCAGCACAGATAGATTTATGCAGATGTTCAAGAAGTTGCCCGGCTTTGACGGGTAACTGCTTAGTAAATAACACCCTTCCCATGGGCCTTTAATGAGTTCAGCTATACTGAACTATTTTCAGCTTTTTGTGTGAGATGTGAGGTTGTGAAATCCCTCCACATAAACCTGGCTGGAAACATGGAGACCTAGGATTTCTGGTGCTCTGTCTCTACGCAATAAGGAGAAAATTAGAGGTGTAAAGCCAAGCATCACCCACACAGTATGCATAGGCGAGCGCAGCCTATTGAATAAGGGTGTGTACCCTTAAGCACAAATACACAGGCCGCGTATATATACACTGCTGTGTGTGAATGCTGTGAGTGTGTTCGGGCGCTGTGTGTATGTGGGCGCTGTGTGTATGTGGGCACTGTGTGTGTGTGAGGGTGCTGTGTGTGTGTAAGGGTGCTGTGTGTGTTTAAGGGTGCTGTGTGTGTGTTTGTGAGGGTGCTGTTAGTGTGTGTGTGTGTATGAGGGCACTGTGTGTTTGTGAGGGTGGTGTGTGTGAGGGTGCTGTTAGTGTGTGTGTGTGTGGGGGGGTGCTGTGTGTGTGTGTGTATGTGTAAGGGTGCTGTGTGTGGGGGTGCTGTTAGTGTAAGGGTGCTGTGTATGTAAGGGTGCTGTATGTGTGAGGGCGCTGTGTGTGTAAGGTTGATGTATGTGTGTGGGTGCTGTATGTGTGAGGGTGCTTTTAGTGTGTGTGTGTGTGTGTGTGAGGGTGCTGTTTGTGTGTATTTGTTTGGAGGGACTGTGGTGGTGGGGGGACCGTTTAGGAAATAGCCCCTCTCCCTTCTTACCTTTTGTAGGGAGGGGGGACCGTGCTGCTGCCATCCCTGGTGGTCCAGTGGTGAGTGAACTCTAGCCTACAGGGCTAGAGTTCACTCTCGCAAGATTTGAGCATTGCCGCAGCAGCGCTCTGACCTCGCAAGAGGAACCGGCGGAGCTGCTGGCTAGAGCTCCCTGGGTCCTCTCCTGCCTCCCTCCCCCTTCTGTGGGTCGGTGAGGGAGATCTTTGATCTCCCTCACCGGCCCATGGAGGCACATAGCACGGGCCACGGCACACCCTGCACACCCCATGCGCACGCCTATGACAGTATACATAAAGACCTTCAAAGAATGTCCCCAGACAACGGGGAATTCCTATTACTGATTATAAACTAATAGCAAATATGCCAGACTTCTTGAGATTGAGTATGTACAGTATATACCTTATAGTAATAATTTTACTAAGTTACATTTATACAAAATATATATACAGAAAATGCTGTACACGGTAGTGTTTATTTCATGAAAATTAGAATTTGTCCACAAACTTTTTTGAGATTTAGTCGACTAAAACTAAAACAATTCAGATGACTAAAATACGACTAAAACTAAAATGGCTTTTAAATCAAAAGACTATGACTAAAACTAAATTGAAATTTCCTGCCAAAAACAGATGGGCTGTGGAAGGAGCAAAAGAGACAGACCAGGGCTTGGGAGAGAAACACCTAGAGGGGCTGGGAGGACACAAAAAGACATAGAGGGGCTGGGAAGAGGGGGTAAAAGAGACAGAGGCTTTTACTAAATCAATTTTTAGTTGTGTCGACTAAAATCTACTGGAGATTTAGTCGACTAAAATTTGACTAATAGTGATGTCGCGAACGGCGAACGCGAACTTCCGCAAATGTTCGCGAACGGGCAAACCTGGCGAACGGCCATAGACTTCAATAGGCAGGCGAATTTTAAAACCCACAGGGACTCTTTCTGGCCACAATACATAATGTATAATAAGCACAGGTTACTGGCTATGGGGGGATAATGTATAATAAACACCGGTTACTGGCTATGGGAGGATAATGTATAATAAACACAGGTTACTGGCTATGGGGGGATAATGTATAAAAAAACACAAAAAAAATAATAATAATACAAAAAAAAAAGAATGCAGCTTCAGAATTAATCTAAATTGTATGCTGTCTAGGAAGGTGAGAGGGTCTGGGAGGGAGGGTCTGCTGCTGATTGGCTGGAATGTTTCTGCTGACTGTGAGGTACAGGGTCAAAGTTTACTCAATGATGACGAATAGGGGGCAGACCGAACATCGCATATGTTCGCCATCTGTGGCGAACGCGAACACGCTATGTTCGCCAGGAACTATTCGCCAGCGAACCGTTCGGGACATCACTATTGACTAAAACTAAAACAATCCAGATGACTAAAATATGGCTAAAACTAAATTGGCTTTTTAGTCAAAAGACTGACTAAAACTAAATTAAAAATTGCCACCAAAATGAACACTGTTTCTATTAAGCCATACTCATACAAATATATTTATGGCACACCAACATAAACAAGAGAACTTAAAAACTTTACTCCACTTCCATTCATCTCCACACTATGGCATTAGGAATACAAACCTATATTCCTAGTGCTACATTGTTTTAGTTCCTATTTATATTAATGCCCCTCCCACTCCCCCAATAAAGGAAAATAAAGTGTTTTACTCACATTTTGTCCAGCGTGAAGACTCACTCCATGCAGCCACCTGACACAAGTTGTAACGTCGCCCAACCTAGTTCTTTTCATAGACCGCTGTGCTAATCAAATAAAATGCTTCTTTATGATCAGTATTAGAGCGCCTTCCATCCATACAATGTGCGAGGACATTGAACGTCACATAACCAAGTCTGACTTGATTATTGCAGTGGACACACCCTCTAGTGGCTGTATGTGTGACATCTACTGCAGGTCTACTTAGCCATGCAATGAAAACATTGCTGTATCTACAAAATGGCAGTGTTTTACTTTACAGGGTTAACACAACAAGGCCACTGCACCCAGGCCACGTCATTAAGGTGAACAACATATCCAAAAAACTGAAATTTTATGGAAGTCATATTTTTGCCCAGACGAACCTAGGATTTCATGCCCAAAACAGTTCAATAGATTCACGGCTAAGTGCCGCTGGAGGACCGACCAGGAACTGTGAGGATTTCATGCCGAAAATAGTTCCAGGGCATTTGCGGCTAAGTCCCCCTGAAGTCTATTTGCGGTTTTAGTCCATGCGAACAAGATGGCCGCCACCACGTTGTCGAATGGTGGCCACTTAGACTGTTCGGGAGTTCGAAGAACCAATGTTTAAAGTGCCAATAGGCACAATTAGGGTCTCTCAGCCAAAATAAATTAAAGGGGCCATAGTCACAGGGTAAAAGGCTGGCCAGTAGTCCCATCCAAGACCCAGTGGCAAAGTTGCTTTTGTCTCAGGCCAGACAGTCCCCCCTCTCCAATTTAGGAGTGGTCATATGGCCACAATAGGTGTCCACAGTGCTGCCAGCAAGGAGATATATAACATATATATACACATATATACAAAATACAGATTCCAGCGCACTCGCTTATTAACTAAACAGAGATTTCAAATCTTAGAGATTGTAATAGTTTTATTTAAAAACACCTCACCTAGGCAAGAAATGATGGGGGTTTAGTTACATTATATGATCATACATTGCATAAGCCTGCCAACTACGTGAAAGTACCCCATATTCGGCAGATCCTATCCTAATAGCAGCCTAATGCTTGCTCTTATGAGATTAATCCACTTACTTGGGAAATACTTCCTTACTGGGACTCTCTGCAAGTCAAGGCTAAATAGGGTCCTGGAATGAGGCACCTGTAACAGGGAGGGGTGCAAAACCAAGGAGTTGGCCTGGGACTCCCAAATATATAAAAGAAACCAAGAAGGCTGCACTCACCTAAACATGCATACATTATAGGGTGCTGCGGGGGCCAAAATATACAAAATACAGAATCCAGCGCACTCGCTTATTAACTAAACAGAGATTTCAAATCTTAGAGATTGTAATAGTTTTATTTAAAAACACCTCACCTAGGCAAAACATGATGGGGGTTTAGCGAGAAAGAGCATCAGCGGCCGTGTTGTGGATACCCGGGATGTGAAAACAAACTAAGTGAAACTGATTGGTTGCTGCCAGCCAGGTCAGCTTGTGAATCAGCCGCATGATGGTCAGGGACGATGAGCGCCCCTTGTTAATGATTTCGCAAGCCGCCGAGTTGTCAGAGTAGCATTTTACTGCCTTGCCGGACCAGAGATGACCCCAGGTGTGTGCGGCCGCCACAATGGGATAGATTTCAAATAGGGCTGAGGTCTCCCTGAATCCTGGCAAGGCATCCGTCTCAGCGGGCCAGTGACCCCTAAACCAGTGGTTCCCAAAGATGGCTGCGAAACCAGTGTTGGCTGCAGCATCTGTGTAGATGATGGGTGAAGAAGTGGAGAGAGGGGGGATAAACATGGAGATACCGTTCCAATCTGCCAAAAACTTCTCCCACATAGCTAAGTCAGCTTTGGCGTGGGGGTCCAATGAAACTGGGCAAGAGTCCGGTACCCCGTGGAGCAGGCAAAGAAGCCTGGATATAAAAGACCTTCCCTGCGGGATGATTCGCATGGCGAAGTTCAGGGATCCCAGAAGGGACTGAAGTTCCTTTCTGGTGCAAACATCATTCCGCAGGAACATGTCTATCTCCCCTCTCAAGTGGATCAGTTTGTCGTGGGGAAGGCTAGCTCTGAGGGTAACATAATCTAGCTCTATCCCCAAAAAGGTTAATTTAGTTGTGGGGCCGATTGTTTTAGATGGGGACAAAGGTACTCCAAGTGTGGAAAAAAGTGCTGTAGTGCGGCTGATAGCGGTGGGTGTTTGTGCCCCTAGCTCTATCAGTAGGAAGTCGTATAGGTAGTGAATAATGGAGTGACACCTGAGGACGTTCAGAAGCAGCCAGCATAGTGTCTCAGCGAAAATATCGACACGTTTGGGGCTGCTTCGAGAACCGAAAGTGAGTCGTGTGGAGAAGTAGTACTTTCCTCGCCATTTAACACCGTGCAAGTGCCAGAGTGAGGGGTGCAGGGGTAGTAACTTAAACGCATTTGTGATGTCTGTTTTGCTGAGCCAGGGGCGATTACCAGAAGAGATGATGGATTGTATGGCGTCGTCGATTGTTACGTACTGGAGTGAGAATTCGTCTGCTGGAATGAGTGCGTTTATGCTGGGAACAAAAGAGGAGTGCGGTGTCGATAAATCGATAATTAGACGTTTTTTATTTGAATATTTGTGAACTGCAACACCAATGGGGTTAGTGCGCCAGGAGGAAAATGGTGAGGAGGTGAAAGGCCCATCATGAGCGGTGGGTGGGGGCCCTAAATTATAATAAGGGGGGGACCTAATGTCCTCCCCCCTGGCCCCCACCCCTGAGTGGTGGGTGGGGGCCCTAATCTAGAATAAGGGGGGGGACCTAATGTCCTCCCCCCTGGCCCCCACCCCTGAGCGGTGGGTGGGGGCCCCAAACAAGAATAAGGTGGGGACCTTATTTCCTCCCCCCTGGCCCCCACCCCTGAATGGCGGGTGGGGGCCCTAAATTGGAATAAGGGGGGAGCCTAATGTCCTCCCCCCTGGCCCCCACCCCTGAGCGGTGGGTGGGGGCCCTACAGAAAAATAAGGGGGAGGACACTAGGTCAGCGGCAGGTGGGGGCCCTAAATACTAATAAGGAGGGGGACCTAAAGTCCTCCCCCCTGGCCCCCACCCTTGAGTGGCGGGTGGGGGCCCTAAAAAATGTCCCCTCCCCCCAGGTGACTAGGGATCCCCAAACCCCTAGTCACCCCCTCCCCCCCCCAAATAATAATTAACCCCCTACCTACCCCCCTCACCCTAAAAATAATGAGGGGGGGACCTTTAACTAAGAACCTGGAAAAAAAAAAAAAAAACTTACCATTCGATGTTTTCTTTCTTCTAAAATCAATTAGCAGGTGCTTACTCGTTCGATTGGCGCAAAGATTTTCTAACATACCTGGGGATAAAACTTACTAAAAGGAGCTCTCTTTTAATTAAGTACAATCATATTCCTGTATTACATAAATTAAAAGGTCAGTTAGAAAATTGGGGGACTTTGGGGACATCTTGGTTAGGGCGTGTACATACAATTAAAATGATGGCCTTACCCCATATATTGTATCTTTTTCGAACTATTCCTATGGCTGTGCCAAAAAATGTATTAAAAAAATTTCAACATATGTTTAACTCATACATATGGAAAAAAAAAACGCCAAGGGTGGCAGCTAGGCTTACAGAGCTTCCATATCTACAAGGCGGATTGGGTATTCCTAACATTATTAAATATTATCAGGCATCTATGTTGTCCTATGCTTTGGCAGTACTTTTCCGTTTAAATTCACCAGTATGGTTAAAACTGGAACAAGCTTGCGCTAAACCCTATTTAATAGAAAAGCTTTTATGGGAGACCTTAATGAATGGCTCAATAGGCAAAAACATGCTTTCTACGACAAAATTAATGCTCTATCATTGGTCAAAATGGACTCCTAAATTGCTAAAAGGTGTAAAGCTATTAGTCTTAGCACCATTATATGTAATAAAGTACTTTATACAAGATTTAAATTTGAATACTTGGGAAACTAATGGCATTAGTAAAGTGCATATGTTATATAATGAGGTAGGGCTCAAATCATATCCTAGTTTGCAGGCAGAGTTTGCCCTTCCGAATAAAGAGGTATTTTCGTATTTAAGGATCAAGAATTTTTTGTTAGAAAATAAGCTGTTAAAATTAGATATGGCCTTAGTGACTTGGTTGGGTAAATTCTGTTTGAACCCTAATATGGAAAGAGGTATGTAAACCTCTTTCAATATGCTATAAAAGCCTTTTATATGTAAATGGGGAAGAAAAGTTGCCTTATATGATATTATGGGAACGAGACCTATTAAAAACCTTTGATCTATCCCATTGGTATCAAACTATAAAAATTACTAAACAAATATCTCACAGCCTTACATATTGGGAAGCTTATAGCAAAATATTAATGCGTTGGTACTTAGTTCCCGCAAAAGTGTCTCGAATGTATGAAGCTGCCTCTGACAGGTGCTGGAGGTGTCAAAGGGAGAAGGGAACTTTATTACATATTTTTGGGGGATGCTCTCGTCTTGTACAGTTTTGGAACGATGTTAAATTATTAATTCAAATTTTAATGGATACAGTGATACCAAATTTCCCTGAGTTCTACCTTTTACATATATACCAAGAGTGGAGTCGAATAAAAAATAATGTAGTTATTATTCATATATTAATCGCTGCAAAAATAAGCATTGCTCAAAATTGGAAAAAAACAATCCCACCAAATATCTTGGAAGTGCAGGAAAGAGTAGACAAGACGTATCAATATGAGAAAATAGTAAATAAAATAGAAGGAAGAGAAGGTGGCCATGAAAAAGCATGGCAAGATTGGTTAGCATATAGGTGTAAGGTATAAATAGAGGTTATAGCAAAAGGAGGAATAGCCTAAAACAGATATGAGGTTAAAGCATGTACATTATTGCATATTAATGAATAATTGATAGGGTATGACTGCAAAGCTGAAAGATTTAAGTACAAAATTGTTAAAACTGTTAAAACAGGACGAATATGCTGAGCATTCCGCTTGTGAGTAAGAACTAATTGTCAATGTCAATTATTTTTACTTTGCATATTTGTATAAGTTGAATATAAGGATTATAAATTAAATTAAGGCAATAGCAAAGAAAAGCAAAATTGAATTTATTTTATTTATGTATTTTTATTTTATTTAATTTTATGTTATTGTGTTTTATTATTGTTTATAACTTATGTTGTTTTTTCTGTGGGTGGGTTTAAGCCATCCAATCAGAGTGCTCTGACAGGTAAATGAAGAGACTGACAGGTAAGTCTCTACATTTACCTGCCACAGCACTCTGATTGGTTGGTTTGAAATCCACCAATCAGAGTGCTCTGTGTCATTTTACACAGCGTGGGAAAGTTCTTTGGAATTTTCCCACGCTGTGTAATTTGACTCATAACTCTCTGATTGGTGGATTAAGTAACCAATCAGAGAGTTATGAGTCAAATTACACAGCGTGGGAAAATTCTAGAGAACTTTCCCACGCTGTGTAAAATGACACAGAGCACTCTGATTGGTGGATTTCAAACCAACCAATCAAAGTGCTGTGACAGGTAATTGTAGAGACTTACCTTTCAGTCTCTTCATTTACCTGTCAGAGCACTCTGATTGGATGGCTTAAACCCACCAATCAGAGTGCTCTGAGCCTAATTGCAGGGCGGGGCAAGGCTTTATAAGCCTTCCCCCGCCCTGCAGAGCTCAGTCTGCGCGGAGCCCTCCATGGGTGAAGATGGATTTTTTTTTGTGCTCGTTTTTTTTTCTTTATAATTGCACCGGTTATTATGGTTTTTTATTTGCCCTTTTTTGGGCCTGAAAAAAGAAGATTTTAGAAGAAAGAAAACATCAAATGGTAAGTTTTATTTATTTTTTTACAGGTACTTAGTTAAAGGTCCCCCCTCATTAGTTTTTAGGGTGAGGGGGGTAGGTAGGGGGCTAAGTTTTATTGGGAAGGAGGAGGTGACTAGGGGTTTGGGACCCCTAGTCACCTGGGGGGGATATTTTTTTAGGGCCCCCACCCGCCGCTCAGGGGTGGGGGCCAGGGGGGAGGACCTTAGGTCGCCCCCCTTATTAGTATTTAGGGCTCCCACCCGCCGCTGAGGGGTGGGGGCCAGGGGGGAAGACCTTAGGTCCCCCCCTTATTAGTATTTAGGGCCCCCACCCGCCGCTCAGGGGTGGGGGCCAGGAGGGAGGACACAAGGTCCCCCCCTTATTACAGTTTAGGGCCCCCACCCGCCGCTCAGGGGTGGGGGCCAGGGGGGAGGACATTAGGTCCCCCCTTATTAGTATTTAGGGCCCCCACCCGCCGCTGAGGGGTGGGGGCCAGGGGGGAGGGACAGTAGGTACCCCCCTTATTCTTGTTTAGGGCCCCCACCCACTGCTCAGGGGTGGGGGCCAGGGGGGAGGACACTAGGTCCCCCCCTTATTCTAGTTTAGGGCCCCCACCCATCGCTCAGGGGTGGGGGCCAGGGGGGAGGACATTAGGTCCCCCCTTATTAGTTTTTAGGGCCCCCATCCGCCTCTCAGGGGTGGGGGCCAGGGGAGAGG
The DNA here is from genome assembly GCF_036172605.1 of Pelobates fuscus. NCBI lineage: Eukaryota > Metazoa > Chordata > Amphibia > Anura > Pelobatidae > Pelobates > Pelobates fuscus. The sequence goes on from NC_086319.1 coordinate 299,396,991, forward strand.
ACATTAGGTCCCCCCTTATTAGTATTTAGGGCCCCCACCCGCCGCTCAGGGGTGGGGGCCGGGGGGCACTATTTTTTTTTTAAAACAGTGAGCAGTCACAGGCTACTCACTGTTTACTAGACATGCCCCTACTCGCGTTATAGTGAGTAGGGGCAAAATTTACTAATACCAAAATTATTTACTTAGTATTAGTAAATTTGGCTGAAAGACCAATTTAGGTCTTTCAGGCTTTTGTTAGATAACTCCCTGATACCGTGGGAATTAGGGAGTTATCTAACAAGCGGCTGCAAGAGAAGTCCCGAGGTGCCGAAGTCCTGAAATTCCGAAATGCCGAAGTTCTGAAGTGTCGAAGTGCCGTAGTGTCGAAGTTCCGAATTTCCAAAGTGCTGAAGTGCCGAAGTTCCGAAGTTGCCGAAGTTCCAAAGTCTTGAAGTGCCGAATTGCCGAAGTCCCGAATTGTGAAATTCCCGAATTTCGGAATGCCGAACCGAACCGAATTTTTTTTACCATCCACATGCCTACTAGACATGCTGACAGGAGATTAGGACATTCTAGTGTGCCTGAGGGGGTGGCTACTATGCCCGTGAGAAACCCCTGTGTGAACCCCATGGTCAGATATTCTCTTCACCTTAGATAGCCTGCTATTAAGGGTCTGCAGGTTGGCCAAGATTGCTGCTAGGGTATCCTGGGTGGCCGTGCCAGCGCTTGGTGGCTGTCCTTGAGAGCTAGTGCTTGGCCTAGGCTCAGGGGCTTGGTAGGTAAGCAGCCTGTAAAGTTCTGCCTTTCTAGCTGTGGCTGGAAAGGGGATTCCCCTGAGCCTAAGCTCGGCCGTAATTTTAGGAATAGTCCATGCTCTCAAGGACGTGGGAGTTGAGGGGGTGAGAGGTTCGCCTGGAGACTCTGGTCTGGTTGGTGTAAACGGTATCTCTTCCTGCAAGTCTTCGATGGGGATTGGTTCTTGGGACATTCTAAAAAGAAATGATTTTGTGAATGAGATATTAGAAGGGGAGTAAGGAACGTGGGAGGGATTTGAGGGGTGGTATTTTTTGGAAGAACTGGACTGTAATGCTAGTGCTGAAGCGAAAAACTTATCTGTGGAATTTTTGATAGGTGAGGCCCTGCTAATGCCAAGTGGCGGTGAGAGGCTCTACCTATGATTTGGCTTAGGAAATTGTGGCCACAGACGTGGTGGCAGGGTGTTGGCCTCTCGGTGACTGTAAAGAGAATTCAAAATGTGTGGCCGTGACATGTGAGGCCCTGACTGAAGCCCTGTAGTAGGGTGGGCAAGGCGTATAACTATGATTTGGGCGTGGGGCCGTACCTCCGTGTTGAGGTGGGAGAGGGCCTCGCGGGACCGGATTTCCTAATAGGGTGAGCTAAGGCGGTAGCCTAGACCCTGTAGCCAGTTCAATTGTATACTTAAGGTTGACTGGGAATTCTTGTGTAATGTGTGGATACTAACCTTGAAAGGTTGTAAATGATAACTGGTACCTTCTAGTATTTTTAATGTGGCGAGTCTTGTCTGCTGCTCTCCTTGAAGAAGAAGCCTGAGGATTAAGACAGATGTTGATGTATTTATGCGTATCGTGATGGCGTATGGTTTGTAGTGAGGGTTGGCTGTTAGGAGCGCAACATGAGATCCTGAATTGAGGGATCTGAAATGTTTAGTATACGATTGGGACGAGTTTGCGTTAAGGAGAAAGGCTGATTGAGGCCTTGGGTTAGTGATTGCCGTACATGAGTAAGGACGTAAGTACCTGGTGGTATGCCTGAGTACCAGGTCAGGTAGGTTGGGTGTTTTTCCTGGCCTGATGGCAGTATGACCGTAGGCCTGGGTAGAGAAATTGTAAAGAATTAACATACAGTGGGCGTAAGACCGTGAGTCAATCGTAATGAAATCGAGACTGCGTAAGGTCTTGTATGAAAAAGGTCTTGAAAAGAGTGGAGAACTATACCTTGATTTGAAGTAGAGGAAATATGATGAGCGTAACTGGTTTAATGTGTAGAAACCGATGGAGGCCTAGAATAATACTGGAGCTAAGGATTAACCAATGAATATTACATAGTTAACGAAAGCTGTGACAGTATGTAATAAATACCAACATGTCTCACTGTGACAAGTCTAGATTGCGTAATTGTATTTGAGGCCTAGACCTGGATGAAACCAAAGTGAGAAAATACTATACCTGTTCCTGTAATAAAAAGAACTTGAAATAGTAACTTTGAGCAGGAATGCAAGAAACCGATGCAATCTGTGAAGCCAAAGACATGTGACAGAGGCAAGAATAAATGACTGCGTGATTTTAAGGAGAAGATGTAGTACAGATGTGGATTTAACAGAATTGCTCTAGAAGATCGTGTTTAATAATTAATATCTGTATGTAGGGTTTAAATAGGGTTGGTGTAGAATTAGAAAAACCTGCTCTTTACTTTGGTGACGAGAAATCTATTAGAATTGATAAAATGACTATTAAAACGTAGTTTACTAGTTAATTAGGTGTAGGGAAAAGGACCGGATATCATTAAACAATTGCTGAGATTTTAATATTTTGGACATAACAAACCGGCAAACACAGTTTAGAAAAAGAATGGTAGTTAGACCTGATTAAATTACTAGTACTGACAGGTAGGTATAAGCAGTTAACTGACCGAACAGGGAATATGCGCTTTAAATTAAAATTCGTGTGCATATCCCAGACACCAGAGGGCGTGATGACGTAGACAGCGGAGTGACGTTGCGGGTGCGCGAGGAGGGCGGCTGAGCGGGAAGAGAGAGAGAGCGCTGCAGAGGCTTCGGTACAGGGGTGGTCGGAACGGCTCAGAAATGCCGGCTCGACGAACGCTAATCATCTGAACAGACAAGTGGGATACCGGCGGCTTACTGAACCAGCTTACTGAACCGGCGGCATACTGAATCACTGGCTGGCTGGACACTGGATGGTACCAGTGGGTTTTCGGGAGGTTGTGCAGCACTGGCAAACCCATCTCAAGTACTGGCGGGAAAAAAAAAAAAACGATGGTGCCGATGGAGGTCGCAAGTATTTTAAATTAATATTATTGCAATAACTACAATAACACTTGTCACCATATAATTGTTTGCCAATTTGGCAATAATTGTTTGGTTACCTGCTGTACCGCAAAAGGAATAGGTTTTTTTTAGTATATTTGCATATCATTCAAGATTAGATATGGGGGGTTGTTAGATACTGCTAAGTCTCTTTTTATAGTTTCAGCAATACAAGGCCTAACTAGCAACTGGCAATTTAGACAGGTTTAAAAAAAAAAATGTTCCCTCTTTTTTTTTTTCTTTTAAGCAACACACACTCCTAAACATTGGATAAATGAATTTTGGATGATTAGCAAAATAATTAGTATAAAGCCTCTATAAGCTTTTTTAAGCTTCTATAAGCCTCTCCAGACCCCACCAGATCGAACCAGCGACACCTGGGGTAATAAGCGGAAAACAGATAACGGGGATAGAATATTCCACGATATAATTGGGAATGCAGTAGTATCAACCTGAGCTAATATTGAGCTAACATTGAGCTAATACTGAGCTAATACTCCCCAGAATTAAACATCTCTATACAGATCCTTTTATCTGGGTACTATACCTTGGATGAATTTGGATGATTAGAAAACAATTAGCATAAAGCCTCTATAAGCTTCTATAAGCCTTTCCAGACTACCCAGACTACCCAGATGAACCAGTGACACCTGGGGTAATAGCGGAAAACATATAACGTGGTTAGAATATTCCACGACACAACCGGGAATGCAGCAGAATTAATTTGAGCTGATACTGAGTTAATACTGAGCTAACATTCTCAAGAATTTAATCCTCTATTTAGATCCTTTTACCAGGACTCTATACTTAAGGAGGGGGGAAAAAAAAAAATCCCCTGAAAATGGGTCCAAAAAAAGAGAAAATAACGGAACTGGAGAAAAATAAAACATCAAATATAAATACCCTCTTTTCACCAAAAATAAACGTCCCTTCTCGGAAAGATCAAAGACGATCAATATCTCCAGAGCAGCATGAGTTAATGAACCCCTCTATAGACTCAGGACAGACAGATAAACAGAATATTGTCAAAGGCAAAACGGTTTCTCAAGAAAGTTTGGTGGAAGCTCTAGACCATGGGTCGTCAACCTGGTCCCTACCGCCCACTAGTGGGCGTTTTAGGATTTCAGGTGGGCGGTAGGGATTTCCAGGTTTTGACGACCTGACGACCGGGCGGACGGGCGGGCGGGTGCGAGTCGGCGGTACCCCTGTGACTGGGTACCGCCGTGACAAATTGCGGCTCCGGCCCGCGCGGCAAACCGCCGGGGCTGCATATGGAGGGGTCCATCGGGTGGCCCATGCTGTCAGGGCCACCCGATGGATGTGGATTGTGAGGGGGCCCGGTCAGCGCTGGGCGCTTTAACAGCGCGACCGGGCCCCCTGTGATGACATCGCAGAGCTGGGAGGAAGTGACTGCACATCACTCCTCCCAGCTAACCCTGAGAGCCGCGCGGGAGGAAGACCAGGGAGTCAGAGTGGGAACTCTGACTCCCATCCACCTGAGCCACCACTGGACCCCAGGGAAAGTCACCCTCCTGAATCTAAAAGGTAGGAAACAGGAGGGTGACTTAAATATAGTGTGTGTGTGTGTGTCTTTGTATGTATGTATGTGTGTGTGTGTGTGTGTGTGTGTGTCTGTATATATGTGTGTGTGTGTATGCATGTGTGACTGTCTGTTGGTATGTGTCTTGTGTGTGTCTGTATGTATGTGTCTTGTGTGTCTGTCTGTGTTCCTGTATGTGTCGTGTGTGTCTTGTGTATGTGTCGTGTGTGTCTGTATGTGTCGTGTGTGTGTGTGTGTGTGTATCTGTGTCTGTATTTGTGTCTGTATGTGTGTTGTGTGTGTGTGTGTGTGTGTATGTGTGTGTCGTGTGTGTGTATGTGTGTATGTATGTGTGTCTGTATGTGTTGTGTGTGTCTGTATGTGTCATGTATGTATGTGTCGTGTGTGTGTTTGTGTATGTATGTGTCGTGTGTATGTATGTGTCGTGTGTGTGTATCTATGTGTCTGTATTTGTGTATCTATGTGTCTGTGTGTGTTGTGTGTGTGTATGTATGTGTGTTGTGTGTGTGTATGTATGTGTGTTGTGTGTGTGTGTATGTATGTGTTGTGTGTGTGTATGTATGTGTTGTGTGTGTGTATGTATGTCGTGTGTGTGTGTTGTGTGTGTGTATGTATGTGTCGTGTGTGTGTATGTATGTGTCGTGTATGTGTCGTGTGTGTGTATGTGTCGTGTGTATTTGTCGTGTGTGTGTGTGTATGTATGTGTCGTGTGTGTGTATGTATGTGTGGTGTGTGTGTCTGTATGTGTCGTGTGTGTCTGTATGTGTGTCTTGTACGTGTGTCTTGTACGTGTGTCTTGTACGTGTGTCTGTCTGTTATAGTGGACTATATAGTAAGTGGGCTACCTAGCTCAGCCTTCCTACTGGGCATTGCTACAAGGAAGGTTAAAAAATAGAAAAAAGGGGAAAAAAAAGGTGGGGAGGGGAATTGAGGAGGGAGAGGAGATGAGCTGACGCACAAGAAAAATCATAGAGAGATAATATGAGAAATCATATTATGCGCAAACAGAGAAGTCGTCTGAATATCACTGAAAGAGACCTTCGTTTGTTCCTTACGAAAATCGAACCAGATATCAAATATTTAGTCTCGCAGCATCAACCTCAAGGATCTCATTAATCACTAGTAAAGGTAATTTCAATTTACTTTATTGTTTTCTCATTAAACTTTATAAAGTTAAAAACCTTATAAACCTGCATTAAGTAGAAATAAAAAGATAAATGTACGTACATTTATTTTTTGTAAAACGCCTTCCTTTCTAAAAAATATTCCGCATTTGCGCGAAAACTGGTGGGCGGTAAGGAAATTTTTTCAACCAAAAAGTTGCATTAGTGGGCGGTAGGTAAAAAAAAGGTTGACTACCACTGCTCTAGACAATCTTTACGGGAAAATTAGCAAAGACTTCAAAGAACTCATGCTCGAATTAAAGTTGGAAGTAACGGAATTAAAGCAGAAAGTGAGAGAACAAGACGAACATATTAAAGAAACAAGACAAGAAATACATCTTCTTCAAACACAAAATAATATATTAAAAGAACAAGTGAGTGTACTAGAAAGTAGGACCACGGATATTGAAGATAGGTAAGAAGGAATAACCTGAGATTCAGAGGAGTCCCCGAAGAAATTAAATCAGACAAAATGGAGGATTACCTAAAAGATTACATGGCTCAATATATGGAAACCCACGAAATAGGAGAAGCACCATTTGAGCGAATACACAGAATTCAAAAACCTCCTAACATAAAATCAACAGAACCAAGGGATGTTATAGTACGATTTTTAAATTGTGCAATTAAAGATTCCCTGATGAAGAAAGTCCGATATAAAAAACTTCAAGAAGGAAAATACATGAATATAGTAATATTTCCAGACTTGTCACAAGCCACTAGGAACAACCGCAAACGATTTAGGGATATGACCACTACATTGAGGAATCATAATATTCCCTATAGGTGGGGGTTCCCCACTAAGCTTCTTATTACGTATAAGGAGAAAATAATCGTGGCTAAGAATCCAACAGAGGAGCTAGATAAATTGGGTATCCAGATTGGACTATGTACAGATATGTAAATAAGGAAAAAAAAAAAAATAAATTTAACATGTATGAAGCACTTTGATACAACTAGTGAAGAACTGAAAACATAAGATGATTCTAAGAAGACCTATTATGAACCCCCTCAAATCTCTGAAAAGCGGGTACCAAAGTGACCTCCACAGTATATGAGAAATAAATTAACAATCATATCCTCCTACTCTGGAAAGCGGGTTCCAAAGTGACTTCCACAGTAAATGAGAAATAAACTAACAATCATTCCCTCCTACTATGAAAAGCGGGTATCACAGTGACTTCCACATTAAATGTGAAATAAATTAACAATTATATCCTCCTACTAAGGATATAGCTGTACAATAAGAATGGAAGGAGACACTATATACCTCCTCATATCTGGGAAGATTAACAAATGGAAAATTGCTATCCCATAAAGAGGGATGTCTCCCACCAAGATATCATCACAATATTCAGAGAACCATCATGGGCAAGGCACAATGGGATGAGGAGTTTAAAGAGGAAAGTGGGTACTAAGGGGAATTTAATAGAATATGAGAATTAAAACAACAAACATATCCCCCTCCCAAGGAAATAGATGTGCAATAAGCAAAATTCGCAGGAGTTATTTATACCTCCTTATAGCAGGACTGATGGACATACGGAAGATTGCTAACCCATTATTTGGTACGCCTCCATCAGATCCCAATCTAATACGTAGAGAACTATCCCGGTTAAAGAATTATGGGATAAGAATTTTAAAGGGGAATCCGGGAGATAATTTCTCGTAACTATAGAGGGGACATAATAATAATTAAGGTAGCTAGGGGCAGGGAAGGGTGGGGTGGAAAAAAAAAAATATATACACACAAACAATAAAAATCTAAAGTTATAAGCACTAATAAAATATACAATCAGTAGATACAACTCACAATATAAATGAATGCAGAGAGGAAATGTATATATATTTGAGAAATTTACACACTAAAAAGCATCGAAAGAGATGACAGGATAAAATGATATCAGAAATAGGAATACTCACCATAGAATGATTTAAAAACGATTATACACTAAAATAAACCACTCACTTGGGGTTGTAAAGATTAGGGTAGGGGGAATCTTTTTTATATATGGTTATTCCTTTACAGTCTTATATAGGTAGGAGAGATTAAAATTGAATATTAGTCCCCGCCAAATAAGAAGGGGGCAAGAATACCGTTCATCCTAAAAAAAAAAAAAATAAAAAAAAAAAAAAAAAAAAAAACACATCTAAAGAAATAGAGATGACTGAAAAGATCTGTTCACATAAGCATAAAGGGAGGGGGTAGAGGAAGATGACTATTAATAATATCATAGTAGGATAAGGGAGGAAATTACGTGAGTTGTCCCAATTCTACGCAGGAAGGACTGGGGATAAAATATAATATGTTCTCTCACTCGCTTTAGGTCCCTCACCGCGCCAGCAACAGTATCTAGCTAAGTAATTTGTTTTCTTATTTTTGGATATTTTAGTTTGGATTCATATTTTTCTTTAGCTAGGAATTTGCTTAGCATTAGTCTAGGCATGGATTCAAATGGTATGAAAGTGTTAGAATGTATGATTGAGCGATGTCGGTTCGGGAGCGGGGTGGCGGCCTGGGTCGCTCCTGATAAGAACATAGCACCTATCGTAATTCATGACGATTAAGGTGCTCTCAATAAACTCCCAGGGCTTAAATTCACCACAGAAAAGGGGTTGTCTGTATAACTCATTAATAAAAGGAAAGATAGATATCTGTTTTACACAAGAGACACACTGGAAAGAGGGAGACAAACAAAGATGGAGATTTGCAAAATTTCCACTTGTTTTCGACTCCAGACTAGATAAAAATAAGAAGAGAGGGGTCGCTATAATGATTGCTGCACGTTTAAAATTTGAATTGATACTAGAACAAAAGGATACTGAAGGCAGATATATCATAATTATCTGTAAGATTAATGACATACAGTATACATTAGTAAATATCTACGCCCCAAACGTATACTCCCAAAAAATTTTCAGGAAGGTTTTTTCAAGAATTCTTAAAATTCAAAAAGGAAGATTGATAATAGCGGGTGATATGAATGTGGCCCCAGATGATAAACTAGACAGAACAAAAAAACAGATAATAAATAACAAAAACCAAGGGGATAGGAAGAAAATTAAAAAATTCCAAGCTCTTATGTCAGAATTTAATTATTATGACATATGGAGGGTGCATCACCCCAGAGAAAGAGACTATTCGTATTTTTCAAAGGTTCACAAGGTTTATTCTAGAATTGATTTATTTATCACAGATGCATATAATTTAAGAACGTTTGTAAATTCTAAGATAGAAGTTATTACATGGTCAGATCATGCCCCAATAACCTTGGAGATAACTGAGGAAAACAAATGGGTAAATAGACCTCAATGGAGATTAGATGAAGGTATATTGAAATCTGAAGAGAATAATAAATTCTTGCAATCCAAAATCGACTAATTTTTTAGAAATAATGACAATGGGGAGGTAAATACGGGTACTCTATGGTGCACCTTCAAATGTTATATAAGAGGAGTCTTAATCAAAATGGGGATTAGACAAAAGCGTAAGATGGGTAAACCATTACAAGATTTATATATTTCCTTGGCACTACTAGAACAGGAGAACAAACAGAAGGTAACAGAATATAATACACAAAAAATAAATGATCTCCAAGAAGAAATAAAAAAGAGAATAGAAATTAAAACATCTAATGCTATATTGAAATTAAATCAAACATGGTATTACACAGATAATAGAGTTGGGAAAGTTTTTTCAAATAAATTAAAACCTAAGAAAAACCTATCTCTAATAAAGAAAATAGTGGTAGGAGATAAGGTTTGTCTGTCTCCTGAATCAATCAGTGATGCCTTTGAAGAATATTATAAATCATTATATAATCTGAATACTCCTAAGGTATCTACATCTGATATCAGAGACTTTCTGAAGAATATTAAACTCCCAAAGGTGGATAATATAATTCTAGAAGAGTTGAACGCTCCCATAACTAACGAAGAGATAGAGAAGAATATTAAAGAATTAAAAACAGGGAAAGCTCCAGGCCCAGATGGGTTTACCCCTTTGTTTTTTAGGAAATTTGGGGGATCGGTTCTTAATATATTAAATAAACTATTCAATGGTATCTCTAATAATACGAATTTTCCTAAAGAAATGTTACAAACTAATATAATTCCAATTCCTAAGGCTGGTAAGGACCCGAATTATGTTAGCAACTACCGTCCGATCTCGTTAATAAATATCGATATTAAGATATATTCAAAGATTCTGGCGGAAAGACTGAAATATGTTATACATACTTTAATTCATTTAGATCAAACAGGCTTCGTGCCTAAAAGGAGCGGAAGCGATAACATACGTAAAATAATGAACTTATTTCAAAAAACAAGTAGAACCAAAGTCCCTGCAGTTTTTGCTGCCTTAGACGCCGAGAAGGCTTTCGATAGAGTAAGATGGGAATTTATGTCGGAAGTTTTAATAACTCTAGGTATACAAGATATTTTCCACGATCGAATAATGAGCCTATATAAATCACCATCGGCAAAAGTGTGTGGGGGGGGACTGAACTCCAAAGGATTTATGATAAATAACGGGACGAGACAGGGATGCCCACTGGCCCCAATGCTATATATTCTCTCTATTGAACCATTGGCTGCAATGATCAGACAAACAAAAGAGATACAGGGAATTAATATTGCAGCTTTAGAGCATAAAATCTCTCTTTATGCGGATGATGTAATCCTCACATTATCTTCACCTAACTCATCTATCCCCGCAGTTATTTCATGTATCGAACAATATAGCCTTTTTTCAAATTATAAAATTAACTTGACCAAATCTCTTGTTTTGCACAATAACATCTCAGAATCAGATCTTATTACTTTAAAAGAGAAGTATAAATTTAAATGGTCAACTGAACATATTGAATATTTGGGAGTCAGATTGGGATTTAAATGGAATAAAATTATTGAGATAAATTATCTACCTCTTCTTCAGGATATAAAAAACATTTTATCCATATGGAAACCTTTATATATCTCATGGATGGGAAGAATAAGTGTTATCAAAGATTATATACTACCTAAACTCGAATACTTAATGAGATCGATCCCAATGAGGATACCAAAAAAAATATTGATTGAGTTTCACGAAACCTTCCTGAAATTCGTTTGGGGATCTAAAAAGCCAAGAACATCATATAAGACGTTATGTAGGACACAAAATGAGGGAGGGGTATCCTTTCCAGATTTAATAATGAGACATGACGCAATTATGATTATGCATCTAATTAACTCAAAGCATAAAGACTTGGAACAGAATCCCTGGGTAAATATTGAAAGAATACCGAAAAATTTAGATCCAATTGCTCTAATCTGGCTGGATAAAACTGCTTTTAAGAAATTAAATGTACAAAATAATATTCTGACAGAACTATATAACTATATGAACTACCTAAAAAAAAGATATAAAATCGAAAATAATATCTCCGCTTCCGCCCCAATAGAAGTATTGAAGGGATATATAAATGATATAGATCTGAGTAAATGGAAACAGGAAGGATACAAAGTTATAGGTGATTTTTTCATGGATAATAACATAAAGACCTTTCAAGAAATTTATGAAGTAAACTCTCTTTTAAAACCCGAGTTTCTAACGTACCAGAAAATAAGAAACATTTTGAAAAATAAACGAGTTGAAGAAGATCTCTTTGACAAAATTGTTTCTATAAATGGGAAAGATAAGCTAATATCAAAAATAAACAAAATATTATATGAATATATACCCAGGAATAAAATGAATAAAATCAGTACGTGGGAACTAGAAATAAATAAAGAGTTCAGTGTAGAAGAATGGGCAAAGGCACTTACTCTAACCAAAAAAACAATACACAACATTATTATTTATGAGAATTATATTAAGATTTTACACCGGTGGTACATGGTACCAGCAAAACTCTTTAAATTCCAAAATGGCGCTAGTGATATATGTTGGCGATGTAATGGGACCACGGGTACACATTTACATATCTGGTGGGACTGCCCAAAGTTACAACCAGTGAAAAACAAACTGGACTTAGTACTGGGTAGAATCTATGGAATGAATATTAGATTAACGTCTCACTCATTCCTATTTCATTTGGAGCTACCAGATAGTAATACCTACTCTAATAGATTGACAATACATATATTAATGGCAGCAAAGATATGCCTAGCTAGGAGATGGAAAACAAGTATAATTCCATCATGGAAGGAGATACAAGCACAGATAAACTTCCAAAAAACAATGGAAAAAGCAGTGTACGCTAATTTAGGGAAAAAACAGGAGTATCATAGTATATGGAATCCTTGGGAGATGGTTTTGGATAACTCAGGGGTGGCCTAGAAGGCGGCCCCCCTCCCCCCGACATCGCTCAAGAATGGATGAATGTGATGAAAGACGTGAAGTTGAGGTGAATTGCTGCTACGTCACCACGTACAATTATATAATTGATAATAATAAAAAGAATGAAAAGATAAAACTGGTTAACAAATGATGATAGGGTATCTGATATTAAGCATTCCACCATAACAATCTAATATGTATCAAATACCATTATCTGATGTTGAAAAAAAAAAAAAAAAAAAATTAAAATTCGTGTGAATGAAATTCATGAATTATTTAGAATGGGCTTGATAGAATTAACCGTACTAGGGACCTGTACCGTGCGTTCGTTTAAAACCGTACGAATAGAACAGTAGTGAATAAGGAAGTAGCGAGGGGGGAATAGGATTTACATCAAACGTTAAAGATGCACGAACGAGTAAGTAGATAAGTACGTGATTCGTGCGGATGACCGAACAGTAACTCAGAAATATAACGATTAATATCAGCGTTATGCCTATACATGGTTCGGCAGTTTTTGGCCGTACGAATGTGTAACTGATGCGTAAGTATAACGGGGGTTCGTCCATTTTGGCGCGAACGCTGAATACGTGAAATGAGCATGGATACGTTTAAAGGAGAAAAAAGGGAGCTTACCCCTACATTTTTAGGCCGGAACGGAGGGAAATAGCCGAACGCTATTTCCCTCACTTAGCTTATGTGAGCGTGCCGGTCTCGTGACCAGAAGCCAGGTACAGCGACCGGGTGGCAGGGCCTCAGAATGGACGGAGGATTTCTCTGGACCTCTTGCTGCAGGAGACTGAAGCTGTTCTGGCGGGAAGCTCGGACCGGAAGTGCTGGTTGCTATGGGGATAGACAATCAGCTGAACGGCAGAGGTGAGTTGGGGCTGGGAGTTTAAGTAGGGGACTTACTCCTCCCACAAATTCAGGCCTAATGGCCTTTCTACATAGAATAACTATATATATATATATATATATATATCAAAATACACTTAGAATTAAATTATATATATATATCAATGTATATCCCCTTAACGACCGTACTATGTACGTCCGACCAAAAAAAAAGTCTTATAAAACTGCGGACGTACATAGTATGACCGCGGCAAATAGGAGCCCTGGACTTACCTAGATCATGGTCGGGAAAGACTGCTGGAGACCCCAGCAGTCCCCCTTCAGCAGCTCCGGCCACCCCGGTCCTCCAGGGCCATGTGATCACCATGATCACATCGCCGAAATAGGAGTCTAGCAGCTGCCAGCAGGGGGACTGTCTGAGCTGTCAGACAGTCCCCCTGGCTGCTAAAAAGTAAAAAATAAAAAAATATATGATACATATATATGTATAAAATATTATAAAATAATTAATGAATTTTATAATATATTATACATATATAATGCATATATATGATTTCATTATAAGTGTACTTTGAGATATATACACATATATCTCAAAATACACTTATAATGAAATCATATATATGCATTATATATGTATAATATAAAAGGCTTTAATTATAATAATTATACATATATAGGAATAAAAAGTCTTTGTTTATATATATATATATAAATACACACACACACGTATTATATGTATATGTGTGTATATACACACACACACGCATTATATAATATATATATATATATATATATATATAATATAAATTGGAAGAAAAAACACTTATAATACGTTAACTTTGGCTAGCGTTTGTTATTAAGTGACTACTACAAAAGACTGGAAATACCCCATTTGAAATACCCTGGGTTATCTAAATTTGAAAATGGTATGCCATATAGGGGTTATTTCACATTCCCTGGCTACCATATGGTCTCAAAAGGCAACACAGACCCAGCAAACCAATCTGGCAAACTAAATTGGGCAAGCCCTATATTGACCCTGTAACTTTCCAAAACACCATATAACCTGTACATGGGGGGTATTGTTATACTCGGGAGACTTCGCTGAACACAAATATGATTGTTTAAAACGGTAAAACGTATCACAACAATGAAATCACCAGTAAAAGTGCAGTTTTTGTGTTAATAAAAAAGCAAAAAACAAATATGAACGCTAACTTCGACAAGCATTTGTGGTTAAGTGGCTACTACAAAAGACTGGACTTACCCCATTTTGAATACCATGGGTTGTCTACTTTTACAAATGGTATGCCATGATGGGGCAAAACTGGCAAATTTCAATGTGCAAACATGGAATAGGGGAAAGCCCTACATTTGACCCCTGTAAGTTTGCAAAAAACCATAAAACCTGTACATTGTGGGCACTGTTATACTCGGGAGATGTTGCTGAACAAATATTGGGGTGTTCCTTGTCAGTAACACATAATAGGAACTGAGAATCCATGCTTAAAGTACAATGAGAGAGAAAAATAACACAAAAAATGAGTACCCAAAAGTTTGACAAAGACTGGTGGTAGAATTAGTGCATGGAAAGTGTTAAATACCACCATCTGAAATACCCTAGGGTGTCTAATTTTAAAATATATATGGTTTGATGGGGGTAAATTACATTGGCCGGCTTCAAAAATGTCCCAAATGGGACATGGGTGCATGATGACCAGCTGCGAAAAGTCCAAGTTGGAAAGTTGGAATTCTTTGTCAGTAACCCTTAAAGTTCTCCGTACATGTATTCTTAAATTGCTATGTGTGTTAAAAAAAAAATCACCAATAATTTTTAATTTTTTTTAATTTGGCATAGATTGGTGGTAAAATGGTTGCATAAAAAGAGTCAAAATACCCCAAGCGTAATACCTTAGGTTGTCTTCTTTTAAAAAATATATACATGTGAAGGGTTATTCAGGGATTCCTGACAGATATCAGTGTTACAATGTAACTTGCGTTCATTTTGAAAATAAATGGTTTGGAAATAGTAAAGTGCTACTTGTACTTATAGCCCTATAACTTTCCGAAAAAAGCTAAGAACATGTTAACATTGGACATTTCTAAACTCAGGACAAAATTTAGAAACTATTTAGCACGGGTGGTTTTTGGCGGTTGTATATGCGTGACAGATTTGGGGGTCAAAGTTAGAAAAAGTGTTTTTTTTTTACATTTTTCATCATATTTTTTTTAATTCTTTATTTTTGCTCTACTCATAGGCATGAGAGGGCATGTGCTTAATGTGGATGGCATACAGCAGGTGTAAAGCAAATAACAGGAACAAAAAGGAAAAATCATAGCGAACATGCATGGCATCTTGTGTATGAGGCCCATGAGTAGACGGTTTTATTTATATGGTGTTCTAGTGTTAAAACTGGTGGGAACGTGCAGGAAACCGGCCTTGGGGTTCGTTACTGTGGAGCATGGCTACTGGCTATAGATGTTGCCTAAGGTTGTGAAAAGGCTTGTATGTGTCAAGTAATTGCCGGAGGGCCGGATATTACTATAGGTATAATGTTTATTTCAGCCGAGAGGAAGAACTCAGGTTTACTGGCCTTCAGTGTGGGCTTGGATGCAACCCTAGGCTCCGATAGTCAGGGTTGTGGCACTGAGCCTAGTGAAGGGGTGTGTGGGGGGAGAAAGTCTAGCTAAGGGCCAGGGTATTTAGTAGCAGTTGGGTCTGTGGGATAAAAAAGCATTGAACGAGAAGGTGTTAACAAAATAATACATGTTAAAAACTTAGATCAACTGGAACTGTCATTGGTGTCAGTCCTGGGTGAGAGTAAGCTTAGTGCTTTATATCCGTCCCCTTGGTTCAGGTAGGAGCTGCAGCATATGTCCCTGATATGGCTCTTTGTGGCACAAATGGGACGACCTTCACCGGGTCCCAGCTGGGTGCTCTCTGGTTCATGCCTCTGGGTCCAGGTGGAAGCAAGGAATCTGCTGGAAGGCCTAGCTGGCTTATGAGTGCTGGTGCTTCTTGGAGGTCGGAGATAGAGTGGGTGGATTCCCCATGCACGACCTGTAGTGCTCTCGGTGAATGCCACCTATATTGTATGCTGTGGTTTCTGAGGAGAGTGGTGAGTGGTTGCATGTGTCTTCTCCGCTGCAGTGTGTCTCCTGAGAGGTCTGCATAGAATGAGAGAGTGGTATTTTCAAAGGAGATGGGAGTATTTCCTTTGAGGGCTGAAAGTACCGTTTGCTTATCTACACTGTTACGAAATCTCACCACCAGATCTCTAGGAGCTGATTCAGGTGCTCTCCGGGGTTTTGGCACCCGGAAAATCCCGTCGTAGTTGACACCTTTGGCCTGTTTTGGGGTTAATAGGGCTCCCATTAGCCGCCTTATAAAGTGTAGGAGCTCCGCCGTGGGGATCCCCCTTGGCACCCCTCTGACCTTAAGGTTGTTGTGGCGCCTCTGGTTTTCAAGCGTGGCAAACTGCTGCTCTCTTTGTGCTTGCTGTTTTCTGATTGTTAGAACTTCCAGTTTGAGGTCTGCTATAGTTTGCGTGTGCTGATTCACCGTTTTTTGTGCTGCTCCTAGGCGGCCGACCATGCCAGTGAGGTCAGTGCTGAGCATTGCCATGTCTGCCTGCAGTGTATTCTGGAGCATCTCCCTGAGCATTCCCGCCGACACCGGTTCGGTTTCTGTGGGTTTTGGAGTTGGCTGTGGCTTCGGTGGAGGTGGTATCCCGCTAGTACCCACACTCAGGTCTAGATCTTCTGAGGAATCCGCGAAGTCCTCGAGTTCGATGGCCATCTTGGGCCCGTACGCGCCATGCGCCTGTTGGAGGAGATCCCCTATATTCATGCCGGGTCTTGGTTTGTCCAGCTTTTGTTTTTTGAGTTTGCGGCCCATGGTGAGTGGGAACTTTGTGGTTGCGTTTTCGGGCATTAATGTCGGTAAAATACACCGTTTTATCGTTGGTGTGTCCGGAGCTCAGTGATCATGCGTCCGACCCGTTCAGTTGCTCGGCTCCACCCCCTAAATTTTTTCATCATATTTTATAAAAATGTTTTATAGTAAACTATATGATATGATAAAAATAATGATATCTTTAGACCATTTAATTGCAAGAAAAACAGTATATAATATGTGTGGGTACAGTAAATGAGTAAGAGGAAAATTACAGCTAAACACAAACACCGCAGAAATGTAAATACAGCCCTGGTCCTTAACGGTAAGAAAATTGACAAATGGTCTGGTCAGTAAGGGGTTAAACAAATACTTCCAAAAACATAACATACAGGGATATAATTTCTAATTAGTGGGGTAATAGCTGCTTGATCCAATGAGACATCTGACTGCTATTTTGGGGTCAAGAAGGTATTTTTTCCTAGTTTGTTGCAAAATTGGAAGCGCTTCAGACTGGGCTTTTTGCCTTCTTTTGGATCAACAGCAAAAACATATGTGAGGACAGGGCCGGCCTTAGGCATTTAGACGCCCTGTGCGAAAAATCTTCACAGCGCCCCCCCCCCGTCCCGTCCCGTCATCCATGTATGCTGTAATGTTTGTGTTGTCTGTGTATGTGATAGTAGGTGTGATGACTGTGTGTGATATGTATGCTATGTGTGATATTTGTAATGGGTGTATTAACAGTGTGTGATATGCGTGTATTGGTTGTATGTGACACACACACACGCACACACACACACACGCAGAGTCAGACGGCCATACACACACACAGGAAGACATCCACACACACAGACAGTCATACACACACACACAGACACACACAGGCAGACAGTCAGTCATACACACAGACAGTAATACACACAGACACACACAGAGGCAGACAGTAATACACACAGACACACAGTCATACACACAGACACACACAGAGGCAGACAGTCATCCACACACACACACACACGCAGACAGTCATACACACAGACAAACACGCAGACTGTCATACACACAGACAGACACGCAGACAGTCATACACACAGACAAACACGCAGACAGTCATACACACAGAGGCAGACAGTCATACACACAGAGGCAGACAGTCATACACACAGACACACACACAGAGGCAGACAGTAATACACACAGACACACAGTGGCAGACAGTCATATACACACACACACACACAGGCAGACAGTCTCACACACACAGACACACACAGGCAGACAGTCAGTCATACACACATACAATGACAGTAATACACACAGAGGCAGACAGTAATACACACAAACACACACAGTCATACACACAGACACACACAGAGGCAGACAGTCATACACACACACACAGACACACACAGGCAGACAGTCATACACACACACACAGACACACACAGGCAGACAGTCATATACACACACACAGACACACACAGGCAGACAGTCATACACACACACACACACACACACACACACACAGACACAGACAGTAATACACACAAACACAGACAGTAATACACACAGGCAGAGAGTCACACTCACCTGACAATCCCACAGTTACCTGTGGAGTTCATTGTGGAGGCAGTGCAGCTCCTGGTGACTGTTTGGTGGGGAAGCAGGGACTCCTTCCTGCTTCCCCTGCAGCAGTTTTCCGGCGCTTTTAGCTCCGCCCCCGCCGCATGGTAAGCTCCGCCCCCGCTGCAAATGTGAAAAAAAATTAAAAAATTTTTTTTTTTAAATCCCGGCCGGCTGTGCGGCCGCACGGCGCCCCCTGCTACATGGCGCCCTGTGCGGCCGCACAGCTCGCACACCCCTAAGGCCGGCCCTGTGTGAGGAAGGCTGAACTTGGTGGACGCAAGTCTCTTTTCAGCTATGTAACTATGACACTAGGAAACCAAGAAGAAAATTCTGCCTTTTGTCCACATTTGTCAACCTGGACAAATAACTCAAAAAAATGAAATAATCATAAAGTGACCAGAAGTAAAACAGCCACAAAGAAATAAAACTTGCAAAAAAATATTAATTTCATATTTACATTATCCAGCTATTTCAGTCAACACCTTGGACTCCCAAAACAACAAACAAGAAATGGAGGCGGAATGACAGATCAGTATAAGTTTGTGAACATTTCCCTAAATATTTAAACATGGAAAAAAAAAAGTTTTCTATTTTACTATTTCTATTTTCTATAGAAGCGTTTATATTTCCCGGCTTCTCTTTTATATTACTTTCCCTGCATTGTAATAGGCTTAAAGAGACCCTGCACTGCCCAAATAAACAATCAAATTCACTGTTTATTAGATACACCCTCAATGAATACATGCATGTATTTATTTATGCATTTTGTCATTGGGGTATATATATATAAATGTATATATATATATATATATATATATATATATATATATATATATATATATATATATATATATATATGTTTAAACAGCTTGTAAGAGCTGCAGATCTCTTCCCTGGAGCCTTTTTAAGCCCTCCCCGTCTAATCCCGCCCAGACTTTCTGTGACTGTCCAATTAAAAATTTACCATTGCAGCTCAATGAGAAATCTTTGCAAGGCAGGTGCTTTGAGCAATTCCTGCCTCTTGAGTTTAGCTCCACTGAGTTAAACAAACCAGGAAGTAGTAGGACCGGCTGTCTGATTGAAAGCCAGTGGTGTGGAACCAGGAACAGTGGTGTGAAATCTGCACTTTTTGTAAAATGAAAAGAATAGAACATACTCTTCACACATAAAGCATTTCAGAAAGCAACAGTGCTTTAGGGGTCTGGAGTGTCCCTTTAAATTTCAAGCCAGCTAATCACAATGCATCCCCATGCCAGTCTGACTCCCACAAAGGTTGCCTGGTGCTGTATTTAATATGGTGCAGACTACGATTGCATTGGAAAAAGAATGATTAGTTGGTGAGTGCTTTTATTGGGTTTTAGGAGAATTAATGAACACTCTACTGTAAATTAAAGTGCATGTATTTTTTTTGTTTTATTCTCCTAGTAATGAAGGTAAATCCTGGAGTCTATCTACCTACTAATCTGTTTCACAATACAGGAGGTAGTATCCTAGTCAGATGGCATCCTACACCCTAGAGAACACCACATACAAATTAAAAACCCATTTTCCTCTTGAACAATACATCTGGTACCGTAATATACCAATCATTTATTAGTTCAACAAGCACAGTGTAAATATTGCTTAGGTGACCGAATCCCATTAGTGGCAGCTGTTTATGACAATCAGCTGCATCCCTGTCTTTGTCCCACTTCAACAAACTGCTCTGCTTAATTAGTCATCTAGAACTTAAACAGAATTCATCTTAATTAAACAATGTCTCAGATGGAATCATGCCAAGCAAAGAAACACATTATTAAATGGAGAGTAGTATAAGGAAGAGAAAATGGTCATAAGAGATGTAATAAATATGAGCATTCTAAATCACACATTTTAGAGTACAGTTGCCCTTGGTACAGTAAGTTGATATGATCTCGTACTATGCTAATGAAATGCAGCCTATGCTGTTTATTTTTGGTAATGACATATACTTAGCAGATTTCTCACTTTATATCAGAACGATCAATTGGCAGTTTGATAAGAGGAACATTTAAAATGTGGAACAGTCACCATAGAAACTAGTGAAATGTACCTCCGGATTGCACCACTTTCACTTATGTATGTTCCAATTGTTAGTCATACAACACTAAACCTGAGTGTTTACATCAGTGGTAGTCAACCTTTTTTTACCTACCGCCCACTAATGCATCTTTTTGGTTGAAAAAATTTCCTTACCGCCCACCAGTTTTCGCGCAAATGCAGAATATTTTTTAGAAAGGAGGGTGTTTAAAAAAAAAAAAAATGTACGTACATTTATCTTTTTATTTCTACTTAATGCAGGTTTATAAAGTTTTAACTTTATAAAGTTTAATGAGAAAACAATAAAGTAAATTGAAATGACCTTTACTAGTGATTAATGAGATCCTTGAGGTTGATGCTGCGAGACTAAATATTTGATATCTGGTTCGATTTTCGTAAGGAACAAACGAAGGTCTCTTTCAGTGATATTCAGACGACTTCTCTGTTTGCGCATAATATGATTTCTCATTTGTGCGTCAGCTCATCTCCTCTCCCTCCTCAATTCTCCTCCCCACCTTTTTTTCCCTTTTTTCTATTTTTTAACCTTCCTTGTAGCAATGCCCAGTAGGAAGGCTGAGCTAGGTAGCCCACTATGACAGACAGGAACACATACAGACACACACATATGACACACACAGACACACACACATACAGGCACACATACAGACACACACACACACACACAAGACACACATACATACACACACACAAAGACACATACAGACACACATACACGCACACACACACACACACATACAGACACACACGACACATACATACACACACGACACACAAGACACACATACAGACACACATACAAAGACACATACAGACACACACATACACATACACACACAAGACACACATACAGACACACACACAAGACACATACACATACATGCACACACAGACATGCACACACACAAGACATACATAGACACCCACACATGCAGACACACAAGACACACATATATACAGACACACACACATTATATTTAAGTCACCCTCCTGTTTCCTACATTTAAGGTGCAGGAGGGTGACTTATTTTTATTATTTCACTTTTGATAGGCTGTGTATTGCGTCCTCGAAAGATAGCACTCCTCTGGTCATTTTTATTTTCAATGACTGTGTTTTTGTATGGCTTTTAAGGCTTCTGGTTATTGTCTGTCCCAAAGTGCAGGCGGGCTTTTACTGCAGATGGAGGCACAGAGGTTATCTATGACAAATAAATGTTCTAAGATGTAATTTCTAGCAAAGCAGACATATCCAAGAGGTTTATATCAGAATGACGTTGACAATATGGCTGAAATAATTCACATTTTTAGGTTGTGAAAACTTCTAGACGAGGCATGCGTTTGTGATTATTTCAAATGGAAATTCATTGGAATTTCTTAATTTAAAACAGAAACAGACATACACACAGACATACGAGACACACACACAGACAGGCACACATACACACAAACAGACACACATACATACACACACAAAGACACAGACAGGCACACATACACACAAGACACATACATACAAACAGACAGGCACACATACAAACAGACACACACAGACATGCACACACACATGCAGACACACAAGACACACATACAATGACACATACATACAAAGACAAGACACACATACATACAGACACACATATATACAGACAGACACATACACACACACAAGACATACATACAAAGACACATACAGACACACACACACACACACAAGACATACCTACAAAGACACACACACACAAACAAACACACACATTATATTTAAGTCACCCTCCTGTTTCCTACCTTTAAGGTGCAGGAGGGTGACTTTCCCTGGGGTCCAGTGATGGCTCAGGTGGATGGGAGTCAGAGTTCCCACTCTGACTCCCTGGTGTTCCTCCCGCGCGGCTCTCAGTTTTAGCTGGGAGGAGTGACCGGGGAATCACTTCCTCCCAGCTCTGTGATGTCATCACAGGGGGCCCGGTCGCGCTGTTAAAGCGCCCAGTGCTGACCGGGCCCCCTCACAATCCACATCCATCGGGTGGCCCTGACAGCATGGGCCACCCGATGGACACCTCCATATGCGGCCCCGGCGGTTTGCCGCGCGGGCCGGGGCCGCAAATGGTCACGGCGGTACCCAGTCGCACGGGTACCGCCGGCTGGCACCCGCCGGGCGTCAAAACCTGGAAATCCCTACCGCCCACCTGGAATCCTAAAACGCCCACTAGTGGGCGGTAGGGACCAGGTTGACGACCCATGGTTTACATAAAACTGTAATTTGCTCACATTTGTCATTTAAATGTAGGCATGTGCATGGGGAAAATTTTCGGTTCGGTTCGGCATTCCGAAATTCGTAATTTTTGCAATTTGGGTCTTCGGCAATTCGGCACTTCAACACTTCGGAACTTCGGAACTTCGCCACTTCAGCACTTCGGAACTTCGGCACTTCGGCAGTTCGAAACTTCGGAAATTCGACATCTTCGGAACTTCGGCACCTCGGCACTTCGGAACTTCGGAACTTCGGCATTTCGGAACTTCGGCATTTCGGAACTTCGGCAATGCGGGACTTCGGCACTTCTATTGCAGCCGCTTAGTAGATAACTCCCTAATTCCCACGGTATTAGGGAGTTATCTACCGAAAGGCTGAAAGACCTAAATTGGTCTTTCAGACAAATTTACTAATACTAAGTAAAATGACTTAGTATTAGTAAATTTTGCCCCTACTCGCTATACCGCGAGTAGGGGCATGTCTAGTAAACAGTGAGCAGCCTGTGAGCATCTGAGCGGCGGGTGGGGGCCCTAAATTGGAATAAGGGGGGACCTAATGTCCTCCCCCCTGGCCCCCACCCCTGAGCGGCGGGTGGGGGCCCTACAGTAAAATAAGGGCCCCCACTGCTCATGGGTGGGGGCCAGGGGGGAGGACATTAGGTCCCCCCCCTTATTTTACAGTAGGGCACCCACCCACTGCTCAGGGGTGGGTGCCAGGGGGAGGGGGGAGGACATTAGGTCCCCCCCTATTACTATTTAGGGCCCCCACCCACCGCTCAGTATTTAGTATTCTAGTATTTAGGGCCCCCACCCGCCGCTCAGGGACAGTGACTGTTACTAGGCAGCAATGTAAACACTACTTTTCTCTGAAAAGGCAGTGTTTACATAGCAAGGTCTGCAGGTACAGGCTATAGAAACCAGAACAACTACATTAAGCTGTACTGGTTCTGGTGTCATTCGTGTCTTTTAAGAATTTAATTTTTCTCATTTAAAATTAAACTTAAAATAAAGGTCTTTAAAAACTGGCTCCTAATTTTTTAAGCTTGCTCCTAGATTCTAAACAAATTTGTCAAGCCCTCGAATAAACAGTGCTATACTGTTTCTTGTTTATCTAAGTCTAAACAATGGAAGCTGCTACTAACAACAGTCGGTATCTTGTAGCAGCTACAAATTACCACCCTTGTTTACAATTTGCAGCCTATCACTACAGATGCTACAGATACCAACCACTTGCATATTAGTGGAACCCACACCTGAGCAAGCGCATCTTTGGCCATCAGTGACAGGTAAGTTGCAACTGGCTGTTAAAACGCAGTGACATGGTTGGAACAAGATTTTAGTATTTTCTTGTAACTCAGAATTGATTAGGTTTTCAGAAAAAAAACCACAGTAAAAAAAAGCGATCAGTATCAAAATAATACAAACGTCAGGCTTGTCCATAACACAATTATTCAGTGTCACAATTAACAGACATAGTAGTAACAGGTAGAACTATTAAAGGGACTGTCAAAGTAAGATTTGGAACAAGACGTTTTGTTACAATAGGATGTATAGGGATCTAGCGGCTGTTAGCCTGTTTACATCAGGCCGGAGGCTGGTGTTACATTTTTTGGATTAGAGTCAGTTGGTAATTGGTATCGACAGGGTTGGAAACAGTCAATAAGTAGTGATTAGTGGTGGCTCCCATCGAAATCAATGAAAACCATTAGCTGATACTTAGCCATTGGATTCAGGAGCATTAGCAACTCTTAAAAGTTTGCTGTTGGAAAAGAGCCACTACTCGCTAAAAGAAGCACAAGTATAGTAACAAATTGCAAGTACTCTCTAAAAAGTAAGTAATCCACAGGTCTCCTCTAACCCTAAACAATCTGTAACCTTATGTGCAACCAGTATTAAAACCCCCCCTAACGTTCTCCCTAACATTAAACAAGCAGCATTGTTATAATTGCAGATACATTTTGTTGTCTCTATAAATGTGTTGGATGTAGACGAATTTTGAGACTGTAGCTGCATAAAATCAACTTGTTTTCTATAGTCATATACATTTTGCTGACATGGTTTACAACAAAGGTATGTGAATGCACGCTAACAGAAAAATGGGTAATAACAGAACATGGATAAAGGGAAATCATAGTGTGCTATAAGAGTGGTGAGAACCAACAATGGTCACAGTCTTTCACATTATTTCCTTCAATACACTCTATAAACAGACTCAAACCAAAGATGTTTTAACTTAAAGTGCACATAAAATTCACGTCTAATGCAATGTTCCTTCAGAACTTCAAATTAGGGATGTGCACGGGGAAAATTTTCGGTTCGGCATTCCGAAATTTGGGACTTTGACACTTCGGAATTTCAGAACTTCAGCATTTTGGGACTTCTCTTGCAGCAGCTTAGTAGATAACGCCCTAATTCCCATTTGGTCTTTCAGCCGGTTATTATGGATTTTTATTTGGCCTTTTTTGGGGCTGAAAAACAAAGATTTTAGAAAAAAAGAAGCCATCAAATAGTAAGTTGTATTATTTTTTTTTACAGGTACCTAGTTATTGGTCCCCCCTCACTATTTTTAGGGTGAAGGGGCTAGGTAGGGGTTAATTTTGTTGGGAGGGGGGTTACATTTTTATTTAGGGCCCCCACGCGCCGCTCAAGGGTGCGGGCCAGGGGGGAGGACAATAGGTCCCCCCCTATTGGTATATAGGGCCCCCACCAACCGCTCAGGGGTGGGGGCCGGGGGGGAGGACAATAGGTCCCCCTCCTTATTGGTATTTAGGATCCCCACCCACCGCTCAGGGGTAGGGGCCAGGGAGGAGAAAATAGGTCCCCCCCTTATTGGAATTTAGGGACCCGCAGCTCAGGGGTAGGGGCCGGCGGGGAAGGACAATAGGTTCCCCACCCCTTATTTTACTTTAAGGCCCCCACCCACCACTCAGGGGTGGGGCCGGGGGGGAGGACAATAGGTCCCCCCCCCTTATTCTTATTTAGGGCCCCCACCCGCCGCTCAGGGGTGGGGGCAGGGGGAGAACAATAGGTCCCCCCCTTATTTTACTTCACAGCCCCCACCGTTCAGGGGTGGGGGCCGGGGGAGCAATAGGTCTCCCCTTCAGGTTAGAACTCCCCACTCACGTGGCACGGGTGGGGTCTCGGGAGGGGGGACACGTTTTGTTTTTTTTACAGTGAGTAGCCACAGGCTGGTCACTGTTTACTAGCCTTGCCCCCTACTCGCGGTATAGCTAATTACTAATACTAGGTATTATTTACTTAGTATTAGTAAATTTGGCTGAAAGACCAATTTAGGTCTTTCAGCCTTTTAGTAGATAACTTCCTAATACCGTGGGAATCAGGGAGTTATCTACTTAATCATTCCTGTCATTACATTGACTGGCCAAGTAACTTACATTTTATATGAATGTATGTCACTTGATTGTAGTAAGTGTTGCAAATGCTTACAGCTGAATCCTGGCTATGTGTGGATACTTTTTATTTAAACTTGTATACAATGTAACATTCTTCATTCTTCCACTGGGTAGGTATATTAGTACTTCAAGAAAGAAAAAGCTAGTGGCCAAAGACAACCAGCGTTTAAGTGTGTCAGGGGAATCCTAAAAGGGGATAACCCTTTGAAAAAAAGAACAGAAAGGAAGACCTAAGGAGAGAAGAGGATACTCCTCATCCCTCCACAGGGTCAACCAAAATAGAAAACCCCAACCTTAATGTAATGCTAAAACTTAACCTTTAATAATCCTAAAATAAAATAATGCAAATACAAACAGAAAAAAATAAAATTACAAATGGAAATAAGGAGTGCAGACACTGTTACTGTGGATGTGGACGGCAAATATATATAATATGCTACCCACTATAACCACCTAGCGATTAAGGTATAGATATAGCATGAAGCCTTGTTAGGCTAAATACAAGAAATGGGGGTAACAAGATAAGGAAGGTAAATATAATATATCCACATGGGTCAAAGAACCTCCTAATGAAACCTTCCACATACAAAGGGAGGAGGAGAAGGGGAAATAAAGATCCACTGAGTCACTATTTAACCTCCTATCAATGGGAATCCTAATATATACAGTGGCAAACAGTATGGATACAAAATATCTACTGCAACAAAACTAAGTAACACTTATAGCAATAATCCCTGCAATATAGGATAATAAAGCTGGATAGTGTAACCAAAATAGCCACTTGTGTAAAGTTACATAGTTACATAGTTACATAGTTAGATAGCTGAAAAGAGACTTGCGTCCATCAAGTTCAGCCCTCCTCACACCTGTTTTTTGCTGTTGATCCAAAAGGCCAAAAAAAAAATAAAAAATTAAAAAAAAAAACCCCCAGTTTGAAGCACAATTTTGCAACAAGCTAGGACAAAACATTCCTTCTTGACCCCAGAATGGCAGTCAGATTTATCCTTGAATCAAGCAGTTATTACCCTACATTGAAAGATTATATCCTTGAATATTCTGTCTTTGCAAGTATGCATCTAGTAGCTGTTTGAACATCTGTATGGACTCTGATAAAACCACTTCTTCAGGCAGAGAATTCCACATCCTGATTGTTCTTACAGTAAAAAAACCTTTCCTTTGCCTTAGACGAAATCTTCTTTCTTCCAGTCTAAACGCATGGCCTCGTGTCCTATGTAAATTCCGGTTTGTGAATAGATTTCCACACAATGGTTTGTATTGGCCCCGAATATATTTGTATAATGTTATCATATCCCCTCTCAGGCGACGTTTTTCTAAACTAAATAGGTTTAAATTTGTTAACCTTTCTTCATAGCTGATATGTTCCATTCCTTTTATTAATTTTGTAGCCCGCCTCTGCACTTTTTCTAGTGCCATGATATCCTTCTTTAGAACAGGTGCCCAAAATTGCACAGCATATTCAATATGTGGTCTTACCAGTGATTTATAGAGAGGCAAAATGATATTCTCGTCCCGAGAATGAATGCCCTTTTTCATGCATGACAATACCTTACTGGCCTTGGCCACTGCTGATTGACATTGCACATTGTTGCATAGTTTGTTGTCTATAACAATTCCCAAGTCCTTTTCGTGTGTTGTTATCCCTAATTCACTTCCATTAAGGGTATACGTTGCTTGTGTATTCTTTACGCCGAAGTGCATAACTTTGCATTTTTCAACATTAAATTTCATCTGCCATTTGAGTGCCCAGTCCTCCAGTCTATCTAAATCCTTCTGCAGCAAAGTAATATCTTGCTCACATTGTATTATTTTACAAAGTTTTGTGTCATCTGCAAACACTGAAACATGACTTTCAATGCTGTCTTCAAGATCATTTATAAAAATGTTAAATAGAAGGGGTCCCAGAACAGACCCCTGAGGGACACCACTTGCCACCTCTGTCCAGCTTGAAAATTTACCATTAACGACAACTCTTTGTATTCTGTTTTTAAGCCAATGCTCTACCCAAGAACAAGCATTTTCATCGAGACCGATTTCCTTGAGTTTGAACACTAATCTTTTGTGTGGAACTGTATCAAATGCCTTGGCAAAATCCAAATAGATCACATCCACTGCAACACCCTGATCTATACTTCTACTTACTTCTTCGTAGAACGCAATCAAGTTAGTTTGACATGACCTGTGCTTCATAAAACCGTGCTGATTTTTGCTGATAACCATATTCTTCTCAAGGAATTCTTGAATATTATCCCTTAATAACCTTTCAAATATTTTACCAGCCACAGAAGTTAAGCTCACAGGTCTATAATTTCCAGGCAAGGATTTTGAACCCTTTTTGAATATAGGAACCACATCTGCCTTCCTCCAATCCTCCGGAACACTTCCTGAAAGAAAAGAATCTTGAAAGATTAAAAACAGAGGTTCACTTATTTCTACACTTAGTTCCTTAAGTACACGTGGATGGATACCGTCAGGCCCTGGAGCTTTGTTTATATTAACTTTCTTTAGTTGCTGCAGCACATTGTCTTGAGTTAACCAATTACAATTATTCTGCAAGTTTTTAGTAGCAATCATTTGCACATCTATTGCCATGGGTTCTTCTTTAATATATACGGAGGAGAAATAGTTATTTAGAATTCCTGCCTTTTCTTGGTCTTCATTAACTAACACCCCCGTTTCAGTTTTAAGTGTACCTATACTTTCATTTTTGGGTTTTTTGGAATTTATGTACTTAAAAAAATGCTTTGGGGTTGGTTTTGCTCTCTTTAGCTATCATTTTTTCATTTTGAAGTTTAGCAAGTTTAATTGCCTTTTTGCACGCATTATTTGCTTTCTTATATCTTTTATAAGATGCATCTGATTTGTCTGATTTAAATGCTTTAAATGCCCTTTTCTTATTTTTAATCTCTTGTTTTACTTCTCTACTAAGCCACATTGGTTTTAATTTGTTTCTTTTATACTTATTTCCCAATGGTACATACTGAGAAATGTACCTTTCTAATATTTGTTGGAAGATGATCCATTTATCCTCAGTGTTCTTTTCACTAAAGAGTTTAAGCCAGTCAATATATTGTAAAGCTTCCCTTATCTTATTGAAATTGGCCTTTTTAAAATTATATGTTTTAGTATACCCCATGTGCTTTTGTTTTTTTGAGTTTATTTCAAAGGACACTATATTGTGATCACTATTTCCCAAGTGCTCACCTACTTGAATGTTGGTCAAAAGATCAACGTTGTTTGTTAAAACC
This sequence comes from Pelobates fuscus, assembly GCF_036172605.1. NCBI lineage: Eukaryota > Metazoa > Chordata > Amphibia > Anura > Pelobatidae > Pelobates > Pelobates fuscus. The sequence goes on from NC_086319.1 coordinate 299,426,484, forward strand.
AGGTCCAGACAAGCGTCCATTCTAGTTGGTGCTTGTACAAGTTGTGACATGAAGTTGTCATTTAACAAGTTTAAAAACCTAATTCCCTTTGCTGAGCTACTAGTCCCTATGTCCCAATTTATGTCTGGGTAATTAAAATCTCCAATAATTAAAGTGTTACCAAGATTTGCAGCTTTCTCAATTTGCTCAAACAGCTGTTGTTCCTCGTCAATATTAACATTAGGTGGTTTATAACATATCCCAACCAATAGTTGGTTTCCCTTCTTTTCCCCCAAGCAGATATTTACCCATAAAGCTTCCACATTTTCCTCATCGCATTCAATATGCTTAAGATTTGGCTTTAAATCATGGTTGACATACAAACATACCCCACCACCCTTCTTGTTTTTCCTATCCTTCCTAAATAATGTGTACCCATTTAAGTTAACTGCCCAGTCATGTGTCTCATCCCACCATGTTTCAGTTATGCCTATTATATCATATTGTTTAGTGTATGCTAATGCCTCTAGTTCCCCCATTTTGTTATTTAGGCTCCTTGCATTAGTAAGCATACATTTAATATCATGCGTCTCTTGTTTATTTTGTGAATTACCAACATTACATAGCTTCTCTGTTCTGAGCTTGCCCCTCCCCCCGTCTCCACCCTCCTTATACTGTTCTAAAGCCCATCTCCTTTCTGTCCTATCTCCATTTTGTAGATTGCTATGACCCTCCCCCCCTACTACTAGTTTAAAATCTCCTCCAACCTTCTAGCCATCCTATCCCCCAGCACTGCAGACCCCCTTCCGTTTAGGTGCAATCCATCACTACTATATAGGTTGTACCCAATCGCAAAGTCGGCCCAGTGCTCTAAAAACCCCAAACCCTCCTTCCTGCACCAAGACTTCAGCCACGCATTAACCTCTCTAATCTCCCGCTGCCTTTCCACTGTAGCACGTGGCACAGGTAATATCTCAGAGAATACCACCTTGGAGGTCCTTTTCTTGAGTTTGCTACCTAATTCCCTGAAATCATTCTTTAGGACCTTCCATCTTCCTCTTACTTTGTCATTGTGTCACGGTAATATACCCCAACACGCAGGAATAGTTCAATAGTCAAGAGACAAGAAACCAGGGTTCGTCTTACCGGACCTTAGAATGGCCGGACTAGGACGAGTAAGAAAGACAGAGTCTAGAACAAGCCGAGGTCAAGGGAACTGAGAGACAGCGTAACGTAGAACAAGCCGAGGACTGGTACACAGAGGACAAAACAGCGGATAAGCAAGCAAGGATAAGGAGAGAGCGGAGTCAGGAACAAAGCCAAGGTCAAGCACCAAAAAACCAACTGAACGATACAAGCACTAAAGGGAACTGGACAGAAACCACGATAGGGCAAGGAGCAAAGGAAACAGGTGAGTATAAATACCCTAATGTTCACTTTGATTGGCCCTTGTCATATCCACGCCCCCAAAACGTGAGTGTATGGGGAACGTGGCATGACAGGGGCCAATGGGAGACTGATTCTAATTTAGTCTCCCACTGTCCCTTTAAGAGCGCGCCCGAGACGCGCGGCGCGCTCTTAGTGTCGGGCGGGACACGTGACCGCTTCTCGCGGTCACTGCCCGCCTGACTGATCTTATCGTTGGCTGAGCCGCGCGCGGCTCGTGCAGGAGCAGGACCGCGCGCGGCGAGAAGAGAGGACCCCGGCCGGCCCCTGGAGAGGGTAAGTACCGCTACAGTACCCCCCCCTGAAGACACACCCACCGGGCGGGGAGGAGCAGGCCTGGCAGGAAAACGAGCGTGGAAAGAACGCACAAGGCGAGGAGCGTGAACAGCGTCAGCGGAAATCCAACTGCGTTCCTCAGACCCATAGCCCTTCCAATGTACCAGATATTGGAGGCGACCCCGAAGAAAACGAGAGTCAATTATAGCCGCCACTTCAAATTCCTCATGGCCCTCCACAGAAACCGGAGGAGGAGGAGGGACATGCCGAGTATAACGGTTGCACAGGAGGGGTTTTAACAAGGAGGTATGAAACACGTTAGGAATGCGTAGATTCCTAGGAAGATCCAATGCATACGAGACAGGATTAACCACATGCAAGATACGAAAAGGACCAATGAAACGAGGGGCCAACTTCATAGAAGGCACACGAAGACGAATATTACGAGTAGAAAGCCAAACCCGGTCTCCCACAGCATAGGATGGAGCCGCCCTGCGATGCTTGTCTGCCTGAATCTTCTGGCGAGCAGCTGAAGCCACCAAAGAACACTGAACCTGCTCCCAAGTATTACGTAGACTAGCCAAATGTTCGTCCAGAGCTGGCATGCCCTGTAAGGAGAATGCAGCTGGAAGAACCACGGGATGCCGGCCATAAACAACGTAAAAAGGGCTGTTACCGGAGGATTCATGAGCAGCATTATTACGAGCAAACTCAGCCCAAGGAAGAAGGTCAGCCCAATTGTTCTGATGGTGGGACACGAAACAACGAAGATACTGCTCTAGAGATTGGTTGGCACGTTCAGCAGCTCCATTAGACTGGGGGTGGTAGGCGGAAGAAAACGAGAGGGAGATACCCATCTCTGTACAAAACGTTCTCCAGAATCTGGAGATAAACTGGCTACCCCTATCGGACACGATCGAAGTGGGAATACCATGCAACCGAAACACCTCCCTGGCAAAGATAGAGGCAAGTTCCTTGGATGATGGCAATTTGACAAGAGACACAAAATGAGCCATCTTAGAAAAACGATCCACAATCATCAGGATGACAGTTTTACCATTAGAGGGAGGTAATTCAACAATAAAATCCATGGATATATTGGACCACGGCCTCTCGGGTATGGGCAACGGATGCAACAACCCACAAGGAACTCTGTGGGAGGACTTCATACTGGCACAAGTACTACAGGCATTAACGTAATCGGTGACGTCCTTGCGCAAGGAAGCCCACCAGAAATATCTAGAAACTGCTGAGAATGTCTTAGAAATACCAGGGTGTCCAGCAGTTCTAGTGTCATGATATAATGACAAGATGTCTCGTCTCTCCGGTATATCAACGAATAGCTTATCAGCAGGCCTCTCCCCAGGAGCCAAGTTTTGTTTAGCCTGAATAAGAGGGAAGACGAAATAGAAAGAACAGTAGTAGCTATTATTCTGTCAGGCGGAATGACAGGGGTAACATCGACCTCGAGTTTGTCAGTAGTCTCGAACTGTCTGGACAGAGCGTCAACTTTAGTATTACGATCACCTGGTCTGTATGTGATTATGTAATTAAAACGAGACAAAAACAGAGACCACCTGGCCTGCCTAGAAGACAATCTTTTTGCTTCACTGAGATAGGAGAGGTTTTTGTGGTCTGTTAAAATGAGGATGGGATCCCTAGTACCCTCTAGCAGATGTCTCCATTCCTTGAGCGCCAAAATGATGGCAAGGAGTTCACGATTGCCTACATCATAATTCTTCTCTGCTTTGGACATCTGTCTGGAAAAGAAGCCACAAGGGTGTAACGGCTTTTCAGGTGAATCTCTTTGCGACAAGATAGCACCTACCCCTATCTCAGAAGCATCAACTTCAAGAATAAAGGGCAGTGAAGGGACAGGATGCTGTAAAATAGGAGCAGAGGCAAATGAAGCCTTCAGGAATTCAAAGGCCTCGAGTGCTTCTGGTTTCCAGACATGAGTATTACCATCCTTCTTGGTCATTCTGGTTATAGGTGCTACAATGGCAGAAAACCCTTTAATAAAACGCCTATAATAATTTGAGAACCCCAGAAAACGCTGAATGGCTTTCAAACCCTGAGGTAGAGGCCATTCCATAATGGCAGACAGTTTCTTGGGATCCATACGAAAACCCTTGGCAGAGATTATATAACCCAAGAATTGGACTTCAGATTGATCAAATGAACATTTTTCGAGTTTGCAATAGAGACCGTTAACCAGAAGAGTTCTCAACACTAATTTAACATGCATGTGATGAGTCTGTAAATCAGTAGAATAAATTAATATGTCGTCCAAGTATACTATAACGAATGTATGTATATATTGACGTAGGACATCATTAATAAATTCTTGAAAAACTGCTGGGGCGTTACAAAGGCCAAAGGGCATCACAGTATATTCGTAGTGGCCACTCCTGGTATTGAATGCGGTCTTCCATTCGTGATCCTTTTTGATACGTATGAGATTGTAAGCACCCCTAAGGTCCAATTTAGTAAAAACTGTGGCCTGTTTAAGCCTATCAAATAGTTCTGTGATCAAAGGTATGGGGTACGCATTTTTGACTGTGATTTTATTTAGGCCCCTATAGTCAATACAAGGCCTTAATTCGCCATCTTTCTTAGATACAAAGAAGAAACCCGCCCCTGCCGGGGAAGAGGATCTTCTTATAAATCCCTTCTCTAAAGATTCCTTAATATATTCCTCCATAACCAGATTCTCCTGAGGAGATAAAGGATATATTCTCCCTTTGGGAGGCATCGTACCGGGTAGTAAATTAATAGCACAGTCGTAAGGCCTGTGAGGTGGCAATTTTTCAGCCTCCCTTTTATCAAAAACAGATTTAAGAGACAGGTACTGAGGGGGTATGACCGTAGGCACGGGAGGTATATTAGTAGAATTCAAAGGGGTGATTTTAACAATACAAGACTCTTGGCAAGAATCACTCCAAGAAACTATTTGTCCTGACTCCCAATCAATGGTGGGATTATGGGTACGTAACCAAGGATACCCTAACACGAGGTGAGATGAAGGAGAAGTAATGATCTGAAACCGAATGGTCTCAGAGTGTAACACCCCTGTAGACATATGAAGTGGAACAGTTTCATGTGTGATAACTGGAGAGCATAATGGTCTACCATCTATGGCCTCAACGGCCAAGGGTGTCTCCTTCTCTCTGGTGGGTATGTTATTCTCCTTGACAAAACTGGAATCAATAAAGTTTTCGGCCGCTCCGGAATCAACCAGGGCTAGTATATTCCCTGCTATGCAGTTACTACCAAGGTGCAGGGAAACAGGGAGAAGTAATGTATTAAGAGGCAAATGTGAGGACTGTGATGTCACACCCAAGGCCAGTCCTCTATACGGTCTTAGGTGCGATAGTTTCCCGGACGCACGGGACATTCTTGTCTCATATGACCCCTCCTACCACAATAAAGACAAAGTCCCTCCTTTCTCCTATAAAGCTTTTCAGCGTCAGTAAGTTTGGCAACCCCTAACTGCATAGGTTCCTCCTCAGAACCTTTAGATCCCTCGGGGGTCTCAGCTCTAGGTGAGTTAACGGGAACAAAACGTCTATTTCTGGACCTGGTATATAACCTGTCACGGATCCTGTTATCTATATCGATAAGATAGTCAATCAGGTCCTCCAGGGGTACAGGGAGGTCCTTAGCTGCTACCTCATCCAACATAGTTTCAGACAGACCTTCCATAAACGCAGTAGTAAGCCCATTATTAGTCCAATCTACCTGTGAGGCAAGGGTACAGAACTGAATAGCATAATCGGCTACAGATTTAGATCCTTGCTTTATTCTCATTAATGCCCTGGCGGCATTTTTTGACCTTTTAGTCGTGTCAAATGTTCTACGAAACGCTGTGAGGAAGCTATTGAAGTCGTGTACCATAGGCCCATTAGCCTCCCAAATAGGATTTGCCCATTCTAGTGCCTTATCCGTAAGCTGGTGCATAAGAAAACCCACCTTAGATCTATCAGTGGGAAATGAACGTGGGTACATTTCAAAGTGGAATTCCACTTGATTAAGGAATCCCCTACATGTCTTAGCGTCCCCTCCATACCTAGATGGCGGGGTTAGATGTGCTGAAGCATTAGGCATATTAGCTGTGTCTGGTATAGGGTTTACAGGAGGCGCAGGTACAGGTACCGGAGCTGATCTGGATAACAGTGTCTGGATGGCTTGAGCCATTTGATCCATACGGTGATCCTGTTCTGCGAATCTAGCCTCATGAGTGGCCATCTGTTGTCCTAAACCTGCGGGGTCCATGGCCCTATCGTAATGTCACGGTAATATACCCCAACACGCAGGAATAGTTCAATAGTCAAGAGACAAGAAACCAGGGTTCGTCTTACCGGACCTTAGAATGGCCGGACTAGGACGAGTAAGAAAGACAGAGTCTAGAACAAGCCGAGGTCAAGGGAACTGAGAGACAGCGTAACGTAGAACAAGCCGAGGACTGGTACACAGAGGACAAAACAGCGGATAAGCAAGCAAGGATAAGGAGAGAGCGGAGTCAGGAACAAAGCCAAGGTCAAGCACCAAAAAACCAACTGAACGATACAAGCACTAAAGGGAACTGGACAGAAACCACGATAGGGCAAGGAGCAAAGGAAACAGGTGAGTATAAATACCCTAATGTTCACTTTGATTGGCCCTTGTCATATCCACGCCCCCAAAACGTGAGTGTATGGGGAACGTGGCATGACAGGGGCCAATGGGAGACTGATTCTAATTTAGTCTCCCACTGTCCCTTTAAGAGCGCGCCCGAGACGCGCGGCGCGCTCTTAGTGTCGGGCGGGACACGTTGAGAAGGTGTCCTTTCCCCCCCAAGATGAAGTCAGCTAAAGCATAACAGGTTCCCAGCAAATCCGAATCCGAATAATAGTCATCCCCTCCAAGCACGAGACGAGACTCTGTGTTGAGGGTCAAAGTAGGAATAATCTTTATTCTGCAACTCGGGCTTTTATGCCGTACAACAACTGCTCCCCGTATCCGAAGGAGATAATACATTTACAGTGGGAGTCACTCCCACTGTACCGGGCAGAATATTTCACGATTATTACACGTTTAATAACACACACAATATATAACGAAAATGCACTGTACTACGTGTATTAGGGAACGGAGATCTAAGGGAACAATATACGTGAAAATCCCCTAGATCGGTTGGGCCGCTTGCTAGATACACGTTTGCACCATTTACTCAGGAACCATATAACATAAACAAAAACTCTCTCTTGGATCTGGTGTCTCTAGTTCGGTACTTTGGATCTGTCGACCAGCATGGGCATACGTTACCGGTAAGGTTGAAATTCGTCGTGTGGAAAGTTCGTGAGTGTTCGGTCATTAGTTCATGCGGTCAAAATGGCCGCGACCCATTGTTCTCTCCACGTGACGCGCGGCGCGCTCTTAGTGTCGGGCGGGACACGTTGAGAAGGTGTCCTTTCCCCCCCAAGATGAAGTCAGCTAAAGCATAACAGGTTCCCAGCAAATCCGAATCCGAATAATAGTCATCCCCTCCAAGCACGAGACGAGACTCTGTGTTGAGGGTCAAAGTAGGAATAATCTTTATTCTGCAACTCGGGCTTTTATGCCGTACAACAACTGCTCCCCGTATCCGAAGGAGATAATACATTTACAGTGGGAGTCACTCCCACTGTACCGGGCAGAATATTTCACGATTATTACACGTTTAATAACACACACAATATATAACGAAAATGCACTGTACTACGTGTATTAGGGAACGGAGATCTAAGGGAACAATATACGTGAAAATCCCCTAGATCGGTTGGGCCGTTTGCTAGATACACGTTTGCACCATTTACTCAGGAACCATATAACATAAACAAAAACTCTCTCTTGGATCTGGTGTCTCTAGTTCGGTACTTTGGATCTGTCGACCAGCATGGGCATACGTTACCGGTAAGGTTGAAATTCGTCGTGTGGAAAGTTCGTGAGTGTTCGGTCATTAGTTCATGCGGTCAAAATGGCCGCGACCCATTGTTCTCTCCACGTGACTGCGTGTACCGTACGGATCCACAAGTACCCGAAATCCACAATAATCCAAATACAACGGCAATTCTCGGAGATGGTATCTATTACTCCAAAAGGGGTCTGTCACACGGCTCCCTCCTAGTGGTACACTCCGGCAGACCTGGCTTGATCCTTTCGGATTAACTTAGGGATGACCGGAATTCACTTGTCCGGGGAATTGTCAAGTTGTCGGGACAGCCCATCGGCGTTGCCATTTAGCTTACCGGGTCGATAGCTGATGGTGAAATTGTACGTTTACAGGGCCAAGCTCCATCTTAGCAATCGGCCATTGTCTCCTGCGACCCGGTTAAGCCATACCAATGGATTGTGGTCGGTTACCAAGGAAAATTCTTGTCCATACAGATAAGGAGTTAGTTTTTTCAATGCCCATACCAGGGCCAGGCACTCTTTCTCTACGGCCGCATAACTCACTTCCCTCGGTAACAACTTTCGGCTGAGGTATGCGACCGGATGCTCTTTTCCATCTTCCCCGATTTGGCTCAGCACAGCCCCCAGTCCATACATGGAAGCGTCTGTATGGACAAGGAAACGTTTGTTAGGTACTGGGGCAGCCAAGACAGGAGCATTAACGAGTGCATGTTTGAGAGATTGGAATGCGGCTTCGCAAGCGGGAGACCACAGGACCTGTCTAGGTAAATTCTTCTTGGTCAAGTCAGTCAAGGGCTTGGCTATCGTACTATAATCAGGGACAAAACGCCTATAATACCCAGATGTCCCTAGGAAGGCCAATACTTGGGTCTTAGTATTAGGTGTGGGCCAGTTCGCTACTGCTTCAACCTTGGCAGGCTCCGGCCTCTGGTTTCCACACCCTACTCGGTGACCCAAGTATTGGACCTCGGCCATTCCTAAATGGCACTTCTCGGGTTTTAATGTCAGGCCCGCGGCCCGAATCTTATCTAGTACTACTCCTACGTGGACTAAATGTTCTTCCCAAGACTCACTGTAGATCGCAATGTCATCCAGGTATGCACACGTAAACTCCTGGAATCCATCGAGGAGCCGATCCACCATTCGCTGAAACGTAGCCGGGGCATTTTTCATCCCGAATGGCATGACCTTAAATTGGTATAAGCCAAACGGGGTGACAAATGCCGACTTGGGGACGGCATCCTCGGCCAGGGGAATCTGCCAATAACCCTTGCAGAGGTCTATGGTAGAGAGATAGTTACCCCTGGCTATGCGATCTAATAATTCGTCTACCCGGGGCATGGGGTAAGCGTCAGTGGTAGTCTTTTCATTCAGTCGCCTGTAGTCTACGCAGAAGCGAGTGGTTCAGTCTTTCTTGGGGACTAGGACTACGGGAGAGGCCCAGGGACTGTCTGATGGCTCAATGACCCCCAGCTGGGTCATTTCCTGTATTTCCTTTAGCATCCCGTCCCGGACGGCTTCCGGAATACGGTAAGGGGGTTGTCGGAGGGGGGCCTGCCCTGGGGTTTCTACCTTGTGCATGGCCAGGGTGGTGTATCCTGGTTCCTGGGAGAAGGTACTCTGTTTCTCCCATAGGAGCTGTCTAGCTTGCTCCAGCTCAGTAGGGTTCAGTCGATCTCCCAGCTTCACTAGGCTAATCGGGTCGGGGTGAGTCTCCCTTTCTAGCAGGTCAGGTAGGGGTAAATTTTCGGGGTCATCCGTAGCTGGGGCACAAACAGCGTGAATATCTTCCTGCCTTTCTTGGTATTCCTTCAACATGTTCACATGAAAGGATCGCTGGATCCTTTCATCTGCACAGCTGGCAATAAGGTAGGTGGTATCACAGAGTTGGGCTAGAACCTTGTAAGGACCCTGCCACGCAGCTTGCAGTTTGTTGTCCTTCACCGGTTTTAGCACCAATACCTTCTGCCCTATGTGGAATAGTCGTTGCCGGGCACCCCTATCGTACCATCGTTTCTGTCGCCCCTGGGCCGCCTGGAGATTCTCCCTTACCAATAGGGAGAGTTGCTCCATGCGGTCCCGGAGTTCCAGGACATATGGCACAATAGGCGTCCCTGCTTGTTCGGTTTCCCCTTCCCAGTGGTCCCGAATGAGATCGAGGGGTCCTCGCACCCTCCTCCCATACAATAACTCAAAGGGAGAAAAACCCGTAGATTCTTGGGGGACCTCCCTATACGCAAATAATAGGTGGGGTAAGAATCTCTCCCAGTCTCTGCAACCGTCCGTAAAGGTCCTCAACATTTGTTTGAGAGTCCCATTAAAGCGCTCACAGAGACCGTTAGTTTGGGGGTGGTACGGGGAGCTGAGCAGGGGTTTAATGTGGCATACTTTCCATAACTGCTGTGTGAGTAAGGCAGTGAACTGGGTTCCCTGATCGGATAGGATTTCTTTAGGGAACCCCACCCGAGTGAATATCTTAACCAATGCATCGGCTACCGTCTCAGCTTCAATATTTGCCAGGGGTACTGCCTCTGGGTACCGGGTCCCATAGTCCACCACAGTAAGAATGTACTTCTTACCGGATGGGCTAGGTCGTGCTAGGGGGCCTACAATGTCGACGGCGACCCTATAGAAAGGTTCCCCAATGATCGGCATCGACATTAATTTAGCCTTCGGGCGATCTCCCCTCTTACCCACCCGTTGGCAAGTGTCACAGGTTCTGCAGTATTGTCGCACGTCCCGGTTAAACCCTGGCCAGAAGAAATTCTGGGTAATCCTATGGCCCGTGCGACGTACTCCTAAATGGCCAGCTAAGGGTATATCGTGAGCGATCCTCATGATTTCTTGTCGGTATTTTTTCGGTAGCACTAGTTGCTTCTGCGGGACGGGGTTTTTACCTGTTGCGGGCTCCAGGGGGTTCCTATACAGTCTATCCCCTACCCACTCGTAGCTTTCCCCATCTGTCCCTGGTTCCTTTTTGTCAGCCTTATCCCTATACTTTCGTAGAGTGACGTCTTCCCGCGTCTCCCTCCCAAAAGTCTCAGGGGTATCCCAGTCTAAGGGGGTCTGTCCTAAGGTCACAGTCGGAGGGTTAGATCTTACCTGGGTCTCCGCGACCGGCGGACCGATTCCAATGGCACGAGCCTGAGCCCGGGTGGTGACAGGGCAGGCTCCAGCAGGGCCTTGAGGGGCAAAAGCGGACAACAGAGGGGCCAAATCATTTCCCAAGAGGACTTCCGCTGGTAGCCCTTTCATCAGGCCCACATTCACTTGGCCAGCTCCCACCCCCCAATCCAAATGCACTCGGGCCGTGGGGAGACGATGCACCGCACCCCCGGCCACTCTAACGGCCACCGTTTGTCCAGTATGTTCTTTTTCTGGGACCAGGTCGTGTTGGATCAATGTTAGGGTGGCCCCAGTGTCTCGTAATCCACTGACAACTTGTCCATTTACTCGGACTGTTTGTCGGTGATGTTGACGGTTGTCTACGGCAGCCGCATATAGGGGGTTGGCCTCGTGCAAAATTTCCCATTGCTCCTCCCCCAGGGGCTGGGCTTCAATGCAATGGGCCCCTGAGGTAAAGGGCCGGGTGTTCCCTTCAGCGGGCTTCCTCCAAGAAGCTTGTCGAGCTGGATCTAGTGGGCATTTGTCTCTCAGGTGGCCCACCTGTTGGCACCTATGGCACCGCCGGCGGTCCGGGACACTGGACTGGGCGAAGCGGGAGGTAGTGTTGTAGCTAGGTTGATTAGCGGGGGTGGATGGAGTAGGGCCGACGGGGCGGCTTTCTACTCGGGGAGCTGTCTTTTGGACCGAGGGGTCGGGTTTGCGGGCGTCTGCATACTCGTCGGCCAACCGGGCGGCTTCGGGTAGGGTAAGGGGTCTCCTATCCCGAATCCACTCTCTGAGCTCCTTGTCCACCTTTTCAAAAAAATGCTCCAACAAAAACAATTGTAATATCTCCTCCGCGGTGGTAGCTTGGCACCCATCCATCCAGTGGCCAGCCGTGCGTTGTAATCGGCAGGCCCATTCAGTGTAGGAGTCACCGGTTTGCTTTCGGGATTCCCGGAAGCGTCTCCGATATGCTTCGGGGGTTACCGCATATCGGGACAATAGAGCTTCCTTGACCAATCGATAATTTCCCACCTCATGGTCCGGGATCGCCCGGAAAGCATCACTGGCTCGTCCGGATAATTTGCCAGACAAAATTTTAACCCACTCCTCGGAGGGTACTTTATGTAGGGCACATTGACGCTCAAAATCCGCTAAGTATTGGTCAATCTCCCCCTCTGTTTCCACAAAATTTTTTAAAGCGGCAAAGTGTACTTTCCTCTTTTCCTCGGGAGTTTGAGAAGTCCCAGCAATTGGACTGGCGCTGGTTGAAGTCTGGCGCCGGTTGGCATCGACCGCCGCAATTACTTGAGTCACGATCCTAGGTGAGGGGTTTGGTCCGTAGTGAGCCAGCCTTACCCTCACCTCGTGGTCGAATCGTTCGTCTTCCGGGGTTCGGACCAATGCGATCTCCGGTTCTGGGTTTGGTTCGACACCCAGTTCGCCATTCTGTTCAGCTAAGTCCAATGCGACCAATTCTGCCAAAATGTCTCTTTTCTTTTTGTTGCTAGCCGAACGACCACGGCTCTCCAACAAGTCTTTTAGGGTAGATCGTTTCAACCTTCCGTAGTAGGCCTCCATCCTGATTGCTCTCGGTAGCTGTCCCTCTGGGGTGAAAGAACGATCCCGCCGCTGCCACCAATTGTAGCGGCACCCCGGTGTAGTAGGGGGTTACGCCGCTGAGAAGGTGTCCTTTCCCCCCCCAAGATGAAGTCAGCTAAAGCATAACAGGTTCCCAGCAAATCCGAATCCGAATAATAGTCATCCCCTCCAAGCACGAGACGAGACTCTGTGTTGAGGGTCAAAGTAGGAATAATCTTTATTCTGCAACTCGGGCTTTTATGCCGTACAACAACTCCTCCCCGTATCCGGAGGAGATAATACATTTACAGTGGGAGTCACTCCCACTGTACCGGGCAGAATATTTCACGATTATTACACGTTTAATAACACACACAATATATAACGAAAATGCACTGTACTACGTGTATTAGGGAACGGAGATCTAAGGGAACAATATACGTGAAAATCCCCTAGATCGGTTGGGCCGTTTGCTAGATACACGTTTGCACCATTTACTCAGGAACCATATAACATAAACAAAAACTCTCTCTTGGATCTGGTGTCTCTAGTTCGGTACTTTGGATCTGTCGACCAGCATGGGCGTACGTTACCGGTAAGGTTGAAATTCGTCGTGTGGAAAGTTCGTGAGTGTTCGGTCATTAGTTCATGCGGTCAAAATGGCCGCGACCCATTGTTCTCTCCACGTGACTGCGTGTACCGTACGGATCCACAAGTACCCGAAATCCACAATAATCCAAATACAACGGCAATTCTCGGAGATGGTATCTATTACTCCAAAAGGGGTCTGTCACAGGTACCAACATGGACCATGACCGCTGGGTCATCCCCAGCCCCTCCCAATAATCCATCCACTCTGTCAGCAACATGCCGGACCCGAGCACCCGGGAGACAGCAAACTGTCCGGTTGAGCCGATCAGAGTGGCAGATTGCCCTATCTGCTCTCCTAATGATAGAGTCCCCTACCACCACAACCTGTCTTGCCTTCCTTACATTTTGATCCCCACCCGTACTAGAGGGGCTGTCACCTCGGCTGTTAGAAGTAACAGCTTCCTCTAATACAGCTACTCCTGAGCTGATGCTCCCAACATCTTCCCTCAAACGGGCAAATCTGCTAGGTTGCACCAAATCAGGACTAGCTAGCCCTTTCCTCTTCCCTCCCCCCTGCTTCCTCGCCCCACTGTCACCCAGCTACATGCCTGTTCCCCATCTGTCATATCTCCTCCCTCTCCACTACCTGTCCCCACTAAACTCTGCTCAGTCAGCAGCAGACTCCTCTCAAGATTGTCGATCTCCCTCAAAGTTGCGATTTGCTTCTCAAGATCTCCAATCTGAGCTTCCAGAGAAGCCACTCGCACACAACCATCACAGAGGTATGGACCATGGACGGGTACATCCAGGCATCCATACATGCAACAAGATGTGCATTGAGTTAAACTAACAATCTTGCTAACACTCATTTCCCCAGATACAGATAAAAAAAAATATATATATATATAAATAAAATAAAAAAAAAATTACCTTGATAGTTTAAACCCCTAGTTAGTTCCAACTCCTGGTTTTCTAACTCCTACTTGAAAGAGTCTACTTAATAGAGTCTGCTTCCAAATAATGTGAGCAAGCTCAGTGAGTTAGGGGTGTGCCTTCATAGGGATACAAATCCCACACAGGTGCAATTAATGAACACTCCCCCCAATCAATCAAGCAGCACAAAAGAGGGGGAAAAACCAGAACACCAGGAAAAAAAAAAAGATTTCAATTAATTACATTTTCAATTAAGTCAATTAAGCTATCCCAAAGGAGAGGACTCATATACCGCAGAAGGATGAAACCCCCTTCCCTCCTCTTAACCCCCAGTATGATTGACTGGTAATCGCTATCTAAATCATATCTCTAGCTGGCATATCTCTGGCTGCAACTCCTATTCTAGACTGCCTAACGCGTGTTTCAGCGCTTAATGCGCCTTCGTCATATTAGTACTTCGGCAATACTGTGCTTCGGAACTTCGACACTTCAGAAATTCGGCAATACTGTGCTTCGGAACTTCGACACTTTGGAAGTTCGGCAATTTCCGAACTTTGGCAATTCAGCAATTCTGAAGTCTCCGAATGTCCGAAGTTCCCGAAATTCATCCGAATTCACATTCGGAACGAAACAAATTGCACGTGTCTACTTCAAATCACACTTACAGTAGAAGAAAAACATACCATAGTATAATATATTTAAAACACAATATCGATCTAGATATGGTTTTCAATTTAAAACTACATATATATATATATATAAAAAAAAAAAGATAGATAGCTTGGCACTCTCCTTACTTGTGATCCAGTAAATCCGCCTGGGTGCAAACGGTGATGCGTTCAATATATACAGATAAAGAAGAATCCAGGATGCACTCTCAGGACTTGTGAAAAACAGTGTTTCGTTTTATTTGAAATCATATGCAAACAGATGAACCAACGTTTCGACCTCTGCAGGTCTTTTGAACCAACCTTGAAAAAGACCTGCAGAGGTCGAAACGTTGGTTCATCTGTTTGCATATGATTTAAAATAAAACGAAACACTGTTTTTCACAAGTCCTGAGAGTGCATCCTGGATTCTTCTTTATCTGTATATATATATATATATATATATATATATATACAGGGCACTACAATTAATCTTTCAGTGCCTCTCCGAGATTGGGTACTTCCTGATGAGGCAGAGTTGGTGGAATGGCGTGGGTCCAAAGGGTCCAGACCTTGACATGTGTAACGGGCCCCGAAATTTGTGATTGAAGAAAAAAAAGAAAAGATGCACTCTATTTAATCTCTATAGACCAATGATCTGTTGACCAGACTGGGTTAATCTGTGTATAACTACAGGTGCTTGGTGCTACGTTTTCCTTTATACTCACACTGTTGTTTGATGACAACAGTTAGATAAAGATGTGGTAAAAAAAGAAACAACAGCAAATCAAACTGAACTTGTGAGCACTTATGACAAATTGCTAAAACAACTAAACATTTTTAATTGCCAATTTTGCCATACAAGTAAAAATTCTTAATTGCCTGTAACATCCTTATGTATACACAACTGAATTGTCTGAACTAGATGGAATATTATGATGGGTCTCTTTTTTGGCTTATGTTGTTGAAAAATAAAAAAAATTGTTCCTCATTCTTGTATTTTTTTTTTTTCTTGAGTTCCTGCTCAATTTAGGGGTGATGCAGTGGCTTCCTCTCCTGACCGTGAATAGTACTGTTATCGTGTATGTAAATGTTATATTTTAGATGCCACCAATTTTTAAAACTCATTAATTAGGTTTCTAAGCTTGATGTGCTTAATACAGCTTAAGTGCAAATATATATTTTTATATTTCAGTGTTTGAACCAAACACATATTAAATATTTTCAGACCCCACACCCTCTGTAGGCATGCACTCTTTTATGTATTTCTAAAACGTTATATGGGTAGGCATGGAAGTTAGATCTGTATACATAAATGTTATGCATTTGGCCCTCCATGCCTACGTCACAAGTAATCCACTAAAATTGATATGGATGGGCAAATGTATAAAATGTATACAGTACATAGACACATGCACAAACAAGAAAAAAAGCAGACACAACGAAAAACCACACATAATGCCATATATGTAGTTTATTACTTTCTTACAACAATAAAAAGAGAGATAAACGGTGTAAAGTTCTAATTATAAATGTAGTATATTAGTTTTTCTCATAAGTATAATGAGAGGAAAATGTATGCATGAACAAATGTGAATAATTCTAAATCATATCAAAATTGTAGGAAAGGCAACAAATGAATATATGATGGAGGTAAAGAGAAAAAATACCTTGATGAGTTTGCACATGGAAAATCTATTGCTACAATATACTTTTCAAACTAAGTCATGACTCGCTGCAGCATGAAAGCATGACACTAGCGCCTAGCGTGATGATAAACTCTTTTGATTAAAACAGAAGTATGTGGAGGCAATGGGACATGGTGATGTACAAGAATTTGTAAAATTGGATTTGGTTTTTCACTTTGGGTGGGAAGAAATGGCTGACAAGGGAATGCAGTCAACACAATGGATTTTATTACCAGACGCAAATGCTCCTATAATGCTTATCTCCTTTACTGTACCATAGCAAAAAATACAAATGTAAAAATATGTGACATATTAACGAGAAAAAAAACCTAACATGAGCAAAGGTGACCTAAACAACACTTTGTGTGTGAATTAACCAATCAGGAACCGGCACTGGTTATAAATAGTCTTTCAGAATCTTCCACTTCCTTTGCTGCACCCTTGGAAATAAGAAAAAAAATAACTATGATTACTCAGTTTGACATATTCTAATGTATTGCTCTTCCTTTTTAAAGGATCGCTATAGGGTCAGGAACACAAACATATATTCCTGACCCTAAAGTGCTAAACCCACCATTTAAAAAGTTTAAAACTCACCTTATTTCCAGCGCTGCGGGGGGCCACCGCCGCTGGCTCCGCCCCTTTGTGACATCATCAAAATGGCAGATTTTTTGCCAATCTAATGCTTTCCCATAGGGAAAGCAATGCATTGATTAAAATCGGCACGGGGGCGGTCCAGATGCTGTTTTGGCCAATCAGGACCTCCTCATAGAGATACATGAAATCAATGCATCTCTTTGAGGAAAATTCTGCGTCTCCATGCAGAGGGTGGGGACGCTGAATGGCAGGGCTGCTTACTGTGCAGCCCTGAGCCAGGAAGCTCTTCCAGTGGCCATCTAAGGTCTAGCCACTTGGAGGCGTCCCTAGGGGTAATGTTTACATGAAAATGCTTGCATATAATGATTATACTCACCAGAACAACTACATTAAGCTGTAGTTGTTCTGGTGACTATAGTGTCCCTTTAAATAGTTTTACTCCCTTGCCCTGCCCAGTGTCTCATTTTCCTTACATTTACACTGGGTGCATCGTTTATGCCTGCCTACCGCCATCAGACTCTCCCCTAGTCTTGAATAGTTTACAATGTGCCTAAAACCCATCTCTTTAGGAAAGCTTATGGGCTCCCAGAGTAACCTCTACCTCACATACCTGTCCCTTGCTCTCTCCTAAGGGCAGCCCTCCATTCTCTCCTCCAGCTCTGCTTCACTCTACCTTATTTGATTGCTATCTCCTCTCCCATTGTGTTTTATACCCCACCTCTTCTAGACTGTAAGCTCGTTTGAGCAGGGTCCTCTTCATCCTATTGTTCCAGTAAATTTTATTGTTAAATCTCCCCCTCCTATAATATTAAAAAGCACTATAGAAGTTGTTGAAGCTATATAAATACCAATAATAACAAGAATGTCGCAAGGTGATTGGCTAGTGTTGTTGGCAGGCGGAATTTGAAGTCCTGTCAGGAAATGAACATTTCCCAAGAGACTTTAGTTACATAGAAACATAGAATGTGATGGCAGATAAGAACCATTCGGCCCATCAAGTCTGCCCAATATTTTGAAATATTTGTAATTAGTCCCTGGCCTTAAAAGAATGTCAAAATATTGGGCAGACCACATGGGCCGAATGGTTCTTATCTGCCGTCACATTCTATGTTTCTAAGTAACTAAAGTCTCCGGAGTTGTTGTTAGTTGGAAAATATGTCTCCCAATTTGTCTGATGAGGTGTTGGACTAGCCTCATCAATTTAGCCGTGATGAGATGCAGTCATTTATTGATGGACTATAATTAACTATGAGATGCAGTCATTTATTGATGGACTATATTTAACTATATGAGATGCAGTCATTTATTGATGGACTATATTTAACTATATGAGATGCAGTCATTTATTGATGGACTATAATTAAATCTATTTTTAAAGCTATATTTTCTGCTATGGGTTTTATGTCATCTACCCTTTCTAAATCCATCACCAATACCTAATTGGTGGACCAGCATTCATATCCTAATACTTCAGGTCAAGCTCCTGTTGCATGTCAGTCTCCTAACACAGAGACCTTCTGATTATTTACATCTTACCATGACTCTGTTAAACAATCTAAGATACCTTCTCCTTTTTTTCTCATATATTCTTTTTATTTATTTTTTTACATTGACAAAAAAGATTGACATAAAAAGACAAAAGCATACACTCCAATGGTAATGCACATTTTTACTAAAGAGAATAGAGGAATCAATATTCTGTATTGTATGCATTATACAAATATGAATTACAAACAAAGAAAACAAACAAGGTGTTCAGAGCTCACAGTTTACCATATTAGATATCCTTATTTTGATTTTCAGTGGAAATAATAATTAAAAAATGTTTTTTTAAAATTCTTTATTTTTGTTGTGCAGGTAGGTACAAGGTATAAACATGCGCCACAACAGCGTACTGCAAGAGTAACATACATTAGGAAGTGGCGTGAGCTTTCGCACATTTTTATAATATTAACCAGCTCAATTTAATGATTGTAGTTTCCAGGGGCGGGCTGGGCCGGGGGGCAGGGAGGCAATTGCCCCCCAGGCCGCCCGAAATTCTTTTAGGACCGGCCGCGGCGGGCCGGCCCTTTAAATGCTGCAGCCCCCGAGTGCACTGTAAAGAGCGCTCAGACGGCTGCAGCTGCACTCCGGTCCGCGGTCCCGGCCGGAGTGATAGGAAGGTGCACACTGAGTGTGCACTTCCTGTCAGTCCGGCCGGGTACAGGAAACAAACTCCTGTTCCGCGCGGAACAGGAGTTTCTGTTTCCTGTACCCGGCCGGACTGACAGTAAGGTGCACACTGAGCACCTTCCTATCACTCCGGCCGGGACCGCGGACTGGAGTGCAGCTCAGCCACCTACAGGGGAGGGGGTAAGAAGAAGTGGGGGAGGGGAGAGTAAGAAGAGGGGAGGGAGTTGGGGGGGAGTAAGAAGAGGGGAGGGGGGGAGAGTAAAAAGAGGGGAGGGGGAGAGTAAGAAGAGGGGAGGGGGGGAGTAAAAAGAGGGGAGGGGGGAGAGTAAGAAGAGGGGGGGGAGTAAAAAGAGGGGAGGGGGGAGTAAAAAGATGGGAGGGGGTGAGAGTAAAAAGAGGGGGGGGAGAGTAAGAAGAGGGGAGGGGGGAGTAAAAAGAGGGGAGTAAAAAGAGGGGGGAGTAAAAAGAGGGGAGGGGAGAGTAAAAAGAGGGGAGGGGGAGAGTAAAAAGAGGGGGGGAGAGTAAAAAGAGGGGAGGGGGGAGAGTAAGAAGAGGTGGGGAGTAAAAAGAGGGGAGGGGGGAGAGTAAGAAGAGGTAAGGGGGGAGTAAAAAGAGGGGGGAGAGTAAAAAGAGGGGAGTGGGGAGAGTAAGAAGAGGGGAGGGGGGAGAGTAAGAAGAGGGGAGGGGGGGAGTAAAAAGAGGGGAGGGGGGGAGAGTAAGAAGAGGGGGGAGTAAAAAGAGGGGAGGGGGGGAGAGTAAGAAGAGGGGTGGGGAGTAAGAAGAGGGGAGGAGGGGAGAGTAAGAAGAGGGGAGGGGGGAGAGTAAGAAGAGGGGAGGGGGGAGAGTAAGAAGAGGGGAGGAGGGGGGAGAGTAAGAAGAGGGGAAAGGGGAGAGTAAGAAGAAGGGGGAGTAAGAAGAGGGGAGGGGGAGTAAGAAGAGGGGAGGGGGGAGTAAGAAGAGGGGGAGTAAGAGGGGAGGGGGGAGTAAGAAGAGGGAAGAGAGGGAGTAAGAAGAGGGGAGGGGGGAGTAAGAAGAAGGGGGAAGTAAGAAGGAGGGGAGATAAGAAAAAGAGGGGGTAAGAAGAAGAGGGGGGAGTAAGAACAAGAGTGGGGAGTAATTAGAAGAAGGGGGTAAGAAGAAGAAGGGGGTAAGAAGAAGAGGGGGGTAAGAAGAAGAAGGGGGAGTAAGAAGAAGAAGGGGGGTAAGAAGAAGGGGGAGTAATAAGAAGAAGGGGGTAAGAAGAACAAGGGGGGGAGTAAGAAGAACACAGGGATGAGGGGGGTAAGAAGAACACAGGAGGGGTGAGAACACACAGAGGGAGGAGTGAGAAGAACACAGGGAGGGTGGAGGGGGGATGAGAAGAGCACATGGAGGGTGGGTGAGTGTGAGAAGAGACCGCTAGGGGAGGGTGGGGGAGAGGAGAGACCACTAAGGGGCAGGGGAGAGCTCTAAGGGACAGAAGGGACAGCTCTATAGGACAGGGGGCAAGACAGGGAGCTCTTTAACACTACGCGCGCGCACACACACACACACACACACACACACAATGCATCCCTATACATACACAGAAACACACAATGCACCCCTATACATACACAGAAACACACAATGCACCCCTATACATACACAGAAACAGAACATACTTCCCTTACACACAGAGAAACACACAATGCATCCATTACACACACACACAATGCAACCCTTACACACAAAGACAATGCATCATTTGCACACATACACAGAAACATACAATGCAAACCCTTACACACACATGCAAACACACACACTGTTTTTCTTACATACACACAGAAACACAATGCATCTCTTACACTCAATGCACACACATACAGACATACACCTTGCATCCCTTATGCATACAAACACAGATTCACACAATGCATCCCTCACACACAACCAGAAACACATAATACATCCCTTATACACAAATACACACTGCTTCCACTACACACAAACACACTGCATCACCTGCACAAACTGGTATCCCTATAAACTACATACCATAAGCACACATATTAGATCCTCTACAATAACTCATAACACATCCCCTACACACTCCACTCCCTGTGAGCGAGCTCATGGGTGGGTGGAACATATAAGTGGACTTATGAGTGGGCCTTATGGGCATACTCACCGTCAGGCACTGGGGCCCAGACCTTGAGCTGTGTAAGAGGCCCCCAAAAAATGGAGCTGCTTCCAATTCTCCCAGAACGTTGAATTTTGTGACCACAGTTGCAAACAGCCTCCAGAGGTCCTGTTCTACACCAGACCAGTGGAGCCAAACTGCAGCCCATCATCATCCTCATCTAATTGTAAGTAGGCAATCTAGTATATTATTAGTGACACTAATCTATAATTTACCTCACATTAAAGGGACACTATAGCTTAATGAAGTGGTTCAGGTATCTATAGCTGGTCCCTGCAGGCTTTTTAATGTAAACACACACTGTGTGCAGCACTGGCGTTAGTTCATATGGCAGATCATATGGGTGGGGCATTGTGATGTCACATGGGGGGGGGCGGCAAATTTATATTTTGTCTAGGGTGGCAAAAATCCTTGCACCGGCTCTGATCCTGGGCAGGTGCACCAGTCTACTGGTGACCCACAGGAGGGGAGTGCACTGATTGCACTGCACTCTCCTCCTGCCCAGACCCGTCTTGACCGCAGTGCAAGTGCCCTCTGCCCCTAATTTACAGTGGCTCACACTCACAACAAGCAGTGCCTGGAGCCCTTTGCAGAGACGGAAACAAAGAGGTTCTGCGGCAGCTGGCCGTCCTGCAAGCATTACATTAAACAGCTGTTCCCCATGCAGCCACAGGTGGCGTTGTGCTGGGAGACTGTGATTACTCTTCACTTCCTCCCAGCCTACAGAGCAGCGCATGGGGGAGAGAGGAGGAGGCATGATTTAATCTTGAATAAATCCTCTAAGCAAACCTTTATAAATTTGGGGGGATCAGCTCTGTTTCCACAGTTTATTGGTGTTTACTCTCATCTCTGTATTAATATTGAGGGATGTCTAAGTAGTAACATCAGTGTGTGTCAGCAGGGCCAGCCGTTGGGGTGGGCAAGCTGTGCGGTCACGCAGGGTGCCATGACAACAGAGGCGCCCGGCGGCCAACACAGCTCACAAGTTGGGTACACCAGCATATTTAATTTAAACGATTCGCTGGTGGTCCACTGGTGCGCACCAGCAGTGGGTGCAGTCAGATCATATCCTCTCCCTCGTGGTTCCGGCGCTCAGTTAGTGAGTCAGAGCACAGGCTCAGAGATTCTCAGCCTGTGCTCTGACAACATTGAAAGTCAGAGCCGTGAAGGAGCGGGTATGGCAAAGAGCTACTGATTAGCATAACATCAATATCTGTTATAAAACCAGAAAAAGATGGGCATGGATGGTGAACTGATTTGGTGGCGCAATGGGCCACTTGACTGGTTTTGCCCCCCAGGCCTAAGGCTGCCAGCCCTCCCCTGGTAGTTTCAGACTAAAACAAGAGGAAAACAAGTGGGCACAGTCAATGTTTTTGAGAACACAATGCACATTTTTAAGTATTATGACATGAAGGCTAGTTCAGTGTGTGCGTAGTTATACGTTGGGAGATGATGCAAGAATAAAGTTGATATACAAGTTGGTTGGCATTATACACAGGCTATACACGTTTAGAATTATGTAGAGTAGGGTGCCTGTCATACATAGCTGCCCAAGTGTTAATCAGACAATAGGCGTAAAAATGATTTTTAATCATCTACTCAGAGGAGTGGGGACCATTGTTCTATATAGCGAGACCATCTTTCTAGCTTATTCATTTTTTTTGCAAAAGGGGAGGTTATATAGGTATATTTCTTCTCCATGTTCATTTGCAAGATAATTTATTTTTTATATGTGCCCATGAAAAAAACTAATGGGTCTTTCCATGAACGAGCAATCAATACTTTAATAAAACAATGGATAATTAGGCATTGGTCTAGTTGTTCCAGAATGGGCCAGTCAAGATGTAGCAAAGCTACAGTTGGAGATTTAAAAAGTTTAATACCCATATCTTCTAATAAAGCAAATATCCAATTCCATATTCTTTTTATATCCTGACATCTCCACCAGATATGTTCATATGTACCCATCTCTAGGTTACATCTCCAACAAACCTCAGAATAAGTTGGATAGATCTTATGCAACCTATCTGGGACATAATACCACCTATTGGTTACTTTATAGAATGTTTCTATGTAATTTAAACAATGTATATTTTTGGTGACATAATGAAGAGCCTTATACCAACTATACTTGTCAATGTTACGACCTAATTCTTTTTCACATTTAGATATTGTTGAAGGGACAGGGATTGGGGAGGTTGCTTTTATACAATCTATGGCTTTGGAAATAGGCCTTTTGATATCCTTATAATTAAACAATCTTGATAAAGGGGAACCATGAACTAAAGAAGGTCTTAAAACATTTGAGTCTTAGATAGGTAAATAATTCTTGGCTTGGAAAAGAGAATTCCTCTTGAAGTTGGGGGAAATTGTTGATATTGTTTCCTTGAATCAATTGTTTAATATAACCTTTCCCAGCCGTTATCCAGGTTTTGATGCTAAGATCCTCTATAAATTGAGATACGGTTTGCGATACGGTTACGGTTACGGTTTGAGATACGGTTTGAGATACGGTTTGATTGTTTCATCCATTTTTAAATTTATTTCTAGTTTTTTCTACTCATACATTAGATTTTAAGATACCTTCTTCTTGTAAAAAAGTGACTGATAAAATTAAACATGTTGTGCCACCAACCTCCAAAAATTAGAAGAGTGGCAAAACTAATATTGTCATCAAGAGAACAGCCAGCTCTTGCAAAACAGCCCACTTCCACCGGTCAAAAGTAGCGTGGACATGAAAAAGTGCTAGAGAACACAACTCTTATAATAATACTGTCAGACAACAGTACAGATGATGAGACTTTGAGTGAGTCTTACGTGGAGTGTCTCTCTCGATTCCAATAAGGAACAAGACAAAGCTGTTACACCTTTTACTAAAAAGAAGACTGATGCTCCCAATCCTGATTCCAAGAGGGATTAAAACATCTAAGGTCAGCAGAATGACTGCCTATGGAGCACATTGCTCCACCAGGGGGCCCGGCCGCCCCTGCAACCTGGTATATACCCAGTGTGACCAGCCTCTTCTCCTGGGGGGCCCAGGAGCTGGCCACCTCAGGGCCCCCCAAAGCTGTCCCTGGTGTCACCCGGCGGACAGGCTGACGCGCCCGCGAGGGAGCACTCTCCCCTGAGTGCTCTCTGTTCAGCTCCCTCGTGCACCGCACTGATGCTGGAGCCGGAATATGACGTCATATTCCAGCTCCGGCATCAGTACACGGCGCGCGAGGGAGCTGAACAGGGAGCACTCAGGGGTGAGTGCTCCCTCGCGCTCACCAGCCAGCCAGCCAGCCAGCCCGCTCGGTGACCGGCCGCCCAGCAGCACCACTGGACCCCAGGGAAACCCCTCAGCTCTCCCAAAGGTAAGGAGGCTGGGGGATTAAATTTTTTAAAAAAACACATGTGTGTGTGTGTGTGTTAGTGTGTGTGTGTGTTAGTGTTAGTGTGTGTCTGCTAGTGAGTGTCAGTGTGTGTGTTATTGAGTGTGTGTCTGCTAGTGAGTGTCAGTGAGTGTGTTACTGTGTGTGTCTGTTACTGAGTGTGTTTGTGTGTCTGTTACTGAGTGTGTTTGTGTGTGTCTGTTAGTAAGTGTGTGTTTGTCAGTGAGAGTGTATGTTTTGTTAGTGAGTGTGTATGTGTGTCTGTCTGTCAGTGAGTGCGTATGTATGTCTGTCGCTGAGTGTGTCTCTGTCAGTAAATGTGTGTGTCTGTTAGCTAGTGTGTATGCGTCTGTTTGTGAGAGTGTGTGTGTGTCTTCAGCACTTACATTTCTCCAGCGCCGGACTCCCTTGGCGCTGGGGATCCCTCCGCCTCTCAGCTCTGAATGCGCATGCGTGGCAAGAGCTGCGCGCGTTTAAACCACCCATAGGAAAGCATTACTCAATGCTTTTCTATGGATGTTCAGTGTCTTCTCACTGTGATTTTCACAGTGAGAATCGCGGAAGCTCCTCTAGCGGCAGTCTAGCAGCTGCAGGGTTAAAACCTGACACCCAGACCACTTCATTGAGCTGATGTAATCTGGGTGTCTGTAGTGGTCCTTTAAGTGTGCGTGCGTACATACCGCGGTACATACCCCCACCCCAACCAGAGTAAATAAAAAAAAAGTTGAAAATACTGGTCTCAGGGACGACTTGGATCACGTGACACGTGATAACAGCCTCTGTGCAGGCAACAGTTACAAGATTGTTGTGTTATAAATCCTACAACCCTAACCGCTTATTGAATGAGCATAACCGCCCCTGCGTGGGCACAATGTTCACCTTTAATGTTGCCAATGCCATATCGTTATTCAGGCTGGAATCGATGTGAAATTTTATGTATAAGTTTTACTCCACTTAAGCAACCTATGCCTCTGCGTAGGCAAACAAGCATCTCTACCTTAAACCTGTTCTATATGTGACAATGTTATGCATACAAAATAAAACAACTTAACACAAAAATTGACGCAGATGAGCAGAAAAACTGAGATTATCCTTATGATAGTCAGTACCGGGAAGATCCCCTTGAGAGATTTCTACGCATCTGCCACCATAGTGGTCCGGGATAGAAACCATATCCATTTGGAGAGTAGAGAAGGACTAAAAATAATAATGTTACTTCTCTGTATACTGCAAGTAATTCAAAAAGGGAAGGCTAAGGCATTCACTCAACAAAACCAAGGTGAAAATGTTAAGTAAGTATTGGAGCAGATGGGATGCATGGTGAGTTAGTGGATGGAACTTGGAAAACAGTAAAAGGAAAGCAAGGTAAAAAACACCTTAACCGGGGGCAAAGATGACACAGACTCAATGCCGAAAGCGGAATGCAATATAGAAAAATCTAATGAAATATATGAGTATAACATAATACTTAGACCTCTAGGGCCAACAGCAGCTCAGAAGAGAGTTTCAGATTGTGTGTAGAGTATAAAGACATGTTCTTGATTACATCCAGGGCCGGATTTTCCTATAGGCTAACTAGGCTTCAGCCTAGGGCCTCAAGTTTAAGAGGGGCCTACATTCAAATTGTTAGCAAAATTAAAATTACACTATTCTAAAAACAGTGAACACTAAAACACTGAACCGAAAATATGGAGAAATTCTACGCATATGATATGACCAGTGGCGTACTAAGGGGGGGGGGGGCGGGTCCCCCCGGGTGCCACTTACTAGGGGGGTGCCCGGGGCAGACTGCAATGCCCCTCCTGCCGCGATCGCCGAGACCGGCTGTCTGCAGCTCCGCAATGTGCAGAGCTGCAGACCATAGATCACGCGTGCACTGCCCAATCAGAGCCCACGGCAACGCTCTGATTGGGTCTCGCGAGATCCATGGTCTGCAGCTCTGCGGATCTGCAGACCGGAAATGAGGGCCACCGGACCACCAGGGACCCCACTGGACGACCAGGCAGCCCCCACTGGACCACCAGGGATTTAAGGTCATTTTTTTAGTCACCCCCCCTCTCCTCATCACCCTACTCCCTCTCACAATCACCCCACCTCTCCTAATCACCCCCCTCCCTCTCACAATCACCCCCCTCTCCTCATCACCCCCCTCCCTCTCACAATCACCCCCCCTCTCCTCATCTCGACTTTTTTTTAATTTATTATCCGTGCCACATTTTTTATAAAGGTTAGTACCAATCACAACATGTTTCATTTAACATATTGATATATATCACAGTAATGATGTATTTTATTGTCTCTCATGTCATTGCCAAACTTAAAAATGTGAGGCGAAAGGAATAGCCTAGGACCTCTTTTCATCTAAATCCGGCCCTGATTACATCACTTGCTACCAGGAGTCAAAAAATCAGCACACGATCTGTTTCAGAGCTTCATAAAATGCAAATCTTTGGGCATTTAGTCATCTGTAACAACACTTAAACTGTCATATCTGTCAGCAACTTTATAACAAGACAGCTTTTTTAGATTTGTTAGCAAAGTTGCTATGTGGTATAAAAGAAAAAAGTCAGCTGGCAACATTTGGCCTGCGGGGGCAAGGACCAATAAATGACCTTTTATTTGTGCACAATACTCACAGATCTCAGTGTAAATGGTCATACTCTCACACAGCATTTAATGTGTATATTTGATGGATGTCGTCGGCAAGATGGGCCATCATATATTCCTGTATGAAGGAGCATTCACAGATATCAGGCAGACTCTGTTTTCTACCCACTTTATTGCCACCAATGACTCTTGATGTGTGGTATGAATGTAATGTGCACGGTCTTCTCTCAAATGGCAGTAAGGGCCATCATGCATCCTCGTAGTGTGGAAACTGCTCTTATCGCACAGACCACTAGATGGAAGCAGCTGCTAAAATTCAGAGAAAATGAATTGAAATCGTCTTAGCATAATGTTCATTGTATGAATTTAGTTGCATAAACTGTAGTGTATTCTGTAGTGGCAATACAACTACAAATATTTATAAAGTGTCAAAATATGTCATACCATCTTTAAGCTCACCAGCAACCACTGGAAGTGATACATTGTTCAACTTTGGTGAACAGTGTTTTTTTTGTACATCATTTTCCACTAGTAAAAGTTAATTAAAGGAAACCTTTAGCCACCCAGACCAGTTAATTTCAATGAAGTGGTCTGGGAGCAGAGTCCCTGTCCTCTTAAAGAAACACTATAGTCACCTAAATTACTTTAGCTAAATAAAGCAGTTTTAGTGTATAGATCATTCCCCTGCAATTTCACTGCTCAATTCATTGTCATTTAGGAATTAACCCCTTAAGACCGCAGCCAAATGTACAAGTTGTGAACAGAACAAAACGTAAACAAAACCTGGCATTTGCGCTATATGTCTGTCCAACCGTAATTCACCTCTTTCATATTAAATGCACCCCCCCCTTATTATATATCATTTTATTCAGGGGAAACAGGGTTTAATGTCAAATATTTAGCTATGAAACATAATTTAATATGAAAAAAATGGGAGAAAATAAGAATTTTTTTTATTTTTTTAGTTCTACATGACATTTTAACTGTCAGTCATAATACTGTTTGCTTTTACTGCAATAAAATACACATATTTGTATTCAGTAAAGTCTCACGTGTAAAACAGTACCCCCTATGTACAGGTTTTATGGTGTTTTGAGAAGTTACAGGGTCAAATATAGCACGTTACATTTGAAATTGAAATTCGCCAGATTGGTTACGTTGCCTTTGAGACTGTATAGTAGCCCATGAATTAAATTTACACCTATAATGGCATACCATTTGCAATAGAAGACAACCCAATGTATTGCAAATGGGGTATGTCCAGTCTTTTTTAGTGTGTATTTTTATATATATAAATATATATATATATATATATATATATATATACATTAATATCACAATACAGTTAGAACGAAATAACACACATCTATATATTTTTTAATTATTTATTTTTAATTTTATTTTATATATATATATATATATATATATATATATATATATATTTAATCAGTATCAGTCTACGTGTAATTTGATATTAATATATATATATATATATATATTAATATTTAAATACACTTTGTGTATGTGTAAATGTGTGTGTGTGTGTGTGTGTATATATATATATACTTAGATCATATATATATATATATATATATATATAATATATATGATCTAAGTATATTTTATTTGTAACTGTATTTATTTATTTTTATTTTACTAATTTTTTATTTTTTATTACAGGACAGGGGGCAGAGACAGTGTCGGCCAGTGATTTCACATCACTGGCTGACACACAGGATCAGTGATCACAGTGACTGCCTGTCACTGTGATCACCTCCTGCAGATTGGGTAATTGACCACAGGGGGGAGTGCCTGGGTGGTACAAGCACTCCCCCTTCCAATCTGCAGGGGGATCATTGTGCCAGTTACATGTGTCAGACAATAGGCTGACACATGTAACACTGATCGCAGTGACAGGCTGTCACTGCGATCAGAGCGCTCTGAGATCGCAGTGACAGCTTGTCACTGCGATCTCAGACTTAGCAGATCGCGGTCACTGACCCCAGGGGGACTGCCTGGGGGGCCAGGTAAGTCCCCCGACCACGATCTGCAGAAGGGGAGAGCCGCCGGCCACGTGTGTCAGCCGATTTGAAATCGGCTGACACACGCTGAATACTGATCGCAGTGACAGCCTGTCACTGCGATCAGAGACTGCAGATCGCGGTCGCCGGCCACATGGGGGGTTGCCTGAGGGGCTGGGCATCCCACCAGACCGCGATCTGCAGCTAGCGATTAGCGCCGGCCACGTGGGCGGCCATTATAGCGAGGACGTACAATTACGCCCGCCGGCGTTTAGAGCCGGCTCCTGCAGGGCGTAATAGTACGTCCTCCGGATTTAAAGGGTTAAATCACTTTGTTTCTGTTTATGCAGCCCTAGCCACACCTCCCCTGGCTATGATTGACAGAGTCTGCATGAAAAAAAACTGGTTTCACTTTCAAACAGATGTAATTTACCTTAAATAATTGTATCTCAATCTCTAAATTGAACCTTAATCACATACAGGAGGCTCTTGCAGGGTCTAGCAAGCTATTGACATAGCAGGGGATAAGAAAATCTTAATTAAACAGAACTTGCAATAAAGAAAGCCTAAATAGGGCTCTCTTTACAGGAAGTGTTTATGGAAGGCTGTGCAAGTCACATGCAGGGAGGTGTGACTAGGGTTCATAAACAAAGGGATTTAACTCCTAAATGGCAGCAAATTGAGCAGTGAGGCTGCAGGGGCATGTTCTATACACCAAAACTGCTTCATTAAGCTAAAGTTGTTCAGGTGACTATAGTGTCCCTTTAACCCTGCAATGTAAAACACTGCAATTTAAAAAAAAAAATGCAATATGTACATCGAAGGGTTAAGTCCACTTCTAGTGGCTGTCAGAGGCACCCCACTTTAATGACTAAGACCCGAGCATTTGATGCGGTATCCTCACATTGATTCAAAGCTTTGCTAAAAAAAAGTTTGAATGCGCATGCTGCAAAGATTCCTCTACAAACTCGCTGGGGGAGTAGAGCTAAGAATGAACAAGGTAAATAACCAGATATGCCAAATAGGGGGGTGGGGTGGGGGAGGGGTAGGGAAATGGGACCTAATATCACTATGGGCAGGGACACTTTAACATTAGCAGTACAGATTTACTATCACTTTTGTGGGTGTTTGTACAACAATATAAACCCTCAAATTTTTGCCAGAGAAATAGCATGTGATATGATAGACACTCCACTGTTGAGCACATCTCTGATGGCTCTTCAAAGACAATTCACGTCCCACCATGCTTTTGCCTAATTCCAGCCAGCGACAATAGCAAATCTAATTGAACTTTAGTCTAGCTAGTAAATTCTCAGGTCAATAGTTTTAGAAGAAGTGATCTTGACATAAATCTATATTTAGTGAATATCAAACTGAAATCATCTCTCCTTTAGCTAATAGACATAAAATCCTGCTGTTGTACTTATTGGGCGATCCACCATGCTCCTGTGGAGCATAGCACAAATAGTGTAATAGATTTGAAAATAAAGTGCAGAAGTGTTAAGGCTTCAGACAGAATAAAGTATACGTTCTGACACTTGGAACGGAGCATAGAATGCTACAATGAATAGCTTTACTCAAAACCAGTGTTCGTGAACTGTGCTACCAATGATGTGTAAACTGCTATCTTTATATTTCTGTTGAGTCTACCTCTTCTTCACAAGTCTAGCAGAGTGCGGGATGTTTCACTAGTCTGCAATATTGCCTGGTTACCATTCAGATAGCTGAAATAATCCCATACCCACTTTTTCTGCCTCTCTTGTCAATACATTAACATAAATCTGCATTTTTTTGCACTTTTTAACTGAGCCGTTTTCACACTCTCTGCTATTACTCTATTTTTCCTAAATTGTTAATTGCATTTGGTCTGCCCCTACTGCAATAGTCAACCCCTGTTACAAACCTGGAATAGTGTTCCCTTTTAAATCATGTTATCTTCAAACTGGCGCTGAATGCCTCATCGAAACATAAACCGAACTGCAATCACACACTATGCCAATTCAGGGGACAATACGTTTAGGTTTGAAGTTAAGAAGGGGCTCTGAGACAGAATGTAGATAGAATTATTCTGAAGAAACATGTAGAACCATGTAAAAATATTATTAGTAAACCAAAGTCTAAAGTACCATATAGGTATATGTTCAATTTCAGATTTGAGAAGTTTGTCTTAGATCAAAAAGTAGTTTGATACTTACATGGATGATACCCCTGGTATTATAATGTTCCCCTCTTTGCCAGCCTTTGTTAGAAAGTATCCGATATGTTTTGTGAAGGTCGAATTTGCTAGAATAAAATATTACCTATTGTAAACATCCACTGTAATTTGAGGCAAACGTCTTCAGCATACATCCCTCACAGGGGTCGATTGGCAAACAGTATAGGCATTTTAGCAGCAAGCGTCATGTCAGCTGCAGCAAATGAGCCAAAAACTGATTTTCAAGAAATACACAGAGAGAGAGAGAGCGGGAAATAGAGGGAACGAAAAGGAGAGAAATTCAAAGATAACATCATGATACGCTATGCCATTCATTAGTAGCATAGCAAATGTGGGAAGGAAAGACAACGTCTGAGGGGCTTGAAAGGTGTAATTCATCTATATCACAATATTGCAACAGACAGTGCATGAGCGTCTGCCCCTTTTTCCAATTACTGCAGAGAGCCAGAACATTTACTCGCTCAAACAAAGCACAAGGGAATAGCATCAATGAAAGTAACGCATCATTGTAACAAGATTGACATCATAGGTGGAATACACCAAACAATTAACAATTTGGGGGGGGAAATGGGTTGGCAATAGTGTGAAAGCTGTACCGCCAAAATGTGCAAAAAAATGCAGATTTATGGTAATACATTTCAAACAGATAGCGAACAAAGAGGCCTGGGGTATTTTAATAAATTGAAGGCAGTTAAGCAGTATAGTGAAGTGCTATAATTGTCCAACACCTAGCTACGCATAGTGCCTGAGATCTATAGCTGCTACCCTCGATTCTGTAGTGTGAGGTTGGCCACTTTCACACTAGTGCTGTGTTGGCTTTTGTTACATTTAGCTGAGTGCATCTTATCCTGCCCCACTGACGCAAGCCTTATCTCCTATTTCTCTTGACCTAGAATGCTGATTTTGATGGGGATTATTTTCAGTCCCAATATTTTATGAATAGGGAAAGGAAATGGTTGAAATCTTTTCACCTACACAGGCTTCCAATTTACCTAAATATTTTTACAGACTGCACCTCGTTTACATCCTTGTTTCATACTGTTATCTAGTCATAAACTTAACATTGGATAGTCTGCTGTTGCAGCTTTTTTCACTTTGTTAAATTTGGTTGGTTATATTCTACTTCATTATGGTGTGGTGTGTCACCGCTCAATAACAATGGGATTTTCAGGTATACTAAACCTATCACACTCACCCTCTTTTCTAAGAAGGTGCTACTTACCAGTTCTTACGCAGCACTTTTATCCAGAGAACTTCACAGATACAGCAATTACTCACAGGTAGCGTTACAAACGAAGGGATTTATAATTAATTATACTGGAACAAACAGGGAGTGTAAAATCCAGATGGTGGGCTTTGATCTAACATTTGCAGCACATTTATGAAAAGCTCTATGTAAGAAGGTCCAACAATGTGCCTACAATCTAATCGGCCAACATGCTCTGAGACAAGTGGTAGCAGGGGTTAACATACAATTTTACAAAAAGGCTGAATATAAGAGGAATTATTAGGAGTTGACAAACTAGTTAGCAGGCAATTAATAATGATTTCCCATAGATGGAGAATAATGGTCTATAAATTAAATTGGACCAGGGGAGGCTGTTGGAATGGATAAAGGGGCTAGATTTTTCTGTGAAAAATTACTCTTTGTTGGGGGATTCAAACATAGTTGGTGTGCCAGCCTGGGGTATCTCTTGGCATCTATAATATGAAGCAAGATTGTGGCTCCTTCAGTGTAACTGAAAGGCCTATTTTTGAAATATTATAAATGGCTAATAAGGAAAATGTGTTTTCCTGTAATTTTCTTTTCCTGATCATTAACCATGACAGCAGTTACATATGGAGTAAGCACCTCCCCTCAAAGCTGAAAGAACAGTAAATAGGAATCTGATATTGGTATAAATGTATCCAACCCAGCCTTTGTAAGTAGCTTCACAACTCTCATAAAAGAAAGAAGGAAACATAAATACTGCCAAGGTTAGTGTTTAAATTATGGTATGTACGAAACAATTATCCTTATTCCTGATAAAATATGAAAGCATTTACCTATGGGTACTTCTAAAGCATTATATGTAGTGGAAGGGACAGAGTTCAAATGAAGCTTATAATGGCCAAACAACTAATCAATAGGATATCCCCATAATATCTCAGCTCATATAAATGATTGCACATCAGAGGCTGCTAGTCAGCAAGCCCATGGTAATCAAATATAGGGAATATTACTGAATAAATATAGTGTCATAGAAACATAGACTGATAAGAACCATTCGGCCCATCTAGTCGGTACAATTTTCTAAATACTTTCATTAGTCCCTGGCCTTATCTTATAGCTAGGATAGCCTTATGCCTATCCCACGCATGCTTAAACTCCTTTTCTGTGTTAACCTCTACCACTTCAGCTGGAAGGCTATTCCATGCATCCACTACCCTCTCAGTAAAGTAATACTTCCTGATATTATTTTTAAACCTTTGTCCCTCTAATTTAAGACTATGTCCTCTTGTTGTGGTAGTTTTTCTTCTTTTAAATATAGTCTCCTCCTTTATTGTTTTGATTCCCATTATGTATTTAAATGTTTTTATCATATTCCCCCCTATCTCGTCTTTCCTCCACGCTATACATGTTAAGATCCTTTAACCTTTCCTGGTAAGTTTTATCCTGCAATCCATGAACCAGTTTAGTAGCCCTTCTCTGAACTCTCTCTAAAGTATCAATATCCTTCTGAAGATACGGTCTCCAGTACTGCGTACAATACTCCAAGTGAGGTCTCACCAGTGTTCTGTACAACGGCATGAGCACTTCCCTCTTTCTACTGCTAATACCTCTCCCTATACAATCAAGCATTCTGCTAGGATTTTCTTGCTGCTCTATTACATTGTCTGCCTACCTTTAAATCCCCTTCCTCAGATGTTGAGGTTAGGACTCTATCAAATATTCTATACTCTCCCCTTTGGGTTTTACAATCTAATGTGCCACCAGATAGGAGTGGTGTGTTAAGTAGTACTATTCCTATCAGTTTAATCCCTGTTACGTCCCCTATCAGGGGACGTGTATATAAGGCATCGATTTTAGGAAGCGGGAGATGGAAAAAGATGCTTGGTCGGTCCTCCTACTTCAAATTTGGGGCAAGGTTGCACAAGGTTGGATGCCGAGCTACTTATGTCCTGTTCCTCGTCCTCAGTGATCTCTCTGAAGGTATGTTCTTCCTCCCAGCCACGTACAACACCACGGGTACCAGATAGGTGACAACGAGCACCCTGGGATGCCTGTTGTGGTTGGTCTTCCTCCTCCTCCTCAAAGCCACATTCCTCCTCTGACTCCTCTTCCTCACAATCCTCTTCCAGCGTTGCCGCAGGTCCAGCAAGCGATGCTGATAAGGCTGTTTCTGGTGGTGATGGTGACCACAACTCTTCCTCTTCACGCTCATCTACGGCCTGATCCAGCACTCTTCGCAGGGCACGCTCCAGGAAGAAAACAAATGGTATGATGTCGCTGATGGTGCCTTCGGTGCAACTGACTAGGTTTGTCACCTCCTCAAAAGGATGCATGAGCCTACAGGCATTGCGCATGAGCGTCCAGTAATGTGGCAAAAAAATTCCCAGCTACCAGAGGCTGTCCTAGCACCCCGGTCATACAAATACTCGTTAACGGCTTTTTCTTGTTGGAGCAGGCGGTTGAACGTTAGGAGTGTTGAATTCCAACGTGTCGGGCTGTCGCAGATCAAGCGACTCACTGGGATGTTGTTTCGCCGCTGGATATTGGAAAAGTGCGCCATGGCCGTGTAGGAACGCCTGAAATGGCCACACACCTTCCTGGCCTGCTTAAGGACGTCCTGTAAGCCTGTGTACTTATGCACAAAGCGTTGTACGATCAGATTACACATATGTGCAATGCACGGCACATGTGTCAACTTGCCCAAATGCAATGTCGCCAACAAATTTCTTCCGTTGTCACAAACCACTTTGCCGATCTCCAGTTGGTGCGGAGTCAGCCACTGATCCACCTGTGCGTTCAGGGCGGACAGGAGTGCTGGTCCGGTGTGACTCTCTGCTTTCAGGCAAGTCAACCCCAAGACGGTGTGACACTGCCGTATCCGGGATGTGGAACAGTACCTGGGGAGCTGGGGGGATGCCGTTGATGTGGAGCAAGACACAGCAGCAGAAGAGGACTCAGCCGAGGAGGTTATGGAAGAGGACGGAGTAGGAGGAGTAGAGGAGGTGGCAGCAGGCCTGCCTGCAAGTCGTGGCGGTGTCACCAACTCCTCTGCAGAGCCACGCATTCCATGCTTGGCAGCCGTCAGCAGGTTTACCCAATGCGCAGTGTAGGTGATATACCTGCCCTGACCATGCTTTGCAGACCAGGTATCAGTGGTCAGATGGACCCTTGCCCCAACACTGTGTGCCAGACATGCCATTACTTCCTTTTGCACAATCGAGTACAGGTTGGGGATTGCCTTTTGTGCAAAGAAATTTCGGCCGGGTACCTTCCACTGCGGTGTCCCAATAGCTACAGATTTTTTGAACGCCTCAGACTCCACCAGCTTGTATGTAAAAGCTGGCGGGCTAAGAGTTCAGTCAAGCCAGCTGTCAGACGCCGGGCAAGGGGGTGACTTTGTGACATTGGCTTCTTACGCTCAAACATGTCTTTGACAGACACCTGACTGTGGGTAGATGAGCAGGAACTGCTCAAGGCGAGAGACGGAGGGGCGGATGGTTGAGAGGGAGCAAGGAGGGCAGCAGTGGTTAACGTGGCTGAAGATGCTGGTGGAGGAGGATGGCGGCTTTGAGTTTGTGTGCTGCTTGTACTCATGTGTTGATCCCATAGGCGTTTGTGATGTGCGATCATGTGCCTTCGCAAAGCAGTTGTACCTAGGTGGGTGTTGGACTTCCCACGACTCAGTTTATTTTGGCACAGGTTGCAAATGTCATCGCTGTTGTCAGAGGCAGACACACAAAAAAAATGCTACACTGCTGAGCTCTGCAATGACGGCATTCTGGT
This sequence comes from Pelobates fuscus, assembly GCF_036172605.1. Taxonomy (NCBI): domain Eukaryota; kingdom Metazoa; phylum Chordata; class Amphibia; order Anura; family Pelobatidae; genus Pelobates; species Pelobates fuscus. The sequence continues at coordinate 299,462,813 of NC_086319.1, forward strand.
GGTGGCAACAGCATGCGTTGATTGGCGTACTGTCTGGCTGACCCCGGGTGCCGATGCATGCTGTCTGACTGTGCCACTAGCTCCTTGCGACGACCTACCCCTGCTTCCAACTCGTCTCCTCCTCCTCCTCTCTGTCTCCCCATCTGAACTTTCCCCCTGTTCTTCTTCTCTTCTAGCGGGCACCCACGTGACATCCACGGACACATCATCATCATCAACCGCTTCACTTGTATCTGACAGCTCAGCAAAGGAAGCAGCAGCGGGTACAACATCATCATCATCACACCGTACGTGTGTAATGCTGCCTGACTGAGACATATCCCTGTTATCTACATCCTCTGGCAATAATGGTTGTGCATCACTCATTTCTTCCAACTGATGTGTAAATAACTCCCCTGACAGATCAAGTGAAGCGGCTTTGGTGCTAGTGTTGGTGGTGGCGGCAGGCGGGCGAGTGGTAACTTGAGAGGTGCCCGAAGCTAAGCTGGAGGAGGATGGTGCGTCAAGGTTCCGAGCGGAAGCTGTAGAAGATTGGGTGTCCTGTGTTAGCCAGTCAACTATGTCCTCAGAACTTTTCAAGTTCAGGGTACGTGGCCTCTGAACACTGGGCATTATTCTAGGGCCAAAGGGAATCACAGCACCAGGACCGTGACGGCCCCTGCGGGTCGGCCTGCCTCTGCCTGTCATTTTTTTTTCGATTAGTGGTACTATGCGTGCAAGCTACTGTGACAACAGATATGAGTGGCACTGGTGTGACACTGTGCCCTGGCAAGCCCTGAAACACACACTTGTGAAGGAAACTGACTGCTATTATATTACAGTCCAAAAAGTTTAGTTTTTTTTGTAAATGCAAGCTATTGGGACACCAGTGAGTGAGTGGTGGCACTGGGCAGGCTCTGAAACGCACACTAGTGAAGGAAACTGACTGCTATTATATTACAGTCAAAAAAGTTTTTGTTTTTTTTAAATGCAAGCTATTGGGACACCAGTGAGTGAGTGGTGGCACTGGGCAGGCCCTGAAACGTACACTCGTGAAGGAAACTGACTGCTATTATATTACAGTCAAAAAAGTTTATTTTTTTAAATGTAAGCTATTGGGACACCAGATATGAGTGAGTGGTGGCACTGGGCAGGCCCTGAAACGCACACTCGTGAAGGAAACTGACTGCTATTATATTACAGTCCAAAAAGTTTAGAATTTTTAAATGCAAGCTATTGTGACACCAGATATGAGTGGTGGCACTGGGCAAGTGGGCACAGTATACGATGTGAACCTGACACACACGCTGGCAGACAACTAACTGCTATTCAATCTATTACAGTCAAATTTTTTTTTTTTTAAATGTACACTACTGTTACACCAGATATGAGTTGCAATGGTGTGACACTGTGCCCTGGCAGGCCCTGAAACGCACACTCGTGAAGGAAACTGACTGCTATCATATTACAGTCCAAAAAGTTTTTTTTATTTGTTAAATGCAAGCTATTGTGACACCAGTGAGTGAGTGGTGGCACTGGGCAGGCCCTGAAACGCACACTAGTGAAGGAAACTGACTGCTATCATATTACAGTCAAAAAAGTTTTTTTTGTTAAATGCAAGCTATTGTGACACCAGATGTGAGTGGTGGCACTGGGTGAGTGGGCACAGTATACGCTGTGAGCCTGACACACACGCTGGCAGACAACTAACTGCTATTCAATCTATTACAGTCAAAATTGTAATATTAAAAAAAAATGTACACTACTGTTACACCAGATATGAGTTGCACTGGTGTGACACTGTGCCCTGGCAGGCCCTGAAACGCACACTCGTGAAGGAAACGTACTGCTATTATATTACAGTCCAAAAAGTTTTCTTTTTGTTAAATGCAAGCTATTGTGACACCAGTGAGTGAGTGGTGGCACTGGGCAAGTGGGCACAGTATATGATGTGAGCCTGACACACAGGCTGGTTGGCAGGCAGGCAACTGCAATTACATTACACAAAAAAAAAAAAAAAGCAGACTGATGTTCTAGCCCTAAAAAGGGCCTTTGTGGGTGCTGTCCTTACAGCAGAGATCAGATGAGTCCTTCAGGACTGTAGTGGACACTGAATACACTACCCTAGCTATAAATTTCCCTATCAAATCAGCAGCAGCTACACTGTCCCTACTCTCACTAAGAATGCAGCTTCACAATGAATGTAAAATGGATGCTGTCCAGGAGGTGGGAGGGTCTGGGAGGGAGGGTCTGCTGCTGATTGGCTGGAATGTGTCTGCTGACTGTGAGGTACAGGCCAGGGTCAACGTTTACTCAATGATGACGAATAGGGGGTGGACCGAACAGCGCATGTGTTCGCCATCCGTGGCGAACGCGAACAAGCTATGTTCGCCAGGAACTATTCGCCAGCGAACAGTTTGGAACATCACTATTGATAAGCATTCTATGTGCAATAGTGTCAAGAGCCTTACTAAAATCTAGGTAAGCAATGTCTACGGCACCACCCTGATCTATTATTTTAGTGACCCAATCAAAAAAATCAATAAAATGAGTTTGGCATGATCTCCCTGCAGTAATCCCATGTTGTCTCTAATCTTGAAATCCATGTGATTTTAGATGTTCAACAATCCTATCCTTTAACATGGTTTCCATTACTTTCCTCACAACTGAAGTAAGGCTTACTAGCCTACAGTTTCCCGACTCCTTCCTAATACCTTTCTTGTGAATGGGCACAACATTCGCTAACTTCCAATCTTCTGGGACAACTCCTGTTAACAATGATTGGTTAAATAAATCTGTTAATGGTTTTGCTAGTACACCACTAAGCTCTTTTAATAACTTTGGGTGTATTCCATCTTATTTATCATTGACTTATTTGTCTTTACTTTTGACAGTTGAAATACAACATCTTACTCTGTAAACTCACATGTAACAAATTACTTGTATGTCCTTTTTCCTGAGGTTCCTTTACTTCATTTTCATCTGTAAATACTGAACAAAAATATTCATTGAGGCAGTCAGCTATCCATCCTCTTCTACATACCTTCATTCTTTAGTTTTTAATCTAACTAATCATTGATTTACTTTCCTTTTCTCATTTATGTATCTAAAACAATCTTTTGTCCCCTTTTTTTTACTGACTGTGCTATTTTCTCTACGTGTGTGATTTGGAAGCTCTTATAACTTGCTTAGCCTCTTTCTGCATAATTTTATAGATCTGTCTATCTTCCTCATCTTTCAAATCTTCCTCATCTACAAACTCCTGTAGCCTAGTGATTAAGGTCTACATTTTTATATATTGACTAGTTGGAGCGGTGGTAACGTATCCTTAGATCTGGGAAACCCAGATTCCAATTTGGGTCAGGCCACCTAACCAGTAAGTATATCCTTTAACCTCAGATCTTCATAGAATGTAAGCATGTTTGAGCTTTCTTTACTGCAAAATATTCCCCTTCTATAAATGTAAAGCGCTGCAGAATATGCTGGTGTTATATAAATGCTAATAATAATTAGTCATTGCAAACAAAGAAGGGATACGCACTCTTAGCACTTATAGACCTCGGTGCACTGTACCTTGGGCTTGAAAACCCTAATTTCATACAGTGAAGACAATATAGTCCAGGCACTCAGGGTCTTTTTTCAAACAGCAGTTTTATTGGAGAAACACGGCAAACACAGCAACATTTCGATCTACACTCTAATCTTTGTCAAGCTTGACAAAAATCCGAGTGTGGATCGAAATGTTGCTGTATTTGCCGTGTTTCTCCAATAAAACTGCTGTTTGAAAAAGACCCTGAGTGCCTGGACTCCATTGTCTTCATTAATAAGTAGAAGTGAAACCAGTCTTGCAGGAGACTTGTTAAATGTCCTTCTCTAATAAAGAAAATACTCAATGGATGGCATTTCAAATCAGAACCTTACTAAAAGCATAACTTCCAGACGCGAGAACAAGCCATGGAATTCCAGACACTGCTGAATGAAAACAGTCATGAAAACCCTGATATCAAAAAGCGAGGATAAAATAAATAAACTGAAAATCAAACTCTGGAGGTATAGACAGAAGTCTCAATGCTTCATCTTGCCTTGTGAGCTACACAAAAAAATATCTGCCTGTAGAACAGGTGTGGGTTTGCTATGACAAACACTACATCAATGGCTAGATATTGCAAATATCTAACAGTCAGCAAGGAGAAATTGTCTCTACACCTCACACTTGACATTCTGATACACTAATGATAAATTTCATGAGAGTGAGAAACCAATATCACAAACAGGATTAATTAATGAATGCAACTGCAAGTAGAAGCACATCGTTCAGATAGCAGTGAAAGAATTTATTATTAAAAAAAGCAAAACTGTTCAATAAAAATAATTTGAAAATAAATTATGGCAACTACTAATTATAAGTAGGAAATGTAGGCCAAAAACATCAGTACAAGTCCTTGGAAATAAAGTGTGGGAACTCACCCAAGAATCCCCCATATAAAATGGGGACCACAGGAGCACCACCCAAGGTCTGTGTGCCCTCCTAAGGGCCGGTACAATGATTTTTGACTACAGGTGAAAATGTGCTTTTCCCCCATCCCCCGAAAAAATGCATCTGCACTTGTGTGTCTCTTAACCCCCTTTTGTAAATCTTACCCTCTTTAGTGTATCTTATCCCCATTTTTTTATTTTTTGAATTTTTTATTTTTGCTGTGCATTTGAAAATACAACATGCATGGGGTACCCCAAAGGCAATCCTCATGCTTTAGTTTTAAAACAGTTATAACATTAGGGGGTGTGATGATACATGCACATTTTTATGGTGAGCATATACGATTATTCATGTTGTATGCAGCTTAGTGTTATATAGAGTAGAATAGTGATGATCAGACGTTAAGCTCAAGCTGGTTGGGCGTCAGCATAGACAATAGTATTACAACTAAAGCCAAAGCTACAGTGAGAGGTTATTCTCTCCATCAAAGTGTGGGTGAGCTTGTGTATGCTATACTTTACTCAAAGTAACAGTGTCCACCCTAGAGTTGTCAGAGTCCAGGCCGTTGATGGGCTTCAGGAGATGGGTTGGTGAGTATGTGCTCAGCCGTCCTCAGCCAATGCCTCTTGCATGCCACCGTGGAGAGTCTGGTTCCAGGTCAGCTTTAGCAGTGCTCCCCTCCGATGTGCGGGAGCGTGGGTTGCCCTGCTCGTGTTGCAGGCTCTGTGTGTAGCGTGACAGGTCCCTGTCTCTTTGGCTCCGGGCTGTTAAGGGAGCTGGCGCCTTCTGTCCATGGATCCTCCTCCGTCGTGAGGCAGGATCGTGGGTCCCCGGGTTTTTTCCGGCTTGCGGTCATCCCTGCGGGTAGTTGGACTGCGGCCTGGAGATTCCCCCAGTTGGGCTCCCGGCCCAGAAGATGGACAGGTGTCCGCTGCTGGTTGGCAGGTAGGTCCCATCTCGGGAGAGGTAGGCAGGGGTTCACATTGGGCAATGCGGCGGCCATCTTGAGGTGCCGCGTGGCTCACCAAGTTTTCCGGCAAGGGCCTCTTGGCTTTAGCTTTGTGTGTTTCAGGTGCCCTGTGTGGACCGGGATGTCCCCCACCGGTTCCTCCAGGCAGTGGATGTGCTTGATTTTTGGGGTGTTTTTCCCCCAGAAAGGCAATTTTGGTCAGGAGCTTGGTTTCTGCACGTCTGCTCAGCTTGAAAGCTAGGCTCCGCCCCCCCATTTGGTTTTTTTTCCATCACCTTTAGTGTATCTTATTTCCCATTTATCACGGTCGTGTGATAACCCAACATGCAGGATGTAAACATGGTGGGGTTTCAAGTAGGTAGAAAAAAGTAGTCAAGGAATAGCCAAAAGTCAGGATACCAGAGATCAGGAGAACGATACGAGAATAGCCGGGTCAGGATACCAGAAATCAGAAAGTCCAAATACAAGCCGAGTCATGGAACCAGAGAACAGAGAAGTCTAAAGCCAAGTCGAGTTAAAACACAGAAATATCAATCTAATCACATGGAGAACCAATTAGCACTAAGGAACCACAATAGGGCAAGGAACAAAGCAAAAGGCGCCCTTTTTTAAGAGAGCGTCATTTGCTTTAAGACCACACCCCCAAAATGTTCTGGGCCGGTACTGATGAAGTGGGACCTCGTCATTGAAGCCATGACGTTGGCGCGTATGCACCACATCATCAAAAGGGGCGTGATTCCTGTGTTCAGCGTGGGACATGCCGAACACACTGGCAGGAACCGGCCTTGGATCCTGCACCACGTGGGCGCGAAGGAGTTAGGTAAGAGATCGTGACACCATTATTCCCATTTCTGTCTTACTCCCCCAGACCATTTTTTGTCTTTTACTACCCCAGTTTCTTTGTGCGTCTCTTTCCCCTCAGCCCCTTTTGTGTGCCTCCTTCTCCCCAGTCCCTATTTGTCTCTTCTCCCCCAGCACCTTGTCTCTCGAGGCCCCACCAGCTCCCCTGTTTCTCTTTTTTCAATTCCCCAGCTCCTCTGTGTCTCTTTCTCCACCCTTGCCCCTCTGTGTCCCCCACCCCTTTTTGTGTTTCTTTTTTTCCAATTCGCCTTTGTGTGTCTCTTTTTCCTCCAAACATCTTTTGTGTTTCTATCTCCCCAAGCCCCTTTTGAATCTCTGTTCTCCCACCTCTTTTGTTTCTTTCTCCCCTCAGCCCCATTGTGTGTCTCTTCCCCTCAACCCCTTTTATGTGTCTCTTCCACACCCATCCCTTTGTTTTCTCTTTCCCACTTTCCACTCCTATGTTCCTGCATGCTTATCCTCCATGTAGCATAGCTGCAAGGTCCGCAGTAGAGAATCTTCTGTATCCTCTACCCAGTATGACAGGAAGCTACCGCTAGCTCTGGTTAAACATGTTTGGTTCTACTATACAATATCCATTAGTCCTCATGCAATCAACTTGTTAGATCATCATTATATAGATGGACAGAAAAAACAAATTTATTTTTTTTCCTGTTAAATTTATGCAAAATTAACTTGACATTAAGACTGCTTCCTGTTCTATAAATTCCTAGCTGCTGGGCATTATTAATTCAAGGGCAGATCTCTGTTTACAAATGTTGCAGAAATAGGAAGAATCAGATAGGCAATCCCAATGCTGCCAGTAACCACAGAATTTATTGCTATGTTTTGAGCTCAAGGACATTGTAGAAAAATATTTTCACTTCTGATTTTTTGCAGCAGTGGTTGACATCAATGGCTTATTTTCACCTAAGCTCTATTAAACCTAGCGTGGGATCCGAAACTGAAAGCTGGTTTAACAAATCTTTAATCAAGGCCCTGTGACACATTCAACAGATTTGGTCAAATAGAATATGCTGAAGGACAAAATTAGTCTATATTTATTTTATTATAAGTGTAAAAGACAAAACAGAGCCAGGGCTACTCATTAAACACCAAACTGTAGCAAAGTGAAATCTGAATGGCAGAATATAAGCAAGCAAATCTGGCTTAGAGAAAGTCTCCAACATATCTAGCCTTAATTTGACAATTCAGATTTCAATTAGCTCAAATTTTGTCATTTTGTGAATAACCCTGATTGATACCTAAATTAATACCTAGATTAATCTCCTCCACTCAACTATAGTCACTCTCCAGAAAGACACATGTACACTTAAAAAAGCAAGCCATCACATCGTATTAGAGAAACATACACTGTGTGCAGAATTATTAGGCAAATGAGTATTTTGACCACATCATCCTCTTTATGCATGTTGTCTTACTCCAAGCTGTATAGGCTCGAAAGCCTACTACCAATTAAGCATATTAGGTGATGTGCATCTCTGTAATGAGAAGGGGTGTGGTCTAATGACATCAACACCCTATATCAGGTGTGCATAATTATTAGGCAACTTCCTTTCCTTTGGCAAAATGGGTCAAAAGAAGGACTTGACAGGCTCAGAAAAGTCAAAAATAGTGAGATATCTTGCAGAGGGATGCAGCACTCTTAAAATTGCAAAGCTTCTGAAGCGTGATCATCGAACAATCAAGCGTTTCATTCAAAATAGTCAACAGGGTCGCAAGAAGCGTGTGGAGAAACCAAGGCGCAAAATAACTGCCCATGAACTGAGAAAAGTCAAGCGTGCAGCTGCCAAGATGCCACTTGCCACCAGTTTGGCCATATTTCAGAGCTGCAACATCACTGGAGTGCCCGAAAGCACAAGGTGTGCAATACTCAGAGACATGGCCAAGGTAAGAAAGGCTGAAAGACGACCACCACTGAACAAGACACACAAGCTGAAACGTCAAGACTGGGCCAAGAAATATCACAAGACTGATTTTTCTAAGGTTTTATGGACTGATGAAATGAGAGTGAGTCTTGATGGGCCAGATGGATGGATTGGTAAAGGGCAGAGAGCTCCAGTCCGACTCAGACGCCAGCAAGGTGGAGGTGGAGTACTGGTTTGGGCTGGTATCATCAAATATGAGCTTGTGGGGCCTTTTCGGGTTGAGGATGGAGTCAAGCTCAACTCCCAGTTTCTGGAAGACACCTTCTTCAAGCAGTGGTACAGGAAGAAGTCTGCATCCTTCAAGAAAAACATGATTTTCATGCAGGACAATGCTCCATCACACGCGTCCGAGTACTCCACAGCGTGGCTGGCAAGAAAGGGTATAAAAGAAGAAAATCTAATGACATGGCCTCCTTGTTCACCTGATCTGAACCCCATTGAGAACCTGTGGTCCATCATCAAATGTGAGATTTACAAGGAGGGAAAACAGTACACCTCTCTGAACAGTGTCTGGGAGGCTGTGGTTGCTGCTGCACGCAATGTTGATGGTGAACAGATCAAAACACTGACAGAATCCATGGATGGCAGGCTTTTGAGTGTCCTTGCAAAGAAAGGTGGCTATATTGGTCACTGATTTGTTTTTGTTATGTTTTTGAATGTAAGAAATGTATATTTGTGAATGTTGAGATGTTATATTGGTTTCACTGGCAAAAATAAATAATTGAAATGGGTATATATTTGTTTTTTGTTAAGTTGCCTAATAATTATGCACAGTAATAGTCACCTGCACACACAGATATCCCCCTAAAATAGCTATAACTAAAAACAAACTAAAAACTACTTCCAAAAATATTCAGCTTTGATATTAATGAGTTTTTTGGGTTCATTGAGAACATGGTTGTTGTTCAATAATAAAATTAATCCTCAAAAATACAGCTTGCCTAATAATTCTGCACTCCCTGTATAGTAGCCATTGATCCTGATCATTGCAATATAATATATATATCTTGTCTGACACTAAACCCAAAGAGCCAGATCACCCCAAACAACATTTCCTATAGTAAATTGTCTAAACAATCAAGAACCTAACTTAGAAAATTGCTATTCACTGTGATGGAAATGCATGTGGTAATCTTTATAAAAACCAAAAATTTCGGGGGGGCGGAGCCTGGCAGCCATCCTGTCAGATGCCATCTAAACCTGCTCTCCCGAACCCGGAGAGAATCTGCCAAATATCCCCCAAGCAAAGCCCCATCGAGCCTCCAAAAGTACCCAGCACTGACCTGCGACAAATACTGCACCGATTGATGCCTTTTTTCCAGGCACCCAAGCAGCCCAGGCAGAGGCGCAAATCTGCAGCCTACCGCGCGACGACAATCCAAGGCCTAGAGGCCTACCTTTGAGGAAGCCTCCGAGTACTACACATCCAACACAGATACCACTGCAATGGGCCACTGCTCACACAAAACCACAACTGGCCCCAACACACAAGGCAGAGACATAGGGGAAATGTGGCTAAGATCTGCACAATCAGAGCCAACACACACCACGCAACGACCCTCTGCGGACCCGGCACCCGAACCTGACAGAGGCGAGCCGGCCGCGACAGAGGCGAGCCGGCCGCGACGAGGCGAGCCGGGCGCGACAGCGGCTCCCCCAATGGAACACTCGCCGACACCGGAATCCCAAGATGATTCAGCCCCCATGACTAAGGGGGACCTAAAAGCCCTCCTGATCAACATAAAAAAACTGCTAGCAGCGGACGTCGCAACGGTCAAAGCTGACATACAAAGCATGCAAACGAGGGTAGGAACGGTGGAGGAAGACATCACCAAGATCCAGGACACAGTGTCCAACCTCAAAGACTCCAAGCAGAGCAAAATGTATTGGCGGGTCAAATCATGTCCCTGGAGGACAAACAACGTCGAAAGCACATCAAAATCAGGGGCGTCCCCACCACGGTCATGACAGAGGAGCTGCCGCACTCTATTCGGTGGCTGCTCACAACAATGCTACCCCAGGCAACCGCCAAGAAAATATCCCTGGACGGGATCTACAGAGTGACAAGCTCTGTACACTTACCATCCAGTAGGTCCATAGACGTTATTCTACGCTTGGCGACAGTAACTGACAAAATTCCAATAATGACCACCATTAAAGGCAAAACACCACTAGCATTTGAGGGCACGCAGCTCTCCTTCTTCCAAGACATCACTAGAGCCACATTGCTGAAGCGAAAGACATTCGGACAACAACCGTGCTGCGCAAAGCAGGTATTGCCTACAGGTGGGGGAACACTGGCGCCCTGCTAGTTCATCATAATGGAACTGCATACCACCTCACATCCCCAACCGGGGCTCCCACCTTCCTACGGGCACTGGGACTACAACCCACACAACTCACCTCCACGACCGAAAGCCAACCAGAGAGCTGGGAACCAGAGGACAGCTCCACTCCCAGATAGACAACACAAGATCCACATACGCCAACCACTTGACCTTGCACAGGGACTAAGCCCAGAGACGATATGCATGGCACGGTTACAAGTTCCAAAAGAAGATCCATACCTCCTTTGATGAAGGGTGGTAATTCCCATGACCACCAACTCCTATGTTCAATTTTTCTCTTATGTTGGACTATTGCATCTCACTTACCTTACATCACAATGCATATATGTCGCTGTGCTCCTCTCCTTCTATTTTTACTTTGTTCTGCTTTGGTTTGTCCCTTTTTAACCCCACAAATGCAGTCCCGAGGCCCCCACTCTTACAAGCCCGGCAGCTAGATTCCCGCGTACGTTAGTACTCTAGCGCCCACTACAATTACCGCAACTCCGCCCACCCCCACAGATAGGGATAAAGATAAGATGCCACACGAGGTACTATGCATACCGGAGCGCTCAGCACACATATCATCCCGGTCAACCGGAAACTAGAAAGAGCTCAACCGTCGAGTACACACACGCACCCAGACCCACAAACCTGAACCAGCCTGCAACACCTATACCATGCTCCCACACACACGGACGCACAGCAGCCCGAACCAGGGAGCACCCCCACACTATCACACCTGTAGTACACCACAGGAATAACGCACATAACACTAAGCCTGCTACAACCTTGCCAACCCCTGGTATGCCACCCTAGTTGATTGCTTTAAGAAAACGATCACCAAAAATCAACAATGAAAACCTACGTTTTCTTGAGTGTAGCGCTGAGTGTGATAGAATAATACAACAGTGAATAGTGCTCTTAATTGCACTTACCCTCTTTTACACACTTGTATACATGAAAAAAGGGGAAAGTAGACAAATAATTGTGCAGTATGTTTAAGGTGAATCAAAAAAATTTTTTTTAGTGAATTCTGAAGATAGAGTCAAATTCACTCACATTTATTAAAGCCTTTTATAGATATAGGGCTCTAAACTTCCTGGCATCTGTGTCTTTTAGGGTAGACCACACGACCCCCCTCTCACGATATACGTATACGTGTTTTCCTCCAAGTTTAGATAGAAAAAAGACACAGGTAATCTGATCTGAGCGTAGTATTTTCAAATACTATAAATACCAATGTAAATGAAATATAGTATTGCTCACCTTTTTTAGAGCCTTTGATAACCGGCTCTAAGTATATTGGCCTAGTGTCAATTTGTGGGGTGACACTACCCCTTTCTGGAATCACTTCAACAGGATGCAGCAAAGAAGGTTGAGTATAAAAATATATTTATTATAAAATGAATATTCTAAAATTATGTATACAGTTTACTAGAAAATAATAAAATCTGAAATATCATATATAAAATACAAATATTTGTTGCCAAAACGCGTTTCGCCGTCACACGGCTTCCTCAGTCGGCTCCTGATCTTCTTCTGAATGAAATCGCTTATATGTCTTTAAATCGACTGCCAAAATCTCCTAATTTTCAGTCCGGTGTGTTTCCAGTGGCTCGGGTTGATGTCGTCGCGTCACTTCCGGTCCTTCGTACTACATCTCTCATGGTGCTGTGCGGATCTCGGCGTCATTTCCGGTGTGCGTCAGCGGTGTTATGGGAAATTGAGTCCAAAGTGACATCGTTGAATAGTTCGTTTTTAGTCCGTGATTGCATTTCAAGCATATAGATCATATGTTCCGGGTGGAAGTAGAACGAGATAATTGTAACGTTAATATTCAAGAACAATTAACAGCAATGTGTAAATATTAAGATGACAATAAATAGAAATAAAATTAGAAAAAAGTGTGATACATTATAGATTTGTCTATATTTGGTATGTTGGTTACTTAGTTTAGTATCATATGTCCACCCCTGCAGGTTTGGCTGTGGGCTTTTTTTATCCTTAAAGTTAGACAATAGAAGTGGAATACAGTAAAGATGCAATAGAAGTAATTGGACCTCCTTATATTTCTAGCAGCATAGATTCTGAAGGTTCTAAGTGTCACAAGTTATTTCTGTTTTAAATAGTGTAAAATTTGTGATTTGTTCTGACATAAAAAGTCCCTGAGTCTTTTTCAATATGGGTTGTGATCATATAGATGTCCTTAAATGTTATTAAGTCAGGGATAGGGATGAAGAGTGGATATTAGTAATACAATTTATTAGTAATAACATTTATAGAGAATACAGTCTATTGAAGGAATGTTTAACTTTGGATTGCTTGTTGAGTTTATTTTAAAGAAATTCTTAGTTTGGTTGTGGTGTAATTGCTGTAGGCATAACATTCTTATAAGGGTTTAATTTTAAATTTAAAAAATCTTTTGTATAAAAATATGAACTGGACCTCACCTTTTAAAATTAATTAAAAAGTCTAAAAGGTTGAGAGGTTAAAGGAAATGGCAAAGTTCGAAATCCGCATTCAAACCATGGGGGGCTAAGGTGTTCAAATTAAAAATCCACTTTGTCTCGATTTTTCCTAGCTTCTTTATTTCATCCTCCCCTCTCCAATTTAAGGTGATTTTCTGTATAGCTGAAAAACTTAGAAATTGGGGATCGTTGTTGTGTACCTCTTTAAAATGATTTGAAACGCTATGTTTATCATACCCTCTCTTTATGTTTCGTATATGTTCATTTATTTTCAAGTATGAATACCCCCCCCAAAAGACAAAGGAATTTAAGGGGAGGGGTACACGAGGAGGAAAGACACACAACAAGATAAGAAAAACGTCAGCACAATCACAATCAATTATTTTTAATCTAACGGGGAATCCCCTACCATTGGCCGAACAAAAGGTTCTAAACAAAGGATTAAAATTTGTTCCTACACAACCCCTAAATAAATTTGACATTTTTATAGATCTGAATAAATACAAAAGACAACTATGTCTAAAAAAATGTTTTATGAGAACAGATAAATTAACATATCAAACCCCACCTTCAAAATATATACACACTGACCTTAAGGAAAAGTCCACTTTCTTCCCAAATAATTTTGTATCCAAAGAGATGATTTCGTTTGAGAATGCGGTCATGCAGGAAATAAATCAAATCAAACCCAAAAATAAGAGACACATGAATTTAAACAAAGAGGAGTGGTTAGCGTTAAAAGCACTTCAGAAGAACAAAGAAAAAGTAATTAAACCAGCCGATAAGGGGGGTGGGATTGTAGTTATGAGAACGGAAGACTATCTACAAGAAGGCCTAAGACTAGTTGGAGATGGAGACACATATGAAAAGTTATCAGGAAACCCGACATTTACCATTAAGACAAAATTTGAAAATTTATTACAGAGGGGAAGAGAAATAGAGATATTAAATGAAAGAGAATACAAATACCTCAACATCATGAAACCAAAAATCCCTGTATTTTATCATTTACCAAAAATCCACAAAAATGCTACCAATCCTCCAGGTAGACCGATAGTCTCAGGCATAGGCTCGGTATCAAGTAGACTATCGGAATACCTGGACAAGTGCTTACAACCAATCGTACAAAAAACTAAAAACTACCTCAAAGACACACTCAATATTATTCAAATTTTACAAGAAATACAGTGGGAACCAGACTACATTCTAGTCACCGCAGATGTGAGCTCACTATACACAATCATCTCACACACGAGAGGAATAGAGGCCACACAATTTTTTCTGAAGAATGATGACTTTTATCCTGATGAACAAATTAATTTTATAACAGAGGGAATAGAACTCATTTTAAATAATAACTATTTTTGGTTTAACAACGAATTCTTTTTACAAAAAGTCGGTACTGCTATGGGGACCAGGTTCGCTCCTAGCTATGCAAATCTCTTCATGGCATTCTGGGAGGAGAGATTCATAAATAACAACAAGGACTGGGAGACGAACCTGGTCTCCTATAAGCGGTACATAGACGACATATTTTTTATCTGGAAGGGTTCAGAGGATCTTTTAAAGCTATTTTTAACTTTTTTAAACACCAATGACTGGGGAATTAAATTAACCACAGAATACAGTAAAGTAAGCGTAAATTTTTTAGATCTCACAATTTTTATAGAAGAAAACCAAATTAAGACAAAAACCTTTTTTAAATCAGTAGATGTGAACAATTACATTTTTTTAAACAGCTGTCATTTTTCACCCTGGTTAAAAAATATCCCAAAAGCACAGATAATGAGGATCCGCAGAAATTGCACAGACACAAGCACGTTTGAAACCCAAGCCATAAGAATAAAAAAACAGTTCATAGAGAAGGGTTATGAAGAAAAATCCCTTGTGGATACTATTAAACAAATAGAAAAAATGGATAGATCCTCTCTATTGAAATATAAACAGAAAACCACAAAAGAACACAACATCTTACCTTTTATTAGTAATTTTAATCAAGAGAGCAACAGAATAAAACGAATAATTAGTAAACACTGGCTGATGCTAAGGAACGACCCAATGCTGTACTCTATTCTACCAGAGAAGCCTAGATTTCTATACAGGGGAGCACCTAATCTGAAACAAAAACTAGTACACAACCATATAAAAGACAAAAAACCTACCCCTTTCTTTCAAAAGAAAGGTTTTTTCGGCTGTGGCCTATGCTCAGCCTGTAAAAACACAAAGAGTGTGAAAAGACACGTTACAGAATTTTCGGATTCAAAGAAAGAAAACAAATACAAAATACGAGAAATGACTACATGTTTTTCAAAGAGAGTGATATATCTACTACAATGTTCCTGCAATCTTCTATATGTGGGCAGAACCAAGCGTCCTTTATACGTGAGAATAAATGAACATATACGAAACATAAAGAGAGGGTATGATAAACATAGCGTTTCAAATCATTTTAAAGAGGTACACAACAACGATCCCCAATTTCTAAGTTTTTCAGCTATACAGAAAATCACCTTAAATTGGAGAGGGGAGGATGAAATAAAGAAGCTAGGAAAAATCGAGACAAAGTGGATTTTTAATTTGAACACCTTAGCCCCCCATGGTTTGAATGCGGATTTCGAACTTTGCCATTTCCTTTAACCTCTCAACCTTTTAGACTTTTTAATTAATTTTAAAAGGTGAGGTCCAGTTCATATTTTTATACAAAAGATTTTTTAAATTTAAAATTAAACCCTTATAAGAATGTTATGCCTACAGCAATTACACCACAACCAAACTAAGAATTTCTTTAAAATAAACTCAACAAGCAATCCAAAGTTAAACATTCCTTCAATAGACTGTATTCTCTATAAATGTTATTACTAATAAATTGTATTACTAATATCCACTCTTCATCCCTATCCCTGACTTAATAACATTTAAGGACATCTATATGATCACAACCCATATTGAAAAAGACTCAGGGACTTTTTATGTCAGAACAAATCACAAATTTTACACTATTTAAAACAGAAATAACTTGTGACACTTAGAACCTTCAGAATCTATGCTGCTAGAAATATAAGGAGGTCCAATTACTTCTATTGCATCTTTACTGTATTCCACTTCTATTGTCTAACTTTAAGGATAAAAAAAGCCCACAGCCAAACCTGCAGGGGTGGACATATGATACTAAACTAAGTAACCAACATACCAAATATAGACAAATCTATAATGTATCACACTTTTTTCTAATTTTATTTCTATTTATTGTCATCTTAATATTTACACATTGCTGTTAATTGTTCTTGAATATTAACGTTACAATTATCTCGTTCTACTTCCACCCGGAACATATGATCTATATGCTTGAAATGCAATCACGGACTAAAAACGAACTATTCAACGATGTCACTTTGGACTCAATTTCCCATAACACCGCTGACGCACACCGGAAATGACGCCGAGATCCGCACAGCACCATGAGAGATGTAGTACGAAGGACCGGAAGTGACGCGACGACATCAACCCGAGCCACTGGAAACACACCGGACTGAAAATTAGGAGATTTTGGCGGTCGATTTAAAGACATATAAGCGATTTCATTCAGAAGAAGATCAGGAGCCGACTGAGGAAGCCGTGTGACGGCGAAACGCGTTTTGGCAACAAATATTTGTATTTTATATATGATATTTCAGATTTTATTATTTTATAGTAAACTGTATACATAATTTTAGAATATTCATTTTATAATAAATATATTTTTATACTCAACCTTCTTTGCTGCATCCTGTTGAAGTGATTCCAGAAAGGGGTAGTGTCACCCCACAAATTGACACTAGGCCAATATACTTAGAGCCGGTTATCAAAGGCTCTAAAAAAGGTGAGCAATACTATATTTCATTTACATTGGTATTTATAGTATTTGAAAATACTACGCTCAGATCAGATTACCTGTGTCTTTTTTCTATCTAAACTTGGAGGAAAACACGTATACGTATATCGTGAGAGGGGGGTCGTGTGGTCTACCCTAAAAGACACAGATGCCAGGAAGTTTAGAGCCCTATATCTATAAAAGGCTGTAATAAATGTGAGTGAATTTGACTCTATCTTCAGAATTCACTAAAAAAAATTTTTTTGATTCACCTTAAACATACTGCACAATTATTTGTCTACTTTCCCCTTTTTTTCATGTATACAAGTGTGTAAAAGAGGGTAAGTGCAATTAAGAGCACTATTCACTGTTGTATTATTCTATCACACTCAGCGCTACACTCAAGAAAACGTAGGTTTTCATTGTTGATTTTTGGTGATCTTTTATATGTGGTGGGTTTTATAGGAGTACCCACGGAGTGTTTTAGCGGCTATTTTTTAATTGTACACGAATACAAAAAGCGCCACCTATTCCACATTTTTGTGTGTTTTGAACTTGCTTTAAGAAAACGTGCTTACAATCTTGAAATACCAATGGTTTTTCCCAATGTATTTTATTTTTGGTCACACGAAAGTGTGTATAAAGGGATGGGGTACAGAAAAGAAAAGGGAAAACATGGGGGAGGGGAGGGGGGGACAATGGTACATAATACACCATACATCACATATCACATAGGTCACATAGGTCCCAACAGCCAGATGTACATAACCAAACAATTGTACATAAATCAATTAATAACAGGCATTTGTGGTCTTTGAAATACCAATGTTAACGCTATTTTACTGTACCGCTTGAAATTGTCACACCACTGTTTACGTATGATACCAAGCCAAACCAAGCTCACATAAATAAAGAATTAAAAAAAACAAAAAAACAAGAATTTCACATTTCTCAACATTTCTTTATATTTTCATTTAATGTCACAGGTGAAATAGGAAACAATATGGGAAATAAAATGTACTGTTATTAAATAAAAAAAACATAATGAAGTCCCTAATAACCTTTTACATCTAAATATATGTTAACCCCTTAACGACGCAGCTTCAGAAGCTTGTCTTGCACTTAATGACACAAGCATTTTTTGTTGTTTGCGTTTAACTGCAATTTGCCTTTTACTAATTTATTGCACCGACACATATTATATACCATTTTTTAAAGAACAGAAAGGGCTTTAATTTGATATAACATATACATATATTCACCATTTTCATTTAATGTCACAGGTGAAATGGAAACAATATGGGAAATAAAATGTACTGTTATTAAATAAAAAAAACATAATGAAGTCCCTAATAACCAGGGCTCGAGTCCTGCAGGAACGCGTGGGAACGGCGTTCCTGCACTTTTTTTAGTGCAGGAACGCCGTTCCCGTTTATGGTCCTGCAGGCACTCGGGGGGCGGCAAAAAATGCCGCCCCCAGTCATGGGGGGCCCAAGAGGTGGCCTAATGGCCACCTGATGGACCTCCCCGGCCGGCTCTTGTCTCTCTCTGTCAGCCGCGGCGAGGGAGCTGTGTCCTCTCTGCTCCCTCTCGCCGCGCCGTTTGCTGATGCTGGGAGCCGGAATATGACGTCATTTCCGGCTCCCGGCATCAGAAGACAGCCCGCGCGGCGAGAGGGAGCAGAGAGAACACAGCTCCCTCGCCGCGGCTGACAGAGAGAGACAAGAGCCGGCCGCACTGAAGCCCCACTGGACCCCAGGGACAAGTCCACGCCAGCTCTCCAGGTAGGGAGGCTGGGTGGACATTTTTAAATTAAAAAAATATATGCAAATAATTTTTGTGTATGTGAGTGTGTGTGTCTGTGTGTGAGTCTGTGAGTGTGTGTATGTGTCTGGGAGTGTGTCTGTGTGTGTGTATGTGTCTGGGAGTGTGTCTGGGAGTGTGTCTGTGTGTGTGTCTGTGAGTGTATGTGTGTATGTGTCTGTGAGTGTATGTGTGTGTTTGTGTCTGGGAGTGTGTGTGTGTATGTGTCTGGGAGTGTGTGTGTGTCTGTGTCTGGGAGTGTGTGTCTGTGAGTGTGTGTATGTGTCTGTGTGTGTATGTCTGTGAGTGTGTGTGTGTGTATGTGTATGTGTGTGAGTGTGTCTGTGTCTGGGAGTGTGTGTGTGTGTGTGTGTG
The DNA here is from genome assembly GCF_036172605.1 of Pelobates fuscus. Lineage (NCBI taxonomy): Eukaryota > Metazoa > Chordata > Amphibia > Anura > Pelobatidae > Pelobates > Pelobates fuscus. The sequence goes on from NC_086319.1 coordinate 299,481,854, forward strand.
AGTGTGTGTGTGTGTATGTGTATGTGTGTGAGTGTGTATGTGTCTGGGAGTGTGTGTGTCTGTGAGTGTATGTGTGTGTGTATGTGTCTGTGAGTGTATGTGTGTGTGTCTGGGAGTGTGTGTGTGTATGTGTCTGGGAGTGTGTGTGTGTATGTGTCTGGGAGTGTGTGTGTGTGTATGTGTCTGGGAGTGTGTGTGTATGTTAAAAAACAAAAGAGAAGCTACAGACAGTCTTAGAAGAAAACCCCAGACTGTCTGTATAACCTGGAAATAATATATAGTACCAGAGCGTCAGAAATAAACTGGTTATCTTGTATGGGTATCTAAATCAAAAGCGTAACTTAAAGTTTAATATACATACTCGAGACTAATATGCCTGATGCCACCTGTAGGTAAAGGAAAAAATTGGACACCAGTATGTGGCATTATATAGTCTGATCCCCCATCCTATATAACAGCTTTATTCGAAAAAATATATATACTAAATAGGACCGGATCCAATATACTATACTCCAAATATAACCTTCTCAAAGGTGGTAGCCACAGGAAAAAATAATAATATTAATAGGAGTGTCTGTTGTAAATTAAAGGGACACTCTAGGCACCCAGACCACTTCTGCTCATTGGAGTGGTCTGGGTGCCAACTCCCACTACCCTTAACCCTGCAGCTGTAATTATTGCAGTTTTTTATAAACTGCAATAATTACATTGCAGGTTTAACTCCACCTCTAGTGGCTATCTACTAGACAGCCACTAGAGGTCACTTCCTGGGTTCTAGCACAGGAAACCTGTGCTAGAGCGTCGCTGGACGTCCTCACGCTGTGTGAGGACCTCCAGCGTCGCTCAAAACCCCATAGGAAAGCATTGAAATGATTTTTCAATGCTTTCCTATGGGGAGACGTAATGCGCATGCGCGGCATCTCCGCGCATGCGCATTACGTCTCCTCGGCCGGTGGGCGAGATCAGTCTCGCCCACCGGCCGACGCAATCACTGGGAGGAGCGTTGCGGAGGCGGAGACAGCGGCGAGGGACATCGCCGCTGTCCCAGGTAAGTGACTGAAGGGGTTTTCACCCCTTCAGTAACCGGGGATTGGGGGGTGGGAGGGAGAGGGACCCTCCAGTGCCAGAATAACGGATCGTTTTTCTGGCATTGGAGTTTCCCTTTAATACATGCACCCAACCTAATGTATTATAGCAGTGCATGGTCAATATCTTCCACAGCAGTACACCTCAATAAGAAAGAATAATAATAATAATAATAGCAGACAGGATACTGCTCCTATAGACATGGAGCTACAGGGGTAGAGAGGAAAGAAAGTATCAATATCGAAAAGTCAGTCTAAAATAGGCTGACTGTAAAACATTGCAAAGCCTCTCTCCCTGTTAAACTGACTAGACAGGCATAGAAGTAAAGAATGATAATAATATTAAGAAGGAATAAATAAATCAAGTGAAAATCATAATATTAAAGTGCCATTCAGTGCCCAGTGTGCAATGTGCATTGTGCAAAGAATATTAACGCCCTGTGTGTGTGTGTATGTGTCTGGGAGTGTGTGTGTGTGTGTGTGTCTGTGAGTGTATGTGTCTGTGAGTGTATGTGTCTGTGAGTGCATGTGTCTGGGAGTGTATGTGTCTGGGAGTGTGTGTGTCTGGGAGTGTGTGTCTGTGAGTGTATGTGTGTGTGTGTCTGAGTGTATGTATGTTTGTGTGTGTGTACGTGTGAGTCTGTGTGTGTCTGTGAGTGTGTGTACGTGTTTATATATGCATGCAAGTTTTTTTTTTTTCTGGTGGTGGGGTGAGGGTGGAACTCGAGTGAGTTCCCACACTTTATTCCCCAGGACTTGACCCCTGCTAATAACCTTTTACATCTAAATATATGTTAACCCCTTCAGAAGCTTGTCATGCACTTAATGACACAAGCATTTTTTGTTGTTTGCGTTTAACTGCAATTTGCCTTTTACTAATTTATTGCACTGACACATATTATATACCATTTTTTAAAGGACAGAAAGGGCTTTAATTTGATATAACATATATATATATATATATATATATAAATGCTTATTTATTATAAAAAAAATAGATTAAAATGCCCCCAAAAAATAAAAATTCTGTGTTTTTTTTTTTTTTTTTACAGTTTTTGCAATAATAATGTGTGCATAATTAGTGCAGGTTAAGGAAACTAATTAAAAATATATTAATTTAGTTGTTCTGATTTACAGAATATATAATGTGTATAGGATTTTAAGTAGTTTTTGGTAGTTACAGGTCACAAAACACAAGGAGTAAAATAAACTTTTAATGTGGAGCGATTTTAGAATTTGGTATGTTTGTCTTGTAAGCTGAATAGCCATAAAATAAAACAAAATTGCCACACAAAAGTATATTTTTATATAAAGTAGACATCACAAGCTATTTACCTAAGTTTTTTTTTACACTCTCTACGAAGCCATTTCACCGCCAATCTCTGCTAAATATTGGAGTAAAATTGTGTTTTGTTTTTTTTGACACACAAACTTATAACAAAGAACTTCTCATGTGTATTTTGTAAAGTTGGTGTGGGCTAGTCGTGTACAAAACTTTATTTTGTGTTCAGCTACATCTGCTGAGTACAACGATAACCCCATTGTATGTCTTTGGCACTATTTTGTGAAGCTACAGTGCCATATAGACCTGTCTATTTCAGTATTTACAATAGAATTTTGAGAGACGGATTTAATGGGCCTATGCTTCAATTTGGGGTAATATAGCAGTTTGACGGTTCAAAACCCCCCCACAAAGGCCTACCATTTGTAAAAGTAGACTCCAGTGTATCTCATATGGTGCATATTGTGCCTTAACATGCCCCCATTTTTTCACCAATATATGCCAAAGTATGTGGTAAAAAATAATTTTGGGAATTTTTTACATACGGATTACATTTTTGCTGGGCATTTTGTATATTTCATATGTGCCACTAAGTTCAAAGCCCCAAAATTATGCTCAGCTAAGTCTTCTGAGTAAAATTATACCCCCAATCAGGGCTGGATTTTCCTATTGGCTAACTAGGCTTCAGCCTAGGGCCTCAAGATCAAGAGGGGCCTACATTCAAATTGTTAGCAAAATTAAAATTCCACTATTCTAAAAACAGTGAACACTAAAACACTAAACCGAAAATAAGGAGAAATTCTACGCATATGATATGACCAGTGGCGTACTAAGGGGGGGCGGTCCGCCCCGGGTGCCACTTACTAGGGGGGTGCCTGGGCAGACTGCAATGCCCGTCCTGCCGCGATCGCCAAGACCGGCGGTCTGCAGCTGCAGACCATGGATCTCGCATGCACTGCCCAATCAGAGCGTTGCCGCGGGTTACCACGGCAACGCTCTGATTGGGTCCCGCGAGATCCATGGTGTGCAGCTCTGCCAGTTTAAATTCCTCTCTGCCACCTACTGCGACCCAGCGAGTGCTTTCACCATGGATGGTGGTTAAGATGAAAACCTCCTCCTGTTTCCCCCCTTTTAATTTTTTTCCCGCTAGAGCCTTTGGGAAACCTGTGCAACTCTTCCGAATAGTGCCACAGGCCACGGTCTAGAAGCAGTACAACATTTTTAAAAGTGGGGTGCTATTATAAAAATGATCAATATATAAATGATAACCTTTGTTAAGTTATGGCATTATTAAGTCCCAGACAATTTTCCCACTTGTCCCTACTATATCTGGGCAACCTGGGGGATCAAGGTGGCTATCCCTTCTTTCATATACACAGAAGTTGTACACATAGCCACTGCCACTTTCACACAATTTATAAAATTTGATCCCATATCGGGATCTTTTGGATGGGATGTACTGTCTAAACACCAATCTTCCCTTATACTTCATGAGGGACTCATCAATAGAAATGTGTTTATTGGGGGTATATATAGTGGCAAGTTTATCGTTAAAGTGGGCAATTAGAGGGCGTATTTTATATAGAAGATCATGATGACCTTTTGGGGGACACTTCGTATTGTCACTAAAGTGCATAAATCGCAGTATGTCTTCATATCTGTCCCTAGTCATTGTCTGGGGAAAAATAGGGATATTGCAAATAGGATTTGTAGACCAATACATCCTAATTGTAATTATCCCCATTAGCATTGTCAGTGCACAGAATTGTTACATTTCTGGCACACTGGTTGGGTTCCATCTCTCTTTCCTGGCGATAAGAGAGTCTTGATTATGTGCAAGGTACTGCTCCGCGTACAGATTAGTCTGCGTGACTATCTCCCAAAAAATCTCATCCCCCAAGAACATACAATCCAGCGCATTATAGCCAGACAGGTCAGCCTAAAAAAGTGGAAGATAGGTTAGCGCTAATAATATAATAAGTAGGCAGCAACCTTACAGAGGGTCACCCTCTAACCCTCTGGAGTGAGAATGTACAGGATAAAAGAGACAAAGGCTGCGCCAAAATAAAACTAAATAAAATACAGTAAAATTAGTCCCAATGTAATAAAATATAATGAAAAATAAATAAATAATAAAATGTCTGTTTCACACGTTCCACTGGTAGGGTGTTCTCTCTTTCTATGATACTTCGGATCCTCCCCTGATATGGAAAACACAAAGGGAAAAGGACCAATTGTGCAGAGTGTATGGGATACGTGGCAGAAAAGTAATAAGATGTAATACACTCACATTTGCATGAGCTATAACCAGCTCAAGGGTAACAGGTGTTCAGCAGTATAATCCCTGCTTGTAGGATATAGCATATTCTTGTCCACTTTGGGTCTGGTGCTGTCCAATTCTCAGGAGAAGGGAAAAAATAGGGACAACAGATAGTGCTCTCTGATGATAAAATGTGGTATAAAACAGAAAAAGAAATATACTCACAAATTAAAGTGCAGATGACACTGCACTTGAGATATAGCGTGGGCGGTATAATCCCCACCTCAGGATATATAAAATGCCAGGAAAGGAGATAAAAAATTATTGTAATAAAAATAATAATAATAATATGAATGGCACAGAAGTATAGCCAAACTTAATTTATTGTTTAAAATACACAATAAAATCCATTAATGCGTTTCACCACTGGGGTTTTATCAAAATGAAACAGGTCAGCCTGTATGCCAGGATTGGCAGTGAACTCTGAGATGTCTGGTGAAAAATGATTAGGGGGTACCCAGTCATCTGCGCCATGTTCAGCATTAGGGGAATCTGCTATTTCCCCTGATCATCCTGCAGTATCTTGCACATAGTCCCTGTCCCCTGCGTCACTCCCTGCGTCACTCCCTGTGTCACTCCCTGTGTCACTCTCTGAGGCAGTGTTGGTCGCCTCTGAGTCGGCCGCTAACAGGGCATAAGCCTCCTCTGCACTATACTTCCTAAGCATTGTATACTACGGTAACAAAACTTTAACTAAATAACTAAACTTTATTTTTATTTTTTTCACCCCTAACTAGCTTATCACTAAATTCCCCAATTCCCACTAAATTCCACCCACCCAACTAACTAAATCACAAATTAATAAAATTAAATATTAAAATTTAACCCCTTAAGGTTCCAAAAATAAAAATAAATTTAACCCTTGAAGGGAAAAAAAAACTAGATCACAGAAAAGTACTGTGACCTGTATATTGATCACTGCTGGCAGTGATCAATCATCAGGGAAACGGTTAATTTTTTTTAAAAAAAGTACAGGGTAAAGGGAATTGGAACCTTTTGTGACAGTTTAATTTTCTTCAGGGACACAAAGCAACAACGATCCATCTCTCTCCACTTCAAAAACCCACAAGAGGTGGAGGGAGGTGGATCAGATATGCCAGCAGCATTGTGACCGCTGTGACTGGCTGTCACAGCGATCACATGGGCTGGGACATCGCAATTTGCTGTTGCTGGTCTGCCCCTGACTCGGAGGCACCCAGCAACAGCGTTAATTCCGCAATCGCCAGCACTGCAGCGATTAATTTTAACGCATGACGGACAGGTTATGTCACTCGGCGTTAAGGGTTTCCCCAGGGTGACGGACCCTGTCCATCACCCGTCATCAAGGGGTTAAAGGAACACTACTGCTCTAAGGAATACAAACATGCTCTAAGATTGACATTTAGGTCCCTGGTCCCCCTTGCCCCTGTTAAAAAGGTGATTTACTCACCTTTTCTTAACCACCATGCGGAATCCGTTGGGGCTGGCTCCGCCTCCTTGGCTGAGCTGAGATCATCAGACTTGTTAATCTCAGCCATTCCAATGCTTTCCTATTTCTAGTGCACATATGCAGCAAAATGCTGTGCTGTGTCAATCAGCATCTCCTTATAGAGATGCATTGCATCAGTGCATCTCTATGGGGAGCCTTCAGCCTCTCCGAACATCAGTGCACTGACCCAGGAAGCACCTCTAATGGTCATCTTAGAGATTGCCACTAGAGGTGTTAAAAGACTTCAGGGACAGGCAGTGGACACCCAAACAACTACATTAAGCTGTAGTTAAGTGTTCTTGCATAGCAAGACCACTTACTGTTATCCCACATATATATTATTATTCTTATTATAGCCAAATTTACCACCCTAACTAATAGACAGTAATATACCGAAACGTGCGGATTGTTCACGATTGGTGTGCTATTACTTTGTGGAACGTTTCGCTGAATGGTTCTCGAAATATTGTCGTTCTTGTGGCGAAATTGGTCCCATAGGAATGAATGGCAAAATGTTCAAAACTAGAGTGGGAGCTGGCAAAAGCTGAAAAATCAGGACATGATTTCTAAACTGCCACCACTCTCTCATTTTCAAGCCCACCTACACAAATCTTAAATCAAAACGTTCAGTTATCCCTCCTGCCACTAAAAATATCCACGGCTAATCCATAGTCCTGATAGTTTTCACAATATGACCATTTGTTTGCAACTCACGCCGTCCATTGACATTCATTGAAACTCCACTCTAGCCAGCTCAAACTTGAAGGGCAATTTCTAAACTGCGACTGTGCCTTCATGTTTAATACTTCAGAGACATACTATGCATCAAAATGTAGGTTTGGGTCTTGTGATTCTCACAATATAAAGCTCTTCGCTGTAGGCTGTATCGTTTTTAAAATACGACCGTTTGAAGATGGCAACCGCCAAAATACTCTGACCTGTGCCAGGCTGGAGCAGCAAGTGATGTCATAGACAGGGCCTTTTGTACATCTGGTAATGTTTTTATAAATGTATGTTTTAATGTAACTGTGAAGCACTTTGGGCAACAATGTTGCAATTAAATGTGCTATATAAATAAATAATAACAGTTACTGCGCCCACTCCAGTTGTAGACTACTGGTGGAGGCAAGAACACTTCACACAATTTCCCCAGAAATTGTAGCTTTCTAGTTGTTATTGTGACTATAGTGTGCCTTTAACCCCTTAAGGACACGTGACATGTGTGACATGTCATGATTCCCATTTTATTCCAGAAGTTTGGTCCTTAAGGGGTTAAGCTCATCTTCTTCTTTATGCATAGTTTACACTGGTCAGCCATAACATTAAAACCACTGACAGGTGAAGTGAATAACATTGATTATCGTTACAATGGCACCTGTCAAGGGGTGGAATAATTTGGCAGCTACTGAAATGTCAGTTATTGGATTTCACATGTTGTAAGCAGGAAAAATGGGCAATGAAAAGATCTGAGAGACTTTGACAAGGGCCAAATAGTAAAGTCTAGACAACTAGGTCAAAGCACCTCCAAAGCAGTAAGTCCTGTGGGGTGTTCCTGGTACGCAGTGTGCGTTGACTACAGAGGTGGGCTGCGACTGGGGGCAGGGAGGCAATTGCTCCCCAGGCTGCCCTAAATCATTTAAAAAACGGCCACCTGCAGAGGCGGCTGTCTAAGTAAGCAGTTTTGGCAGCTGCCTAAGGCCTTGCAGCCACCTAAACTGCCTTAGGGCAGAATGTGTTGAGTCCCGACATCAGGAGAGGGCCCGGCGACTCGCCCAGTATGCTGCCGGGTACGAAGCCCCTCCACGATGCCCGGCCGGAGAGCCCCTGTGGCCGCTGGTCTGCAGCTCTGCAGTGAATGTGTCTCGCAAGATCTGGGCCAAGCAGAACGTTGCCGTGGGTTACCACGACAATGCTCTGACCGGGACCCGCGAGAGACATGGTCTGCAGCTCTGCACACTGTGGAGCTGCAGACCGGATGTCACCACCGGACCACCAGGGAGCCCACACTGGACCACCAGGAAATGACAAAAGGTATTTTTGTCATTCCCCCCTCCCTCACACCATCACCCACCTTCCACATATTATTACCCCCCGTACCTCTCACCATCACCCCCCCTTCTCAACATCCCCACCTCTTCCTCACACTAACATCCCCTCCCTCTCACCATCACCCCCCTCCTTCACACCATTACCCCTTCTCTCTACCTCACACCATCACCCCCCCCTCACCATCACCCCCACATTGTATCATATTTGTCTTGCTATCCGTTATCAAACCAGAAAAAGATGGGGGCATGGATGGTGAGCTGATTCGGTGGTGCAATGGGCCACTTGACTGGATTTGCCCCCCAGGCCTAAGTCTGTCAGCCCTCCCCTTGTTGATTAACTGAGGAAGAGTTGGCAGTAGGATGCACTATGGTAAGGGGCCGGGGACAAAAGTAGGGGGGCAGTTATAAAAGGTGTATATATGTGTGCGCATATATATATATATATATATATATATATATATACATACATACATACATACATACATACATACATACACAGATTTCGACAAATCCCAGGTCTCCATGGCGATTAGACATTTTGCCCTGGCACCTGGCATTTGTCAGCCCTTTGCTAAGCTGCACAGGAAACTTTAAAGCCGGCCGCCGCAAGGAGCAGTAACCTGGCTGCAGTTAGTCTCTGCTCCCTTGCGCACCACCTCCATGCTCCCCGCAGCGGCCAGCTTTAATGTTTCCTGTGCGGCTTAGCAAAGGGCTAACAAATACCAGGTGCCAGGGCGAAATGTCTAGTCGCCATGGCTGCCTATCCATTGGGTACAGGGGAGGTCACGAGATGAGAGGTATCTCTCTTGGAGCTCAAGCACTTACACAGACTGACCCATTCAAACCCACAGACCGACCCATACACATACAAACCCAAACACACACACAGACTGACCCATACACACACACAGACTGCTCCCCCCTTCACACACACAGAATGACCCATACAAACACACAGACAGACTGACCCATACACACACAGACTAGGCCCCCCACACAGACTGACCCATACACACATAGATTGAACCCCCCCACCCCCACAGACTGATCTCCACACACACTGACTGAATCCCCACCTACACGCCTATATACACACACAGACTGACCCATACACACAAACTGACCCACACACAGACTGATCTCCACACACACAGACTGACCCCCCCACACACCTATACACACAGACTGACCCACCCCACACACACAGACTGACCCATACACAGACTGAGCTCCCACCCCACAAACAGACTGACCCATACACACACACAGACTGACCCCCATACACAGACTAAGCCATACACGCACAAACTGACCCCTCCCCCCCCCAACACACAGACTGAACCACACACACTGACTCACACTTACCAGCAGCTGCCTGGATGCATCTATGCAGAGCTAAGCTTCCTCTCCTTGTCTCTCCCCTGTGCTGCTCTCTGTGACCCAGGATGAAGTTCTCCCAGCACAGTTGGCTGCTCGTGACAGTGCTGCTGCAGCTTAAGAAGGGAGACACAGTGCTCCCAACTACAATTGCCCCCCTCCCCCTTCCCCTCCTAGATGCACCTGGAATAAAAAAGTACCTAAGTACCTATACAGGAAGAATTGTCGCACACATATATATATATATAAGTATATTTTATTTGAAAGTTGGTTTAAGCACAGCTCATTTTGTAGCCAATTAGAGGTGATGAGCTAAATATGAACAGCTGAACAGTATTTTGGAACATAGATGATATAGGCTAATGGCCCAAGCTCTGTAACCCTGAGTGTGTAGGGATGGGAATCTTACTTGGATAACTAAGTGGTCCTCAGGTGGCAGTGACATAGAGTGGTACTTGCCTTAAAGAAATAATACATGATGCATAATTTGCAACTGGGTGCAGCAACAACCATTCAAATAAAGTTGAAAAATAAACAATAATAAAAGTAAGTCGGAGACTGCTTCAACTCATATCTCTGGTGGTATGAAAGGTACTATGTTGGCAATGTCCCATGAAATAGAGGCCTCACGAGTAGAATGGAGCAGAGTCCACCATGGGGTTGAGTTTGTAAAGTCTACAGTGAGGACCTATCCCCACCAACAGCTGATGTTTGAATTCCACTGCATCTTCTTACGTGTTGGACGATTCTCCACTGCAACGTAGATTTACATAAGTCCTGCAGAAACATGATCTGTGATGACTCGAATCCAAGGGGTACTTTCAGCACCCTATTACCACCCTTATGTCTGTAAACATGAAAAAGTGATTTAAAACGTCCATAGAGGCTTCAGCCAGTGCCTATTCCTATACATACATGAACAGAAAATATAAATCAGGGAAACCTCATGTGATAATCCCTGGTTTGGTATTTCATAAAACTAAGTAGTTCATTGAATGAAATGTCTTCGACAGTAAACAATGTGTGAGAAGATTGTGGCAATATAGCAAAAGATAACCATGTAACCGTCTATTCAATGATATAACAGGCTTTATTTATCCATTGCCAAAAATAAACATAAAACCGACAGTTGTATCTATATGCTAATTAGATATAGAGATCCTAAAAATTAAGCCAACAGGTGTATAATGTACATCCCTTCAGAATCATTTCATAATTAGAATGTCCAAATAATCTGTAAAAATTGTTGAAAAAGGAGAGGGGAGTTTAATAAAAAACAAACAAACAAACAAACAAAGTATTATAATAGGGAGAGATCCCCCAAATTGTCAATTGGCTGTAATGGTAGTGCAGGGGGTTATTGGAGTAGAAATGTAGGGTAATAATAGTTAGATAAGTATACAAAGCGAGATGATATTGGAAGATCTGGAGAGATAGAAGGAGGGAGAAGGTAAGTACCTTTAGACACTGCTTAGGTAAGTAAGACAGTAATCAAAGGTAGCAATTGTCTGGAGGTTTACAAGTGCCTATTTCTATACATATATGCTGCTCCTTATCCTGCAAAAAGTCCACCTATCTATAGTCTGGACTATTAAAATACAATCGCCAAAACCCCCTCAATTACTGCACCTTCAAGGGTGCAAAAACACAGAAATAAGTATAAACTCCTGCACCTACGCGGTCTATTAGTGCCTGATATTGAAGTTACTTACCTTCTCCCTCCTTCTATCTCTCCAGATCTTCCAATATCATCTCGCTTTGTATACTTATCTAACTATTATTACCCTACTTTTCTACTCCAATAACCCCCTGTACTACCATTACAGCCAATTGACAATTTTGGGGATCTCTCCCTATTATAATACAGTTTTTTTTTTGTTTTTCAATTAAACTCCCCTCTCCTTTTTCAACAATTGTTCCAGATTATTTGGACATTCTAATTATTCTGAAGGGATGTACATTATACACCTGTTAGCTTAATCTGTAGGATCACTATATCTAATTAGCATATAGATACAACTGTCAGTGTTATGTTTATTTTTGGCAATGGATAAATAAAGCCTGTTATATCATTGAATAGACAGTTAAATGGTTATGTTTTGCTATATTGCTGCATCTTCTCACACATTGAAGACAAGACATTTCATTCAATCAATTACTTAGTTTTATGAAATACCAAACCAGGGATTCTCACATGAGGTTTCCCTGATTTATATTTTTACTATAAGGGTTAAGCCCTGGGTGGAATTGGTACCACCCCCACTGACCAACCCCCGTCGGTAATATTCTCGGTATAGGGGTGACTTAGTCTATTAATTTTGTTTATAGAACAGAAAACATGCAACTGCTCCCCTTGCTGTCAAACCATGCCCCCTTTTAATATTCATTTAAAATAAAATGGGAGGGGGGAGGGGGGATAATAACACAAGTTAACAGGTGGTTCTAAATGTTTATCCACTATTGTAATTTCAATAAATGTAATGGTTACCCTTTTAAGGTATAGTGTTGACTTACTATCCCTGCAAATATGGTATATATGTAAATTCCAGACAAAAGTGTGGCAAGTCACAGATAATAATGATGAGCCAATTTCACACTTTACAACCTGGAATTCAATCTTTAGGGAAACAAATGGGTTAATGATACTACAAACATCACTATGAATTTGTCCACTTTATATTCCTGTAACTGGAAGAGAAATGCTTACTGGTGCTTAACAGTTAATCCGTCTGGATCATTTTACACGTTGTGGAAGTGAAGGGGTAAATGGCCTTTGTTTTATTTATCACCGATTAATTTCTATGGGAACTGCTTATCTCCTTTAGATTTCACTGGAAATCTCCCACACTAAACATATTAAATCCCTTGGCTTTGGTGGGTTGTAGGCCCCTCCTGGAATAGAAAGGCCTACACTACACTAAAGCCAATTTTAGGTCTGCCATTCTCTAGCAAATTTCCTTGGGGGTCTTTCTGCAGAGAATGAGCCCCGCTACCCCCACTGAGTTCTTAATTCACCTTTCTCTTTCTAAACAATGCTTGGCTTGCTGTTCTGCCAAAGAGGTACGATTTTCCTCTGGGCAGTCCTCTCCCATCTGCCAACTTGTCCTATGTTTGCACCTTGTGATTTGTCTACTCATCTCAAAGGAGCTCGGCCTCTAATCTGATCTGTTCGCCCATCTGTGATCATGTCCCGTGCTTTAGTATTTGCCATCTCCCCTTTCTTTTCTCATTATCTCCTATTTGCCCTCTTTTCTGTGTTTATTCATCTTGCTGTATTTAGCCTGCCCTCTACCATCAGTGATTTTGTGCTGTAGTTCAGTATTCCCTTGTAATCTGCTTCAGTATGTCATAGGAACGTTCATGAACAAAAAAGAGAAGAACCTTTTGGATCATCCAGTATGTCCAGCATTAAATCTCAAACTTCTTCATTTTTCTCAGGTTAGCCTTATCTACATTAGAGACTTTCTTGAAAACGGTTACAACTCACACTGGAAGGCAATTTCATGTATCTACTACAAGATCGTCACATTACTACTTGGTCACATTACTTGCTCTGTCACCCCTCTAACTTTATAAATGGCATTTGTCCAATGTTGTTCCATCAGTAAATGTATACTATCTGATCTTTCTCTGATTTCAGTATTAACGTTCCCCCCCTCTTTCCTATTAAGGTCTGCCTTGGCATCTCACATTTCCACTTTGTATTGATCTTGTTCTATTTCAGATTTTGTCTGTATAGCAGGCCTAACAACAAGACAACCAGATCTACTGCCTAGGGCTACAAGCCAGATGGATTGAGCTATATTGGGACAAAATTGTGTAGCTGATGAAAGTAGCCTAAGATGCCCCCAATCTTTTTCTTAATGTACATTCCATCTCTTGAGGGACTTGCTGGAAGAACAGTAGATAAGTGTAGATTAGTATGTGCCATCCTATCACTGCATGTGACCTGCTATTGACTTTCAGTTCATACGTACAAAAATAAATTATGGCTCAAAGTGGAGCAATCACCATGGATACCACAGGATGCCTCTTATTATACTGATGGTACCACTTATTACAAATTAGTTACAGATTGGTTTTATACATCCAGCCCTGTAAATGTTCTGTTTCCATTTACACTTGTATGCTCACTAGGTTATTAAGATATCACACACATTTTGTTTACAACACCATTAGAATGTTGTATTTGTTTTGTCTAGAATGAAGAGTTGTTATCAGTGTTTTACAGCAATTTGTTCTTTTGTGCTATATTCCAGCCATCATCGTCAGTTTTCTTCCCTTCAAATTATTGCTTTATTTTTAAAGCATGTCCATATTCTAAGGGGCTGCACAGTGTTTGAACAAAACATACAGGTTATGGCAAAATAATTTAAATATATATCTTTCTGTTTAATGTACAGTTTGTTGTCTTTCAATGTTTTGCATCTGATCCCTATGGTACCACACAATACCCTTACATTTATTGTATTTACTTTATTACTATTATTCGTTTCTTCCAATCTACTATTTCACTGTGTCTTTAAAGGGATACTATAAACACCAAAACAACTTTAGAAATAAATACAATAATATGGATAAAATTAAGCACATTCATGGTTTGATAACAGTCTGAGCAACAAAAGAAAAAGTGTTGAAACTAAATGAAGGGGAAATGTAGAGCAAGAGAGACCACAGGATAGAAGACTAAACATAATTAAGAGATCTTATTACTGGCAGGTCAGTCTAGTGTGAATACACACTAGGCTGCCTGCCATTCATTTTAGCTGGTCCACCGAGGGCAGACCCTGAGGGATTCTAATGCCCTGATCATAGCTCAAGCCTGCCTTATGATGCACTTGCTCTATGATTGTTGGGGACAGTTCCCTGGTGTCCCGCTGTTGTGACTAAATCGGACAGGACCGGAAAATCGGGACTGTCCTGTTGAAATCAGGACTGTTGGGAAGCATGTACACTATGTTCTCTTTTGGTAAAACACATTTGGACCCTATTAGAGAATATTTTCAATTATTTCTTTACATGCTTTGTGCCTTTTGTATAATTTTCTGCTCAATGTGGAGCTTATTGTACCTCCCAGCAGTCCCATATTCTTCAGGACTGTTCAAAATTCAGGGCCATGTAACACTGCTCCTGGTTTGTTCTAGTGTCCCACACCTGGGGACACATGAGACTAACTCCACCATAAAGCTGACCACAAACTCATCATCATACATGCTCAGCTGTGCAAAGAGCACTCAAGGCCATGTGCAAAGTGCTTCAGACATCATCTGTGCATTGGTTAGCCCAGCTGTAAGCCAGCTTGGTGCGCAACCTGCTTTTTTATAGGCAGATTCTCCCCTATGCTAATCCATAGTCCACCTTGTGGATGTGCAACCCTTCCCCAAAGTTCTCCATGAGCATTTCCTGTCCTATTTCACATATTTTGCATACCTACCAACTTTGGGACATATGAGATCGGAACAGGTTGGGCAAGTCTTGTACTGACGATGCTTATAATGGGTGGTCCAGGAAAAGGGGTGGGCCCACCAACTAAAAGGACAAATAAGTATAGCAGTTAACATTTTAGCGCAGGACCTAATGATATTATTTACTGTGGCGTAGTGGTGCGCTTAACACGATATGGCCATATGATGTAATTGAATTCCCATATTTGTATGCTGAGATAGATGATTTTAAGCCACCTTTTAAAATGTCAAAAAAATGTATTGTGTGTGCGCACTGTTCCTTAATATGTATTTTGTATAAATTTTGATCACCTCTGCTGACAAATGCATGTTCTAAGTGTGCCCTAAATTTCTTTTTTTTCCTTAAATTGAGATTGTTTTCAGATGCCTTTTCGCCATTGGTTCACAAGGGTCATTCTATTTCTTTTGTGATTTTCTCATCTTGCCCTTTATTTAGCTAAGCCATTTTCTCATTTGGGTTTCTCCCAAGGTCTGAATGTGTCTCTGGAAAGTTCTACAAATTTGACTAAAAATGTAATTCTGATATAGACTGTGGCAGAGCGCCTGGCACCCCGACTGGGTGCCTCCACCAATCGATGCTTCCTAGTGCTCACCAGGTACTCTAAGCACTCCACCAGACACCATCAGCACTGTAGTCCCCACTTCCAGAGTTACAGATTGACTGGGGTCTCGCTGTCCTCCACCCACCCTGGACCCAAGTCCAGGATCCAGCTTCCAGTGGGTAGACCTCTCATCCAAGAGAGTGTAGCAATATGCTGTTAAAAGAGCAAGTGATTATAATCCCAGGGGAGAATAATGATATAGCAATCCTCAGAGTGATACAGCCGTTTCCCCCACACATGAGATGAGACTCCATGTTAAAAGTAAGCAGGAATTTGTTTATAGGCAGCCACAACTGTCCTTATATGCAGGTCCCCATGCAAGAGGCACCCTTCTGGATTTAAGAGAAGACCACAGAAAAAACATACACACGATTACATTGGCTCTCAGGTCCAGGACACTCCCACATAAAACAAGACAATCCCTCCTCTGTGCCTGGGAGATAATTGAGTCAGGACCTGTACAAAACTCAATTATCTCCAGGCACAGAATACATAAACTTTTACAAAACCCCCAAAATACCTTTAAACACAACCCTCCCTCCCCCACAAATGTTACATCCCCTGATTCCCCTGATCTGGGTGACCAACATATCCAAAAATCACCCAGATAAGTTCAGGGGTTCAGGAATTTCCTGGAAGTCATAATTTGACTAACCGCACACATGGTCCCATGCCCAAAACAGTTCAATCAGGGCTTGCACTCAGTCTAGTTCGGTAGTTTAAAAACCAAACTACCGAACATAGTCAATGTTCTTACCCTGGAGATTGTTCACCTTGTTCGTGGGAACGTTTCCACTGAACAGTGCCCTTCTAAGTTATGTAGAACCAAACGCAGGCGATCCTGGAAGTCCAGCGGTGTTTGGGAGTTTCAGTGTCCGAAAACAGTTCCATGAACTCGACGCCCTAACACCGCTGCCTGCGTTTGTGGGAACAAGATGTCCGTCACCTCATGGTCGTTCATGCAAACAGCGGCCACTCAGACGAACACGTAGAACACTGCGGTGGAAAGTGTTATAAACTGTCAATTAGGCTTAACAAGCTCCCGGGTGGTCTCTGGTTCGTGCGGCTGTACTGGAACTGAACCATATGGTGTCGGCTGGAGTGTTTGGAGCCCTCAGGAAGCGCTAGGAGCATCCATCAATGGAGGTACCCAGTCGGGGTACCCGTCGATCCGTTACATTCTGTTTGCCACATAGACTGAAATATATCTAAAGCAACTGTTTAACATCGCCCAAAATATGCACATTTTATTTTGAACATTTCGACTTGTTCTAAAAACAGGCCAAAATAATCAAAATGATCAGAAATCAACACAAAGTAGCGGAACGCATAATGCACCTAAATGAAACACATCAATGCACCTAAATGAGCTCACAATTTACGTACTCAGAGGTAGATGCTTATATTTTTTTGCTGGCCTGATTTGTCTTGGAGAAATTTGGCTTCAGCTTCATTTCTTTTCTTTTTTACAAATCTTTCTTTAGTCACAATCCAAAATCAGGACATACAAATCGACGGCAGTAGAGAAAAGAAAGAAATAATCAAAGACTATAATTTAGCATGCGTTCAGACATAGCACTGGATTGTGTTTTTTTTTCATAATATGAACAGTATCAGAACAAACCAAAAGAAAACTATGCATCCTTCTCCTATGAAGGATGTTACTCATTACAAAATAGAACAAAGAGGGACAAAAGCAGAGGATGTCCAAGTTACAATAAGCATTGGGTCATGATCCCATTGCTAAGATATATGTGCTAAAACACCCACTGTACAGTGGTAGATTGAAGGACACTTGTTAGGGGAAAATATTAAACTGGGGAGAAAACTCCCGGTATTCAGTGCTTAATAAACAGAAATTCCGACTATGTCAGTAAACTGTTCTCCTTAGGCACATCATGTGGATATGAGAATTTAAAAAATATAAAGCAAAATACAAGGAAAATGATAACACAAACTAAACAAGAAAACTGCTGTAGAGTTCTCATGGCACCAAGGTGGATAAAGGATCCCCTTGCTGAGCAGATGGCACAAATGGTCGACCACCATCGGGGTCCCATGCTGTCGGTCTTGCTGGAAGCAAATGGCTTAGGCTTCTCAGTGCTGCAGGCAGATAGCCACAATATCTGTAATGTAGCTGTCATCTCTGAAGCGTCAACCACTTTCAATGTGCCAGAGTCCTGGTTATCATGCATGGAGGCTTGTCCCATCTGTACTACAC
Source organism: Pelobates fuscus (assembly GCF_036172605.1). Taxonomy (NCBI): domain Eukaryota; kingdom Metazoa; phylum Chordata; class Amphibia; order Anura; family Pelobatidae; genus Pelobates; species Pelobates fuscus. The sequence continues at coordinate 299,499,722 of NC_086319.1, forward strand.
CTTGTATCAGGGAAGGCTCCTTAGTCAAGGACCTCCAGAAGTCCATAGTAGCTTTCGATAGGTCAAGAAAGAAGATGAGAGGGTCCTTTAAAACGGAGTGGTGACCTGTTGCGGATTTAAAAACCATGAATGCCAATCTTTCTTGATTCTGTTGGAAACATATTATAATGTCTAGGGATGTGCATGGGCAAAATATTCGGTTCGGCATTCCAAAATTCGGGAGTTCGGCACGACATTCCGAAATTCGGGACTTCGAATGTTCTCAGTATTAGGGAGCTATCTACCAAAAGGCTGAAAGACCTAAATTGGTCTTTTAGTCAAATTTACTAATACTGAGGGGCGGAGCCTAGCTTCCTGGCTGAGCAGACGTGCCTGGACAGAGCTCCTGGAAATCTGCCGCTTTAGGGGAAAATAACCCCCAAACCTGGCACGTCTGCCTCCTGGAGGGCCATCAGCAAGAAGGGGACACCCGGGTGAACGCATTGATACCCGACTTGCCTTTATCACCGCCCGGGGACCTGAGATACCCTCCTGAGGCCTACCGAGCTGGGGTGAGATGGCTGCTCACAGGACCGCACAGAGGAGCCTCGGCCTCCCTGTCTCCTACCTCCCCCCCCCCTTTGGACCGGGGGGGATATCCCGGTCTACTCTAAAGCGTCTGGAGCAAACCGCTTAGACCGAATCTTAAGCCTCAAAACCCAGCTCATGCAACTCAAGATGGCGGCTGCTGACCACAACCTGCACCACAGTCAAGGTCCCATACGCGGGGAAACCACAGACACCCTGCAGCGTTTGGAGGAAATTTTTCACCGCTTCTGGGAGAAACTCCGGGAGCGCGAACTGAAAGCGGAGACCAAGCTACTATACCCGAAAGACAAGGGTGAGCAAGGCCGCATGCGGCGGGGACGGAAGGTGTCACCCTCGGGAACAGCGCTTGTTGCAACGACCACCTACACTCTCCATAGCCCACCCGGGCTGAAGGCCACACGGGTTCAGACCCAGAGGCATCGGTCACACCCGCGGAGGTGCCGACGCCGCAAACGGCAACAGACCATCAGGCACCCCAGCGCTCCCACAGGTGGAGAGAACTCTCCAAGAAGAACCGAGTTAGTGGCAAAAAGGTGGGGCTGGAGGGACACCTACATCCGAACCTATATAGCAGCGGCACGCCAAGACCCACCGACAGACTCCATGTGTTTCCCAACGGAGGGAGTGGTCAGTGATCAGCTACACATACCCTTGGATACCTCACACAGACATGCAGATTCATCTCCCAGGGGCAATAACTCTTAAAGCCTCAGGTGACTTTCTTTTGAAGCTCCAGACAACAGTGCAAAGAAATGGTTGGCAAAGTCTGATATGTCTGGCCAGTCTAATAATCCCACAGACTCACACTAGTTGGACACAATCTCGTATAAGTTATTGCATATGGCACCCTAATATGTGGACTTGAGAACTACCCTAATCTTATGATACCAACCTGCCTTTTTATATGCCTATATATTCACATATGTCCCCTTTGTTGTTCTTGTTAACCCTCTCTGGACTACGTCCAACCAAAAAACACACAAATCTAGTCACAGCAACAGAGCAGTGGGCCTAACATGTCACTCGCAGACACTTGACCATACCCACGCAATGCTTTAACCACACTAAGCAACATACACCCATGGGAGTCAGCTAGCTCATATAGATACACTACTCTGTTTGCGCTTCCACAATAGACATACACCACGCACTATAACACGGTTGATTTGTAGATTCAGCTATCATACCTAAGGGGACAGAAGGGGAGGCAGGCCAGCAACTACATATACTGGTCCCTGCCCAGACATGGTCACTACGCTACGCAACCTTATTGCTTTAACTATATTCTCTTCTCTTTACCTTTAATATAAAAAATTGTGCAAGAACTTCCAAATACCCCAATAGTTTACTTTGTTGATATGTTATGTTATGCATGAGGAATGCCGTTGGGGTACCTTGTGCCTGTTTGTATACCTATAATTGCACTGCAAAAATACTAAATAAAAAAAACTAAAAAATAAATATACTAATACTAAGTAAAGATTACTTAGTATTAGTAAATTCTGCCCCTACTCACTATACCGCGAGTAGGGGCATGTCTAGTAAACAGTGAGTAACCAATCAGAGAGTTATGAGTCAAATTACACAGCGTGGGAAAATTCCAAAGAACTTTCCCACGCTGTGTAAAATGACACAGAACACTCTCGTTGGATTTCAAGCCACCCAATCAGAGTGCTGTGACAGGTAAATGTAGAGACTTACCTGTCAGTCTCTTCATTTACCTGTCAGAGTACTCTGATTGGTTGGCTTAAACCAACCAATCAGAGTGCTCTAAGCCTAACTGCAGGGCGGGGCAAGGCTTTATAAGCCTTCCCTCGCCCTGCGGGGCTCAGTCTGCGTGGAGCCCTCCATGGGTGAAGATGTATTACTTTTTCAGCATCACGGGGTTTTTTTTTCCCGGTCTGATTTTTTTTTTTTTGCGTTCAGGGTTTCTTTTTTTTTGTATTAAGTGCGATGGGTATTATGGTTTTTTATTTGGCCTTTTTTGGGGCTGAAAAAAAGAAGATTTCAGAAAAAAGAAGACATCAAATGGTAAGTTTTATTTCTTTTTTTTACAGGTACTTAGTTATTGTTCTCCCTCACTATTTTTAGGGTGAGGGGAGTAGGTAGGGGTTTATTGATTTTTTTGGGAGAGGGTTGACTAGGGGTTTGGGGACCCCTAGTCACCTGGGGGAAGGAGTAACATTTTGATTTAGGGCCCCCACCCACTACTCAGGGGTGGGGGCCAGTGATGAGGACAATAGCCCCCCCCCCCTTATTCTACTTTAGGGCCCCCACCCGCCGCTCAGGAGTGGGGGCCAGGGGGGAGGACAATAGGCCCCCCTTATTTTACTTTAGGGCCCCCATCCGCCGCTCAGGGGTGGGGGCCATTGGGGAGGACAATAGATCCCCTCCCCTTATTGTGATTTAGGGCCCCCATCCGCCGCTCAGGGGTGGGGACCAGGAGAGAGGACAATAGGTCCCCTCCCCTTATTCTACTTTAGGGCCCCCACTCGCCTCTCAGGGGTGGGGGACGGGGTAGAGGACAATAGGTCCCCTCCCCTTATTCTACTTTAGGGCCCCCACTTGCCACTTAGGGGTGGGGGCCGGGGGAGAGGACAATAGTCCCCCCCTTTTATTCTGATTTAGGGTCCCCATCCGCCGCTCAGGGGTGGGGGCCAGGAGAGAGGACAATAGGTCCCCTCCCCTTATTCTACTTTAGGGCCCCCACTCGCCACTCAGGGGTGGGGGTCGGGAGGACAATAGCCCCCCCCCTCTTATTCTGATTTAGGGTACCCACCCCTTAGGGGTGGGGGCTGGGGGGGGGGGAATAGGTACCCCCTTATTCTGATTTAGGGCCCCCACCTGCCGCTCAGGGGTGGGGGCCAGGGGGAGGACAATAGGTACCCCCCATATTCTATTTTAGGGCCTCCACCCGTCACTCAGGGGTGGGGGCCGGAAGTGGGAGGACAATAGGTCCCCCCTATTCTGATTTAGGGCCCCACCCGCCGCTCAGGGGTGGGGGCCAGGAAACACACGATAGGTCCCCCCATTGTCATCCAGGGCCCCCACCCACTGCCTCAGGGGTGGGAACTGGGCAATAGGTCCCCCTTTCAGTTTAAAAGACCCCACTCGCGCAGCACGGGTGAGGACTCTGTGATGGTAAATTTTTATTATTTTTTTTTAACAGTGAGCAGCCGCAGCCCCTACTCGTGGTATAGCGAGTAGGGGCAGAATTTACTAATACTAAGTAATTTTTCCTTAATATCAGTAAATTTGTCGGAAAGACCAATTTAGGTCTTTCAGCCTTTTGGTAGATAGCTCCCTAATACCGTGGGAATCCGAAATTCGTCACTTCAGCTATTCAGACATTCGGCGCTTTGGTTTATTACATGCGAAATTCTGCACTTTTGACATTCAGCGCTTCGGAACTTCATCAGTTCAGTTCAGTACTTCTGAAATTCGGCAATTCAGCTATTCGGACATTCTGAAGTATGCAAATGGCCCAAATTGACATTCGGAACGAAAGAATTGCACATGTCTAATAATGTCCCTGCTCTGTACCATCCATTTAGCAGTATGATTTTGTCATGTTTAGGTGGGAATGGGTGGTGAGCAGCCTGTGGGACAGGTGAGAAATCTCTGCAGCCTATATAGAGTCAGTTAGGCCGTGCATCTTTATGTTCTTCCAGCGGCTCCTATCCTCCATGTTCGCCATGCTCTCGTGTGTTTGTGCTTGAGAGCGTTGCAAGGTCTGCAGCTTCTGCTCTAGGTAAAGCTTCATTTTTATTCACGAACAAACCTTGTAAGTTATGTTATACATCCCCCATTCTAGCTAGTTAGAATGTGGTTCCTTGAATTCCTAAAAACATACATACATTGCATAAAATCAAAGTGTGCTACAAAACTCATGACAAGATATATGCATCAACATCTAGCTTATCTTCCTCACGAGTTCTCAGAAAACTTCTGAAAAGAACTATGAAGGACAGTCTTACTGACAAATTCTTCAAAGATTTAGGCTTTCCTGTAGCAACATCCTGGATTTATCCTAGCAGACAAGGCAGAATCTGTTGTCATTAACTAAAAGGAGACCCTCAGTCCACGATATGGAGAAGTTGTAGGCAGTAATGCATTATTTGGAGAAGCACTCCTTCCAGGCAAAACTATGAGGTTTGGATTAGTCAATCATTCAATTCTATGTACCAAGAACCGCAGTGGCTATAGCAATAATAAATAATACATATAATTCCACAAAGAGGAGAGCAATCTGTCCTGTAGGGTGTATCTTTAAGTATGCAGCACGTAGTAAGAAAAACAGTTAAAAATAACCTTTATTAGAGCTTGGTTGCTTCATCTAAGTGTTGCTTCTAAGTGTGTGTGTGGTTGGAGATATTCTGGAGATAAACTGGAGTTAATCTGAGGTATCCAGGAGGATAAATAAAAAAAAAAAAGGTAAAATTTGTTTGATTTAAATTATTCGCCTCATTGGAATGGCAGACTTAGTTCAGTGTAATAGTTGCTTTGCATTTGTTTCACGTTCCACTTTTTGGAGGTTTGGTTGTTGTCTAATCTGTAGACAGTTCTCTATCTTGCGGCAGGAGATTGTATTTTTGAAGTCTGAGATTTGTAAATTATCTGGTAAACAAATTCAGGCTGGAACTGCTGCAAAGCCATTGCCGCAGAGACATACTAGGAATGGCAGATGGATTACTGTAGGATCTGGTAGACTTGGAGTTGTGGATAAAAGGCATATTGCACAGTCTGTTGTTCTACATAATTCATTTTCTGCACTTTCAGAGTGTAGTGGTGTCCTGGAGATAGGCACTGAGGCTAGTGGTGTTGTGCAGAGAGGCACTGAGGCTAGTGGTATTGTGCAGAGAGGCACTGAGGCTAGTGGTGTTGTGCAGAGAGGCACTGAGGCTAGTGGTGTTGTGCAGAGAGGCACTGAGGCTAGTGGTGTTGTGCAGAGAGGCACTGAGGCTAGTGGTGTTGTGCAGAGAGGCACTGAGGCTAGTGGTGTTGTGCAGAGAGGCACTGAGGCTAGTGGTGTTGTGCAGAGAGGCACTGAGGCTAGTGGTGTGGTGCAGAGAGGCACTGAGGCTAGTGGTGTTGTGCAGAGAGGCACTGAGGCTAGTGGTGTTGTGCAGAGAGGCACTGAGGCTAGTGGTGTTGTGCAGAGAGGAACTGAGGCTAGTGGTGTTGTGCAGAGAGGCACTGAGGCTAGTGGTGTTGTGCAGAGTGGCACTGAGGCTAGTGGTGTTGTGCAGAGAGGCACTGAGGCTAGTGGTGTTGTGCAGAGAGGCACTGAGGCTAGTGGTGTTGTGCAGAGAGGCACTGAGGCTAGTGGTGTTGTGCAGAGAGGCACTGAGGCTAGTGGTGTTGTGCAGAGAGGCACTGAGGCTAGTGGTGTTGTGCAGAGAGGCACTGAGGCTAGTGGTGTTGTGCAGAGAGGCTTGAAGACCATGGTAAGGCCTAATAGAAAGCAGTTGTTGTTGGGGGATTCCATCATAAGAGGTGTGGAGATGGACAATGGTGGTCTTGTGAGGTGTCTTCCCGGAGCTACTGCTCACAGAGACAGGAGACGTATCTGTAATATTGTTAAGCAAGCAAAGCAGGAAGGGGAATTGGATGTACTTGTCCATTTAGGGACAAATGACTTGGCTTGCAATGAGGTTTCAGAGGTTAAGGAAGTTTTTAGTGTTTTTGCCAATGATATACGGCAGGTTGCTTCCACACTGTCATTCTCTGAAGTTCTGCCTGTGCATAACACTCAGAACGACAGGCGGATGCGTATTAGGGACTTTAACTTGTGGCTTGGTGAATGGTGTCGGGAGCAAGGATTTGGCTTTATTGCTCATGGTAGCTCTGTTTGGAATGGAAATAAACTGTACAAAAAAGATGGTTTGCATCTTTCTCAAAAGGGAACAAATGTTCTCAGTGAGCAGTTCAGAGGTTTTGCTAGGATGTTTTTAAACTAGGAGGGGGGGGGGGGGGCAAAAGGGTGATAAAACATCAATCCAATTGTCCCCCAAAACAAGGACAGAAGGTGCCTGTAGCAAGTGTGTTAAAAAATGATAAGCTTAGAGTCATGTCTACAAATGCTCGCAGTTTAGGGAATAAGATCCATGAACTTGTGGCAATAATGGCAACTGATAGTGTAGATTTAGTCGCTGTTACCGAGACATGGTATAATGAGAAAAATGACTGGGACATAGCAATACCAGGGTACTCTTTATATAGAAAAGACAGGGAAGGCAAGAAAGGGGGAGGGGTGGCCCTGTATGTAAAGGATAGCATAAAATCTAGCCTAATAAAGGTTAGTGAGGCGAACATAGAGTCCGTTTGGGTTACGTTAGAATTTGGTAATCACACAGTAACTCGTGTAGGTGTGATTTATAGGCCCCCAGGACAAATTGAAGAGTTAGATAATCTACTAGTTGAAGAAATAGCTAAAATGACAATGAAGGGGGAAGTTATCATCATGGGTGACTTTAATCTTCCTGATGTGAATTGGAAAACAAAAATAGCTACTTGTGCCAGGAGCACACATATTCTAAACTCCCTACTGGGATTGTCTCTAAAACAAGTCGTTGAGGAGCCAACTCGTAAAGAGGCCATACTAGATTTAGTGTTAACAAATGGAGATTTGGTATCAGATATTACTGTAGGTGAAAGTTTAGGATCCAGTGATCATCAGTCAGTGTGGTTTAATATAAGAACAGTGACTGAGTCACACCACACAAAAACAAAAGTTTTAGACTTTAGAAAAACAGACTTTTCTAAAATTAGAATATGTGTAAAGGAGTCATTATCAGACTGGAGCAATTTATATGGAGTCCAAAAGAAATGGGATTATTTAAAAGTTGCACTACTGAAGGCAACAGAAAATTGCATTAGGCTTGTCAGTAAAAGCAAAAAATTCAAGAAACCACTGTGGTACTCCGCAGATGTGGCCAAAATAGTAAAAAACAAAAAGTTAGCATTTAGTAATTATAAAAAAAACCAGAGTGAGGAAGACAGAATGACCTATAAGATTAGGCAGAAAGAGGCTAAGCAAGTTATAAGAGCTTCCAAATCCCACACAGAAGAGAAAATAGCACAGTCAGTAAAAAAGGGGGACAAAACTTTTTTTAGATACATAAATGAGAAAAGAAAAGTAAAACAAGGATTAGTTAGATTAAAAACAAAAGAAGGAAGGTATGTAGATGAGGATAAAGGTCTAGCTGACTGCCTCAATGAATATTTTTGTTCGGTATTTACAGATGAAAATGAAGGAAAGGGACCTCAGTTAAGAAAAAGGATAAATGAGTCATTTATTACACGTGAGTTTACAGAGGAAGAGGTTCTATTTCAACTGTCAAAAGTAAAGACAAATAAGTCAATGGGACCTGATGGAATACACCCAAAGCTATTAAAAGAGCTTAGTGGTGTACTAGCAAAACCATTAACAGATTTATTTAACCAATCATTGATAACAGGAGTAGTCCCAGAAGATTGGAAGTTAGCGAATGTTGTGCCCATTCACAAGAAAGGTAATAGGGAGGAGTCGGGCAACTATAGGCCAGTAAGCCTTACTTCAGTAGTGGGGAAAGTGATGGAAACCATGTTAAAGGATAGGATTGTTGAACATCTAAAAACACATGGATTTCAAGACCAGAGACAACATGGGTTTACTTCAGGGAGATCATGCCAAACTAATCTTATTGATTTTTTTGATTGGGTAACTAAAATTATAGATCAGGGTGGTGCAGTAGACATTGCTTACCTAGATTTCAGTAAGGCTTTTGACACTGTTGCACATAGAAGGCTTATCAATAAACTACAATCTTTGAGTTTGGATTTGAATATTGTTGAATGGGTAAGGCAGTGGCTGAGTGACAGGCAACAGAGGGTTGTAGTCAATGGAGTATATTCGAAGCTTGGGCTTGTCACCAGTGGGGTACCTCAGGGATCTGTACTTGGACCCATTCTCTTTAATATTTTTATTAGTGATATTGCAGAAGGTCTTGATGGTAAGGTGTGTCTTTTTGCGGATGATACTAAGATATGTAACAGGGTTGATGTTCCAGGAGGGATAAGCCAAATGGAAAATGATTTAGGTAAACTAGAAAAATGGTCAGAGTTGTGGCAACTGACATTTAATGTGGATAAGTGCAAGATAATGCATCTTGGACGTAAAAACCCAAGGGTAGAGTACAAAATATTTGATAGAGTCCTAACCTCAACATCTGAGGAAAGGGATTTAGGGGTGATTATTTCTGATGACTTAAAGGTAGGCAGACAATGTAATAGAGCAGCAGGAAATGCTAGCAGAATGCTTGGTTGTATAGGGAGAGGTATTAGCAGTAGAAAGAGGGAAGTGCTCATGCCATTGTACAGAACACTGGTGAGACCTCACTTGGAGTACTGTACACAGTACTGGAGACCCTATCTTCAGAAGGATATTGATACCTTAGAGAGAGTTCAAAGAAGGGCTACTAAACTGGTTCATGGATTGCAGGATAAAACTTACCAGGAAAGGTTAAAGGATCTTAACATGTATAGCTTGGAGGAAAGACGAGACAGGGGGGATATGATAGAAACATTTAAATACATAAAGGGAATCAACACAGTAAAGGAGGAGACTATATTTAAAAGAAGAAAAACTACCACAACAAGAGGACATAGTCTTAAATTAGAGGGACAAAGGTTTAAAAATAATATCAGGAAGTATTACTTTACTGAGAGGGTAGTGGATGCATGGAATAGCCTTCCAGCTGAAGTGGTAGAGGTTAACACAGTAAAGGAGTTTAAGCATGCGTGGGATAGGCATAAGGCTATCCTAACTATAAGATAAGGCCAGGGACTAATGAAAGTATTTAGAAAACTGGGCAGACTAGATGGGCCGAATGGTTCTTATCTGCCGTCACATTCTATGTTTCTATGTCTATGTTTCTATGTAGAGTGGGGTGAAGATAAACAAAGAACTTAACGAAAAAGGTAAAAATGTATATGGTAAGACACACTAAACTAAGAGAAAGGTGTGTCAAGCCAACGTACGGGTACTGATGCCCTACTAACGACACTTGGCAATGCAGTACTCCTACACTATGTCGTCTGTGTCGTAGTGGCAATAATGTAAACCCAAAATATCAATATGTATCCAGTAACGGAGTGTGTCCGTAAATAGGGCTCTTACAGAGAGCAGTGGTATAATGCGGTGACTGGACCGTGTTACCCGTCCGTCTCTAGCCGTGAGTAATGCCCGGCTGTACAGGTAGCTTTCCAGGGGGACGGAACTACTGAGTGTAATATTGTCGTCCTAATATTAGACGGTATCAAAATATAGGTCCCTTCTAGAGGCAATGGTCGGTAGCTAACCTGGTGGGGGAGACAGAAGTGACTGGATATCGATAATGTGAAGGGGAAAGGGAGACAGAGGGGGCCGTGATCCAACTGAAAAAACGTCGGATCTGGGCACAGCTCCTTCAAGGTGCAGCTGTGGAAACACGTATGGAATGTAATCACTATTTTAGAAATAATAGCCACCGTCGGGCGATTAGTAGTGATTCCTCGTAAGGGTATATCTCTCTCGTTCTAACCGTCAGGTATTGGTGATCCACCTAGTCAGTGTGAGTGTCATGGGCTGAGAAGGTGAGGCAAAAAAGGTTGAATGGTGCCTTCGTGGGTACCAAGTACAGTAAAGAGGTAAGAGGGAAGCAAGAGAGGAGGATGTATGATACGTGTAGGCACTAGACGTCCCTTTCAGAAACTTAAAAAGTAAATAGTACCCTGATGAGTGCACCGAGTACTTGTGTGCTAGGATAGATACACACAGTTCTTGTGCACTAGGGTGGCTGGTAACCGTCCCGTGAGGATATACAGAGTACCCGGGTTGCTATTTGATAATGCAGCCAAAATAGTCGGTACTAGTAAACCGGGAGGTGAGGAATGTAATGTCCGCGGAGTGCGAGTAACCTTTGGGAAAACGGGTGAATGTCGGACCCGAAACCAATAATAGGTGTAAGACTCCAACCCGACGCGCGTTTCGCCTTTGTTACGAGGCTCATCAGGGGGAAAGGACTGCCCTGATTCGTCAAGTTTAAAAAGCCCGCTCACGGGTCTCATTGGTTCCCGTGTTGGTGAAGGGGAGGGGCCAGAATACGGTGGTCATAAGGGCACAAACAGGTGCTCTTAGTGAGAATCGTTATGAATGACTGAATGCTTTTATTCTTCATGAGAGTGTATTAGTCGACGATTTGCAAAATCCTTTAGGATTAGTAGAGTTGCCCCTTGGTTTGTTCAGAAGGGCTGATTGATGATGATTGATAATGGATCCTGGTACCATCCTGACAGGCCCTCTTAGGGGGTCAGACAGCATACTGGATAGTTAGCCTTAGTATGAGTATTTGATCCAAAGAGAATGGGTGACGATACATAGTATGCCCTTAAGGGCTTGGGTCACTGATAGGTCGTGCAATTGAGAGCTTCATGAGTTTATAGGTGAAGGGTGCGGACCCGTGAGTGGAGTCGGCCCGGTGGTGAGTAAACTCCCGATGTGATGATAATAGGGAGATGGAGGGGCTTCACATGGATCATAGGTCAATGGATTGTTCATGATCGTATGACATGCTGCCGTTGGAATGGATGAAGCCTTAGGACATTGTCAGGGTGGAACAGCTGGAATGAGCTGATAGGGTGAGCCTTTTGGCCGTAGTGAAGTGGAAGGGTCCCATATATACATCGTCTTAGTGTATAAATGATGTATAATTCAATTCCTCATTTAGGCCAAGAGGGGATAATGTCTTGAAGGAAAAGATCCATTGGGACTCTTTCCGTAGCAACGCCTTATTAAAGTCGCCCTTTCTGGGGTTAGGAAGTAATTTCTCAATCCCTTGGAATTTGAGATTTTCAGGTTTGCCCTCGTGAAAGTTTTGAATATGTCTAGCCACTGGGGTGGGTGTCACCTTGTTGTTGATGGACGTCACATGCTGTAGTATTCTCCGTCTAAATTGTTGGAATGTTTTCCCAATATACTGGATGCCACAGCTACAGGTGATCAGGTAGATAATTTTCGTAGTGCTGCAGTTTACCAGGGCATTCGTCTCTACTGTGGTGTGAGTTTGTGTAGATGTAGTGAACTTGGAGGGTAGAATATACTGACAGGCCTTACAGTGTCCGCATCTGTATGTCCCTTTTGTTTCCGTTAGCCAGGTCGTGGCTGGTGGAGGGGGTGCTAGATGACTCCGGACAAGTTGGTCTTGGAGATTGCAAGTTCTGCGTGCCGTAAGCGATGGGTAATCCGGTAACACTTTGGAAAGTACCGGGTTATGGAGGAGTATAGGCCAGTTGGTTTTGAGAATTTTGGACATGGGTCCCCATCCCTGATCATAGGTGGCAATACAGCGTGGAGCCTTGTGTTCTTGTCTTAGTGTGGTTGAAGACAGAGTGGCTTCTCTATCCAACAGGCATACCCTCTGGAAGGCCCTTTTCAATACTCGATTGGGGTAGCCGAGTTCCCTGAAGCGGGACCTTAGGATTTGGCATTCTGAGTAAAAAGTTTGGTCTACCGAGCAGTTCCGTCTGGCCCGCAGATATTGGCCATAGGGAATAGAGGCCTTTAGTTTCAACGGATGGTGACTGTCCCAGTGGAGAAGGCTATTTGTGGAGGTAGCCTTCCTGAACAGTTCAGTATGGATGGTGCCGTCCATTTGTAACAGAATTTTAAGGTCTAAAAAGACCAATTCATGTTCGTCAATGACATAGGTTAACTTGAGATTAATGTCATTGTTGTTAAGGGATTTGACAAATTCCTGGAACATAGGGACGAATCCCGACCACATAATTAACAGGTCATCTATATACCTGTGCCAGCTAAGGACAAATACACGGAAAAGGTCAAACTGTGGTGTGGGGACGATGCACTGCTCCCACCATCCCAAGAATAAGTTGGCATAGGTGGGTGCACATTTGTGCATATAGAACGTCAGTGTTAACGACCAGTTTAAAACAATACCTAGAACAGAAATTGGTCCCTAGAGGACTCCGTCCCGAAATATTATGTGGAAGATGGTCAGCCTGCCTGTGGAGCCTCATAGTATTTGTGGCCTGAGATAACAGATTGTCATGACCCACTTCCAAATTGAATAGACAAAACCAGGCAAGGAATAGAAGGTGTAATGTTCTTCATTCATTTAAGGCTTGTTCACCAAACGGGCTTTCAAATATCAAATCAATGTTACATGTCTTTAAATTCTGTAATTTAGAAGACAAGAACAGAGCCAGCCGCACAGCAAAAGTACAAGTAAGAAACATTTCTTCTACAGAATAGCCACTCTGTGATCTGGAATAATTAATTTCTTATATAGTTTACTTTTGTAACAGAAGCATCCCTTCTCTTCTGCTAAACATGCCTTACAAACGACAGTCATCTGGTACAGTCTAAGCATAAATTAGACTCTGTGGAGGGGCTTGGGAGCTAGATTCTTGCCCTGTGACTATGAGCCCTGTATGGCCCAGACAAGATCAGCCGAAACACTGTAACCTCCTAGGTGTACTTTGTTTGGTGGAACGCCATCTGTTGGCTGAAGACTACTTTGTTGCAGTTATGTGCATTGCCTCAATGATGAAGCTAAACATTTTGAGCATTTGCATATATTTGCATACTACAATCAATGCAGGCAGAAGGCTCTGGGATTTTATTGTCTATGTTCCCCAGATTCCCCCTCCTTGTGAAAGAGTTGTTACAAGGAGGGGGAGTTATTGTATTGTGTTGGAAATATTTCCCATTAAACTGTGCCTCGGTCCCAAAAAGGTTGGGAACCGCCAATGTAGATGCTACATTTCCAGAAAGCCATGGTGGTTCTGGAAAATCAATCTGACAGTGCGTAATGGAATGCAAACTGCACAGTCCCATACAAATATGCTTGAAATTAATATAATAACATTTGTCCAGGTTGAATACGGCAAGTGACATTGCTGCTCGCACATCAGGAACATTCTTCTTTAAGAATTCCAGAAGAAACTAAATTCAGATAATGAAGCAGGTACAGATTGGATGCATTATTAAAAAGAACCTGTCATGAAGAGTTACTTTTAAGAGATATCATCACCTAATGGAATGAACATACCCTTTATTCCAGTGATAAATTGTATATTATGCTACTTAAATGAACACTATAGCGTTAGAAATACAAATGTGAATTCCTAACGCATTAGTGCCCTGGTGGCCATTTAGGAAGTAAAAAGGTAGTTTATTTACCTTTTCTTCCTCGCAGCACCTGAATCTGTGCTGCCATCCCGGAGATCATCGAGATTCCCATAGGAAACCATTGGGAGGCTAGTGCACATGCAGAGCAAAATGCCATGCTATTCAGATGGTCTCTGTGAGGAAGCACTGCTAGTGGTTGTCTGAGTAACAGCCAATAGAAAGATTTAAACCTTGCAGAAAGGCAATAATGGGGGTTTAGTTACAGTATATGATCATACATTGCATAAGCCTGCCATAACGTCAATGTACCCCATTCTTGGCAGGTCCTACTCTAGCAGCCTAATGCCTGCTTTTATGAGATTAATCCACTTACTTGGGAAATCCTTCCTCCTGGCACTCTCTGCAGTGCAAGGTTAAAAAGTGCCCTGGAGTGAGGCACCTGCGACAGAGAGGAGTGCAAATAGAGGGAGTTGGCCTGAACTTCCATAAATATTTATGTATGAAAACAAGAGGGCAGCATTCACCTGAACATGCATACATTATATGGGTGGTGCTTTTTAGTTTAGTACATTCCTCTTGGGCTCTCATAACAGGCTTTATATTGCTAGAATAGAACCTGCAGAAACATGGATACATTGACGCTGTGGCAGGCTTATGCAATGTATGATCATCTATGTTAACTAAATCCCCATTAATTTTGTAAAAGTCAGATGGTTTTATAAAAACTATAAATTTCGTGAGTGTTCAAGTTGGATCGTGCATGTTATATATATATATACATACTACAACATCTATAGATTTGCTAACAATTCTTCCAGCACAATGTACACCCTGTTCCAAATTATTATGCAAATTATATTTTCTCATTTACCAAAATAATTGATGTAAATAACAGTCAGCATAATTCTCATGTTATCAACTATTAAGAGTACAATTCAAATTTTATTAAACAAACCTCCTAATGATAACAGTATTTTTTTTTTTAAACATAAAAAACTTACAATGCACTGTTCCAAATTATTATGCACAGTAAGTTTCAAAACACTTTATTGGTTGTAAAGTACTGAAAATTGTAATTTGTTGTGTTTGCAGCATATTTACTGAAATCAAAAGCCATTTAAATCAAACTTATAACAACATTTTAACTTTGTTAACATTTTAACAGGTCACGTTACATTTTAACATAGGACCCCTTATTTGATAGCAGCTTCACACGTCTTGCATCCATTTAACTTGTGAGTTTTTGGGCAGTTTCTGCTTGAATTTGTTTGCAAGATGTCAGAATAACCTCCCAGAGCTGCTGTTTGGATGTAAACTGCCTCCCACCCTCATAGATCTTTTGCTTGAGGATGCTCCAAAGGTTCTCAATAGGATTGAGGACAGGGGAGGATGGAGGCCACACCATGACTTGCTCTCCTTTTATCCCCATAGCAACCATTGATGCAGAGGTATTATTTGCAGCATGAGATGGTGCATTGTCATGCATGAAGATGATTTTATTACGGAAAGCATAGTTCTTTCTTCCTTACCAGGGAAGAAAGTGGTAAGTCAGAAACTCCACATACTTTGCAGAGGTCATCTTTACACCTTCGGGGAACCTAAAGGGGCCGACCAGCTCTCTTACCATGATTCAGGTCCAAAACATGACTCCACCACCGCCTTTCTGACGTCACAGCCTTGTTGGAACAGGGCGGCTGTCCACCAACCATCCACCACTTTATCCATCTGGACCATCCAGGGTTGCATGGCACTCATCAGTGAACAGGACTGTTTGAAAATTAGTCTTTATGTATTTTTCTGCCCAATGCAGCTGTTTCTGCTTGTGAGCATTAGTTAGTGGTGGCCGAATAGAAGGTTTATGCACAGTTGCAAAACTCTGGAGGACTCTACACCTTGATGTCCGTAGGACTTCAGAGGCACCAGCAGCTTCAAATATCTGTTTGCTGCTATATAATGGTATTTTAGCAGCTGCTCTCTTGAGCCGATGCATGGATCTGGCAGAAATCTTCCTCAATGTGCCTTTATCTGCACTAACCCGTCTGTGCTCTGAATGAGCGACAAATCTCTTAATAGTGCGATGATCACGCTTAAGTTTTCATGAAATATCTAATGTTTTCATACCTCGTCCAAGGCATTGAACTATTTCACTCTTTTCAGCAGCAGAGAGATCCCTTTTCTTCCCCATATTGCATGAAAATGGTGCTCTGCTTAATAATGTGGAACACCCTCCTTTAGTAGTTTTTCCTTAAATTGGGCTCACCTGGCAATCTAATTATCACAGGTGTCCGAGACTGTTTTCAGTGATCGAAAGAGCCCTGAGACACAATGCCATCCATGAGTTAAACTGAAAAACAAAATATTTAATCTTTGTGACACTTAAATAGAATTTGCATAATAATTTGGAACAGGGTGTATAATTGCAATGTGTTGTACATTGAGTTTATTTTAATTTGTGTGCACCATGACTGGTATATTTAATGGTTTATTTGGTACAATGAGGCGAGAAATAGAATACTGCCACATTAATAACAAAACATAGATTTTCTTTACCTGCAGAATCCGGGTTGTTATATTTTCCCCATACGTTATCTGGAATCGATGGACAGTGGGTAGAGCAGCTACAATTGAAAGTCATCAATGACTTCCGCATACACGGCTGCTTTTGCAGCTCTGGTCTGGTCACACTGAAATAATGATTTGTATACTTCTGATCTAGTGCATACATATCAAACATTCATTCAGTGTCTGCCCAAAGAACATACAGGAGCCCATCTTTCAGCTTTCCAAAATTTCAGCTTCATCAGCTTTACTGACCCTTTTCCTTGGAAGCATTGAGCCAGTGGTCCGTTTCCTCTGTAGCTGCAGCATAATACCAATCATTTATAAGAATGGCATTATATATATATGCATGGGTGTATATAATGGCATGTATTGATCCTGATGAAAGTCCTGGATGTAGGACTGAAACGTTGATCGCGATTTTAAAGATTTAAAATAAAGATTGGACCTTTTTAACCCCGTGAGTGCAACTACCTCTTTGGATATATGGATACTGGAGCCCTGGCTATTTAACACCCGGCAACTAAGGGACATTTAAGCATGAGTGCAAGAGATTTTTCTTTTTTGTATATATATATATGTATATATATATATACATTTTGTTTTGTACTTATTTACATGTGGTGTAGAAGGTTTGAATAGTTGGGTATTACTGTATTTGGGTATTACTCTATTACACTATTTTGGCAGAAGCGCCTCTAGTGGCTATCAGTATGACTGCCACTAGAGGCAATTAACCCTGCAATGCAAACACTGCCATTCTTCCAGGGTAAAAACGGAAAGGGGAAGGAGGCAAGGCATTGAGATGAAGTGGTCTGTGTGCCAATAATGTTCCTTTTTATGAATTTCCTCTGTCTACTGTACAAGAATCTTCTAAATTACACGTGAACTACTTTCCGAGGATTTGTTCCTGCAAATCTGTACCTTAGATAATCAACCTCACTGTTTTATTTGTCGGTTTTTCTCATCCCCTTGTTCTGTACTTCACACACAGTTTCATATATTTCCTCTTGTATTTCTGTTTGGCCACATATTAATCACTAGATTCTTCCATTCCCCTGTCCTGTTTTCTGTTTTGTGAGTCTTATATTACGTTTTCTGTTCTATAAATACCTTACTGTCTTCCCCTGTCCTGTTTTCTATCTTTTCCCTCCCTTTGTGCTTGTATTAACCAATGTTACAATCATTATATTCCCAATCTTCTTTCCTATCTCTTCCCAATCTCCGAGAATCTACAACCCCATCTTTTACTCTCCAAATCTCTCTTTATTTTACCATTTCATACTTTTCTTTCTATTCCCTGTCCTGTTTTTATTTTTTCTCTTGCTATCTCTGATAGGTTCTGTGTTTATTTTCTCTCTTGCATTCTGTGTCTGTTCATGTTACCCTCTCTAGAACAAAAAACTATCCCTTTGTTCTGTCCATTTGAAAGAAGTCAAACTAGCTCCAACCTTTTCCTGCGCTAAAGTGTCTGGGCATCATCTCCGCACTGACTTCTCCAGCCTATATTGTGCCTAGGTATTATTTGGAGAGCATCGCCTTAGATATTAATTACAGGAGCAGTTGCTCGATGTCAATAAAGAGGAGAGAAAAGGTTGAGATGATCTGACAAGATTTAAGGGAAAACGGAGGTAGAGGGTTTATTTTGAGTCCCTCCCCAATGAAATCCACACGCCCGCAGTTTAAAAGCGTGGGGATCACTTGCTTAAAAAGTCCACTGGCAGAAAGCACTGGCTGGTCTTTTGTTCCCCAGAAAGGGCCTCAGGAGAACTGTGTTGAGAGGGAGGAGGGTGGTGGGGGGGACCTGGGAGCTGCTGGTTCAGTGAACACACACACACTCACTCACTCGGATGGGTCTGTAGAAGCAAAGGGGATGCTGACATTTTGTAATGCATGTGCAAATATGGTGCAAAAATGTTCCCAATTGTCCCAGTGAGGAGTGACTGAGCCCCCCTGTCTGGCTATCTTTCTTTGTGCGACTGCACTCTCCAGACTGCTTCTCGTCTTGCAGCAATTCGGCTGATTTGGTTTTTTTTTGGAACTCCGTATAGTGATCCCATGGCTCAGGGAAGCAGCGGGTGGTGCCTTGGATTGGCACTGGGGCTTGTCATGGCCATCATGGGTAAGTAAATGGTCCTCTGATCCCTCTCTAAACTCATACTCTTGTGATTTTAATAATGTTACAGCACCTTACATCATTCTCTATAGCTAGCACAGTCACCCTTCACATGGGAGATTAGTTGTGTTTCCAAAAGCATGCTTGCAACCGATGCTTGGGAACACAGACAGAGAAGACTCGGTGGTCATCATAACCACTTTCCCAAAGTGCTGTTACTGTATTGGGGGTATTCGTGGCATAAGACATTACAGAACAATGTTCTCATAATTCTAGAGGGAAAGTTGCGTAGGGGAACACTCTCAAAATCTAAGTCTGACACCCCATAGTGTATATTTAAATTAATCCTGCATTGTCTCGCTCACATACCATGACAAATGTGGTGTCATTGCATGCCCCAAGTGTGTCTTTCTGACATGTGCAGCACGATGCTCTGCAGTATCTTGCAGTGAAAGTATCCCTTAGCCTGCACTGGCTTGAGTATTCTGTTGCCATGACAGCCTCATCATAACATCTCTTTGTAGTAATACTGGAAAGGGTTGAGCATTGTCTTCCATCCGGGTGTGTAATACTGTCTAGTACAAGAGCACATGGCTGTGTCAACAAGTCTCCCAGCAGCGAGGAATTGTGCCAAACGGCAATAAATTATCTAAAAAAATGGGACACAGGACAGGCTGCATGGGCTTCTGCTGTATTAACCCATCTATCAGCACATTACATGCGACTTTAACCCTTACAGTTCCACAGACACTAGCAATACAGTCGCTTGATATTCAATGCATACTTTAATTTGCAGCGAAATGTGCATGGATATTACATGGATTGCAATGAAATCATATTGTTATTGTTTAGCTGAGCCAGTAGTATATTGCAGTACAGAGCTCTCAGTGTGTAGAAGGCGGTTCCTCTATGTACAGGTCTGTAGTGTCTATATTTTATGTGATGACAGTATCAACACACACGTGTGTACACTGCGTAAATTTGATGCACTGTATAGTGGCATGAAATCGAGGTCTGTTGTGAAATAAAACTACATAAACACAGTATTACACAGATGACAGAATAATTAGACAGAATGATTATAATTGTGCCTCTATGATTGCTGATCAATGTGATTATTATTATTAATATTAGATGGGACAGCAGTATTAGGAATTTTATTTTAATGCTATAATTAATAAATAGGAGTTATGACCTCATGTCTGCTTATTATTGTAATTTGATACATACACAATCCATCTCCATGTCTTAATGGTCTACACGTTATCGCACTAGAATGACCACTCATTGCGTAGGTCAGTGGAACCTATGCATTGCCAAGACAAGCCATTGTATACTTTGAGATGAGCAATAGACTTGTTAAGAATTAAGTAGTTAAAGCATTTCAATTTGTCTCCTAGGTGCTGGTGGGCTGGTCACTTTGGCAGAGAAACAGTTAAATCAGTCAGAGTTGCGCTGGATTTATTTCAAGCTAATGTCAGATCCAGCCTTTCTGCTTCCCCTAGTGCTCAGGTCTTGAATTGCAAGAACACAAAAGCTTAATGTTGCCCTTGGTCAGTGAAGCACACCTGCTTTGGCATTGATCTTGATTGTTATTGCGAGACAGGGACCAGATGTGGGCGTAACCTTGAAGGAATAGAGGAGTAATGATAAAGTCTATCATGGGTGTCAAACAGTTTTGCTAAGCAGGGCCAACTTTTTTTTAGGTCAGTAAAACTGAGGGATGGAATGTAAAGTAAAAAATTCTAATGTGTATTATATCTCTCATATATAACAGTGCGATGCATTTCATTGGAGTGAGTGGTGCATGCATTTATCACAGAATATTTTGACCAAAAAACTTCATGGTAATATGCTATGTATGTGGTAGAGTGTACAATAGAGCTCCTCCGGAGTAAAATTCACAGCAATATGCAGTGTGTATGAGAAAATCCCAGAGCTCCATGTAATTAAAGGAACATTTCTAAGGATTTTCAGGATATTTGATACTAAATTTAGCTATCCTCTATATTTAACAAACATGCTTGGGAGGTGTGAAAAATAAATAAATTAAGAAATTCAGAGGTTTATGTCCTGTGACTGGATGCCTCCATCTTAGTCCTCTCAATCATTGTTATAAGCACTGTCCATGGTACGGTAATCTGCACAGAGAAAAACATATAGAAAAGAGGAGAAATTAATTAACATCTCTATTTCTCCTCCTCATTTGCAATGAATGCCATGGAGTGAACTGGTGTGTGATGCTGTTTGCTAAATATTTATAATAAATTGTAAAATGTAATTTTGTTTTAAATTTAAAGTTAAAGGCATTTTTACTGTTTTATTTTTCCAACTATGTATTTCCTAGAGATGTAACAGGTACTTTACAATTTAAACCACCGTTAAAATCAGAGTAATGTGTACTGTGTTCGTGTTACTGCAGTGCTCTACATCAATAAAACTAATAGTTCACAGAACTTAAAGGGGCAATATAGTCATCAAAACAACTTTAGCTTAAAGAAGCATTTTTTGTGTGTGTAGATCATGCCTCTTAAATTTCACTGCTCAATTCGCTGCCATTTAGGAGTTAAATCTCTTTGTTTTTTCTTTATGCTGCCCAAACCACACTTCCCCTGGCTGTGAATGACACGGCCTTCATGAAAAAAAAAACATGGTTTCATTTTCAATCAGGTGTTAACTTAATCCAGATGTTTTATCTCCTACTCTGTAAAGTGAACATTAATCACACACAGAAGGCAAGCTATTAATATAGCAGGAGATAAGAAATTCTAAATGAAACAGACTGTGCAATAAAATAAGTATAAACATTAGATGATTCTTTGCAGGAAGTATTTAGGAAGCCTGTGTAAGTCACTTGCAGGGAGGTGTTACTAGAGTTGTATAAACAAGAGGATATAGAGCGTCATGATCTATACACCAAAAAGGCTTCATTAAGCTAAAGTTGTTATGGTGACTATAGTGTTCCTTTAATAGCTCTAAAACTCACAGCATCATGCAGTGTGTAGGAATGTTTGCTGAAGCTCTACAACATTAAAACTTAAAGTAAGATGCAGTTTGTACAAATGTTTGAAGAAATTCCACATCAGTATAACTTACAGCAAAGTGCAGTGTGCAGGAGTGTTTGACTACTGCTGCACGAGAAAAATACAACACACAAGCTGGAGTTTGTATGAGTGTTCAACAGAGTTCCACAGCAACGAAACTTAATCTAAGGTGCAGTGTTGGAAATGTCAACAAAGCTCCACAGCAAAACAACTTAAAGTAAGGTGCAGTGTGGATCAGTGTTTGAAAGAACTATGTGGAAATAAAACTCGCAATAATGTTAGATGTGAATAAGAGTAAAAGAAGGATATCATGGGACTCATCAGCAATAAAAAGTAATGTTTTTTTTTTTTTTTTTCTATAGTCCTGTGAAACCCTCATTCACAACACACACTATTGAGTTTAATTGCAATGCAGCCCTGTCTTACCTTCATTCACACTACCTAATAATGTGCTCTGTGTATATTTTAGGAGGCTGACAAAAATGATGCCACTATGGGTCTGGGATATTTAGATTATCTTTATTAGATCAGGGAGTTTTCAAGAATACAGGGACTGGGGCTTTTCAGATAATTTAAACCCCTTTAGAAAAGCTAAAATATTTATTAAGGAAAGCACGGTTGTGAATCTTTAAAACTGAAAATATTAAAAATTAAAGGTAATCCATAATGCAGAAATATGTCTATGTTCTATAATTTTAAATGAACGTATCACCTGTTAATGTTTTGCAGTACATTATACTGACATAATAATGTTTAAAAGCGTATACTACTCTGGAATAGAAGAAATTGTCCTAGACACTTCCTTTTGGAGAACTACATTGGTAGTGCATGACACACTATATTAAGCACTATTACTGACAATAAAACCTAAAATAAATATCTTTTAAATTTCAGAGTATTCTTTTTTATTCACGTATGTAAAATGTTTGGGACTTGTATGCAGCGCAGGCCCAAGACATTGTGCTACCGAGGTCCAATAATGAAATGCTAACTCCCTGCTATATACACCTAAACTCCACCTAAAAGGAAACTTCCATATTTAATTTAATTTTCTTAATTCTGATTCCACTCATTACCCTGTTCATTTCCACCCTACTGTGACTGTACTTTGGTGCATATGTAACATTACAGTTCTTCCTACATCTCTAGTACTAGTCTTCAGATTTGTATCCCCTTTATTATAGCCCCAATTAATTTGTCCCACGATATTTCCCCCCATATTAACTTCCTCAAATTCATTCCCCACATGTTAAAATCCATTCATTGTTATATATATTATGCCAGTTAGAGTCCACAATGTAATTTCCTCAAAACACTACTGATGTTTTGGCAGAATGGAAGGTTGGCAAAGCATTGCATTAGTTGTGGTCTATATAAGTTAGGTCTATATTTTTGCAACCACCCGTCTGTTTCCCCCGTCACATGTTCAACTCTTTTTTACAGGCCTTGTATCTCTACCCTATCCTTCCTCCATGCTCCCCCGCCTTACCATTCCACTCCAGGAGTTCTCCCTGTCATACCCTTCTACCCCATGCTCCCCTACATACACCTCTACCCCAAGCCCCCATCACAACCTTCTAGCCAAGCCTCCATCACAACAAACTCCCCTAAATACCATTCAATGCCAAACTCCCCTACATACACTTCTACTCCAAGCCACCCATCATACACTTCCAGCCCAAGCCTCCCCGTTTTACCCTTCTATCCCAAGCCCCCAATCATAGCCTACTACCCCAAGCCCCCCATTATAACCTTATACCCCAAGCTCCCCATCATACTCTTCCAGCCAAAACTCCCTTACATACCCTTGTACCCCAAGCCCACCTCCATACACTTCTACCCAAGCCCCCGTCACACCATTTTACACCAAACGCCCCTACATACCTTCTATGCCAAACTCCCCTTCATGCACTTCTACCCCAGCTCCCCTACATACACTTCTACCCCAAGCCACCCATTATTCTTTTCTTCCTGTCTTCTTTAGTTTTCTTTAAAATCATAAGACAAAGTAGGGACTCTTTGCCTTATGGAGGATTTCTCCGCTTGACCAGCTATGACCAGCGGAGGAGCAAAGTGTGCTTCATTTCCGCTGGTCAGAGCAATTTTCCCATGATCCCTAGCTTTCCTCCCTGTTCCCACAATGCTTCCTGTCAGTATTGCCGAACGTCCTGTCACTTAGACAGAACGCCGGCAAAACTGCCGAATTGCATCCTAACAGAATGAGAAGAGTTTCTCCATTCGTGTTAGGATGCAATTCGGTACTTTGTTCGTATCGGAATTTCATTCTAATGAATGAAACTCCGATCCTATTCATTGCCGCGGCTGCATCTTGCAGCCGCTTAGTAGATAACTCCCTAATTCCCACGGTATCAGGGAGCTATCTACTAAAAGGCTGAAAGACCTAAATTGGTCTTTCAGCCAAATTTACTAATACTAAGTAAAGATTACTTAGTATTAGTAAATAATATGCCCCTACTCGCTATACCGCGAGTAGGGGCATGTCTAGTAAGCAGTGAGCAGCCTATAGCTGCTCACTGTAAAAAACAAAAAACCTAATAACTCCCCCCCCCCCCCGCGCGGCTGGTGTCCTGCCCCCACCCCTGCGCGGTGGGTGGGGGCCCTAAATAAAGATGGGGGGGACCTACTGTCCTCCCCCCCTGGCCCCCACTCCTGCACGGTGGGTGGGGGCCCTAATAAAACAATAAGGGGGGGCCTACTCTCCTCCCACCCTGGCCCCCACCACTGCGCGGTGGGTGGGGGCTCTAATAAAACAATAAGGGGGGACCTACTGTCCTCCCCCCTGGCCCTCACCCCTACGCGGTGGGTTGGGGCCCTAATAAAACAATAAGGGGGCAGCGGCGTGGCTCTCTCCTGAAGGCCCGGAGTTCAGGGGAGTGCTCTCTAGAGTGAGGGAGGGAAGAATCATGGAAGACCTGACAGCAAGAATAAGGGGAACAATAGCTAATTTCCAGAAGGTCTGGGAACCATGGGATTTGAGCATAGTGGGTTCCGGTAGAGGCTGAGGAGCCGGATATATGGTCTGGCCGGTGTATTGGCACTGAGTAGGGTGGTCCCGGGTGGTTTAAGTTCGCCTCGCCCGCGTCCCCCCCCCCACCCCCACCTTCCCCTTCTCCCCTGCTTGTCTTGCCTATCTTCTTGCATCCCGCCTGTCTTTCCCCCTCCTCCCTCCTTTCCCTGCATTGTCTGCCTTCTTTTCAGTCATACCCGCTATGAGCTGAGGCACTGACATTCAGGTGAATTGGAGGTCTCCGGTTCTTCTTTCTTATTTTTTCCTTGGTTTTCTTTATTTTCTCTCAAATTATTTCTTTACTTAACCAGGCCTGATCATAATAGAGGAGAATTGGGGGAGCCTTGATTAAAAGCTTATGGCGTAAGAATTTGGGCCCCCTCTTAGGTCGCTCGGCCTGGTCAGAAAAAACAAAATCCTCGATAGGAGGCATCTGTCTCAGATACAAGGAAGTGGCTTGTCATAGGGGATGATGGCATGTATTATGTAGGCACAATTGTTTCTCGGTATGTGGACTACTGAGCAAGCCTCACAGTTGTATTTTTCTTGCCTTACTTATCATGAGCAACTATAGAGAATAAAAATCCTCGGTGGGAGGCAAGTGATGCAGATTTTATAACGAGGCGTGGCAAATAGGCCAATGTTGAATGTTGGGCTTACGAAATTGGACTCTTGCAATTTGTCTTCTGCGTAAGCCCCACAGCTGTCTTGCTCTCGCTACGCCTATCATGTGTTTAAGATTAGAATTTTAAAGGTACACATAATCCACGATGGGGGGCGAGTAATGTAGAACTCAAACTGGGACAGGTGATGATGGCTTATGTCAATTATTGTATCTACATGGCAAAAATTTTTGTATACTGGCTTCTGCGCAAGCCTACAAGTTGTACTGTTAATGCCTTACCTATCGTGTGCAAAAATAAAGAATTAAAAAAAAAAAAAAAACAATAAGGGGGGACCTACTGTCCTCCCCCCCTGGCCCCCACCCCTGCGCGGTGGGTTGGGGCCCTAATAAAACAATAAGGGGGGGACCTACTGTCCTCCCCCCTGGCCCCCACCCCTGAGCGGTGGGTGGGGGCCCTAAATAAAGATAGGGGGGGACCTACTGTCCTCCCCCCCGGGCCCCCACCCCTGAGCGGTGGGTGGGGGCCCTAAATAAAGATGGGGGGACCTACTGTCCTCCCCCCTGGCCCCCACCCCTGGGCGGTGGGTGGGGGCCCTAATAAAACAATAAGGGGGGACCTACTGTCCTCCACCCGGCCCCCACCCCTGAGCGGTGGGTGGGGGCCCTAAATGAAACCACCCCCCCCAATCAAGGTGAATAGGGGTCCCAAACCCCTAGTCACCCCCCCCCCAGCACCCAAAACAAACTATTCCCTACCTACCCCCCTCACCCTAAAAATAGTGAGGGGGGAATAAAATAACTAACCTGTAAAAAAAATAATTAAACTTACAGTTTGACATCTTCTTTTTTCTAAAATCTTCTTTCTTCAGCCCCCAAAAAGGCCAAATAAAAATCCATCATACCCGTCGCACTTTAAAAAAAAAAAAAACGAGCGCAAAAAGAAAAATAATCCTTGTTCGCCCTTCGATGGCACGCCGCGTACTGAGCTGTCAGTCAGCTCAGTTCGCGACCGTGCGCATGCACGGTAGTGCGCTCAGGACTTCATAGGGCGGCATGAATCCACATTAAATGTCAGTTGCCACAACTCTGACCATTTTTCTAGTTTACCTAAATCATTTGCCATTTGGCTTATCCCTCCTGGAACATCAACTCTGTTACATATTTTAGTATTATCAGCAAAAAGGCATACCTTACCATGAAGACCTTCTGCAATATCACTAATAAAAATATTAAAGAGAATGGGTCCAAGTACAGATCCCTGAGGTACCCCACTGGTGACAAGCCCAAGCTTCGAATATACTCCATTGACTACAACCCTCTCTTGCCTGTCACTCAGCCACTGCCTTACCCATTCAACAATATTGGAATACAAACTTAAAGATTGCAGTTTATTGATACGCCTTCTATGTGGAACAGTGTCAAAAGCCTTACTGAAATCTAGGCAGAGGCGGCTCTTTAATTAGGTGATTTAGGCGGCCGCCTAAGGCCTCTCGCTTGCTAGGGCCTCGTGGCCGCCTAAATCGCCTTAGGGCAGACTGAACTGTCGGATCTTCGGTCCATGACCCTCTCTTGCCTGTCACTCAGCCACTGCCTTACCCATTCAACAATATTGGAATCCAAACTTAAAGATTGCAATTTATTGATAAGCCTTCTATGTGCAACAGTGTCAAAAGCCTTACTGAAATCTAGGTAAGCAGTGATTTGAAGTGGTCATGGGGGCTGGAGACTGTATATGCAAAATGTCACTATGAAGCACAGCACATACATAGTTTAAACCAACGGCCAGCGAAGAAGTAAGTTGGGGGACGTTATTAGCCAGCCCGGAACTCTTGTTTGTGCCTAAAGTCAATTATGTGCATATTTCTATGCACAGAATGTCATTGATTTGCTAAGAGCAATCAACTGAAGCTTTCATCCAATGAATGAGCTGCACAGGAAATTCAGCACTCTGCAAGGCAAGATGACAAAGTCTTGTAAAAAGTTTTGCCCCATTACCAGGAGACAGCTCAAGGGTACACTAAACATCTTAATCTTAATAGTGGGCTGTACTGGTTATGATGATTGGGGTAACCTCTTAATGTAAAAGTAAAGTTTGAAAACTGTAATATGCATGTACTTAAAGGATCTATCTGAACAGAAGTTTAGAAATGTTTCTGTATTGGTATAAATACTGTGTGGGGGCAGAGTGTGTGTGTAAAATGCAAAAATAAATAAATAAGTTATAAGAGGTTTTTCAGAAATTTATAGTAAAATAGCCTATTGGAAGGAGTCAAAATGACCACATATAACATCCTTTATGGGCCATGCAACTGAAGAGTAAACAGTCAATGTATACTTGAAAATTAATACAATCTCTTTCTACGTTTGGCACTGTAATTTCAAAAGGGCAGCCTCATGTAAAAGAGGCTTTGCTGCTCTTGGTAAATGTAACTGAACTCAAGTGATCTGGTTTCCTGCAGCATAAGTCACGGTTACAAAATGTCGAACATCAAATACTGTGTGTGTTTGAGAAATAGTAAAGTACCACAATTGCTTAATGAGTTATAAAATAGTAGCATGATATGTAACAACATAACCCTTGTTAAAGGGAAACTATAGTCACCAGAACAACTAAAGCTCAATGTAGTAATTCTGGTGAGTATTGCATGTCCCTGCAGGCCTTTTGCAGTAAACACTGCCTTTTCAGAGAAAAGGCAGTGTTTACATTACAGCCTAGGGACACCTCCAGTGGCCACTCCTCAAACGCACCATCTGCATGAAGACACTTAACTTTCCCTGTAGAGATACAGTGATTCAATGCATCTCTATGAGGAGATGCTGATTGGCCGAGATGGTGTTTGGCTTCGCCCCCCGACTTGCCTCCTTGGCTGAGATCATCAGAATTGACCATTTTAGCCACTCAAATGCTTTCCTATGGGAAAACATTGTGATTGGATGAGATCATCACTTCTGATGATGTCAGCCAAGGAGGCAGGTCAGGGTCAGAGGCAGCCCCAGCAGATTGGAATAAAGTTAAGATTTTACTATATGTAGGGCGTCTAGATAGTGTTTTTAACACTACAGAGTCAGGAATACATGTTTGTATTCCTGACCGTATAGTGTTTCTTTAACATTAACATAAATGAGTTATCAAAAACATTTTAAAGATATATGGTCCTGTGTTGCCTAAATGGATTTCATAACAGCTAGTAAGACCAAATATTAAAAACAAAACCTGATTTAAGACAAAGTTGTACTGCTTAGTTTATGTAACCTGGAACTAGAAAAAAATATAAGTAAATCCAATGCATTTGAGTTATTAACCAAATCAGAACAAACAATTTTATCTGTATTGAGTGGTTTGTCTTTGAACCAGGCATGGTACATGCAAAAGAGGGAATATGCTACACACAAAGTAACAGGAAATAAAGCTAAAACATCAGACCTCCATGGAAAGGACCCATAGTCCCCAGGGTAGTAGTCAGTAGAGGTAAA
The DNA here is from genome assembly GCF_036172605.1 of Pelobates fuscus. Classification (NCBI taxonomy): domain Eukaryota; kingdom Metazoa; phylum Chordata; class Amphibia; order Anura; family Pelobatidae; genus Pelobates; species Pelobates fuscus. The sequence continues at coordinate 299,528,327 of NC_086319.1, forward strand.
TAATAGCACCATGCATCCCTACTTGAAATATATACAAAAATAAATGTTATAAATGTAAACAGTAAAAGAAAAAGGGAAAATAACACTTTGGCTTTAAGTGAAAGTGTCGTCAGGGCTTAATCATGTATAAAAACACAAGAATATAAAAGCTCTCATTTTTGTTGTATTTGCGCTCAGATTCAGAGCGGTCTGCTGTGTTCGTCTGGTTTCCATGACAACCAGTTTTGGTGACTGACACTGCCCCCTGGCGTTTCACACACATCCTGATGTCATAGATTCAGATTGAGGCAGATGTTTTGATGGGTTTTCTCCGTTCCCGCAGTTATTTGTATGTGCATTATATTCTTTTGTTTGTATACATGATATATTTGTTCTGTCCTTGTAATCCAATAAACCCCTGCCTGATGCACTACATCGTGATGCCCAAGTGTGTTAAAATTACAAACAAAATTGTAAAATTAAATATTTTAGGCACCTTTCTTTTTATTTATTCATCTTAAATGTTGAGAAGAACACTATAGTCAGCAGAACCACTACAGCTTAATGTAGTGGTTCCAGTGTCTACAGCAGTGTTGCCTACTAACACCTCTTGTGTCACTCAGACAGCCACTAGAATTGCTTCCTAGTCCAGTGTGCACAGTGTGCAGCACCTATGTTCAGTGTCTCCACGCTCTGCATGTAGATGCTAAATGCTCCATATAGATGTATTGATTCAATATCTCTCTGAACAGATGCTGATTGGCGCCGCTTTGCTTTTTAACCTCCCAATACTTTCCTATAAAATTGAATTGTAGTAAGCTTAGAACTATGGTTAAACGTTGGGTTAAATTAGCCAAGCTATAGGAATAAAATATCCAGTTCAAAAGAGTTTTTCAAAAACCTGTTTTGTAAAATATTTTTGCAGGTCGGTTCTTAACTCACAAAGAAATAAATTTTAAGTCAATTTTCCACAGTATTATAGCACTCCTTTTGAGTTCATGTGTATTGTTAGATTTGAGGAAAAACCACGAAACTGCAAGCAAGGACCACATATGTATGTTAGTAAAAGTAGACTAACTTCACTGACCAAAAAGTTTCATAGATGTGTTTTCTACCATTAATGTTTGCTAAAAGGGCCCACATTAACATGAAAGGACCATATCTGTTCATTTATAAAGTGTAAGCATGTGTCATATTCAGTGTTATAAAATGCTTAACTGGTTAAGTGCTTAAGTCGGCATATGATACTTTAAGTGCAAGCAGACTGAACATCTCATTGGGGTTTATGCACTAAATATGGAATGGAAGTGAAGTGTAAATCAAATTAAACCATTTAGCAAAATCTGCGGATTTGGAAACATTCTCCAATTCCACTATTGTCACAGCTTCAATTTTTGTCTACATTTTGCAGTTCATTTTCCAATTCACTACAATTTGATGTTTAGTGAATAAATCCTATTGCCTAGCAGAAATATGTGAGAGCTTTAGTTCAACAAATGCTGGAGGGCCAGTAATGGACACCTGTTTTACTGCAAACCATAATTCTTTGCTGGATGATGCCTGGTGTAGATTTCATGCAGTCATTTCAGACATGCTAAAGTGCTGATTATTGTTTTGAAATATGGATTCTCATTTATCATCGAATAGTTTGCTGCACTTATTGCATCCATTATATCTCTCATAGAGTGCTTACCATAAGCAAATGTAGATCAGCAGAACATTCATGGCTACCTATGCATTCATGGACAGATCATGTTTATTAACAGATGACAAGTAGGGAGACATAGGAAGAGGATTTGCTCCCTCGGATGGCCCCATGATATAAAAGCCCCCTCTCATGCAGTAGATTATGTGACTGCTCTGCTAGTTCTTGCCTCCTCTGCTCAGTAATTTCCTGTGTGCCATTGTCCCTGCATTGGTTTGCTTTGTGAGGCTATGTTAAGCTGCTCTTTAAATAAGAGGAAACTGAATTTCATCCTGGAAATACCCTGACTGCAGGGACAAAGCCTTCAAAATACTCCCCTGTGATGTATACAGGGCCAGCATAAGAAGATAGGAGAAAGCTCAATGCATTAATTGAAAATATACCCTGTTACTCCTGTCTAAAGATACACTAAATATTGATCAATTCAAACCTTTAGCTCAAAAAGTGACTAGGTCAACGGTCAAGACAAACATAACACTAATAAACAATTAAATGTGCACATTACAAGTATTCTTTTTTAAGGAGAACATGTATGTTATATATAACTAGAAAAGCTACAATTTCTGGGGAAATTGTGTGAAGTGTTCTTGCCTCCATCAGTAGTCTACAACTAGAGTGGGCGGAGTAACTGTTAGTATTTATTTATATAGCACATTTAATTGCAATGTTGTTGGCCAAAGTGCTTCACAGTTACATTAAAACATACAGTTATAAAAAATTAGCAGGTGTAAAAGGCTTTGTCTATGACATCACTTGCTGCTGCAGCCTTGCACAGGTCAGAGTATTTTGGCGGTTGCCATCTTCAAACAGTCGTATTTTAAAAACTATAAATCCTACAGTGAAGAGCTTTATATTGTGAGAATCACAAGACCCAGACCTACATTTTGATGTATAGTATGTCTCTGAGATATTAACAATGAAGGCACAGTCGCAGTTTAGAAATTGCCCTTCAAATGTGAGCTTTGCAGAGTGGAGTTTCAATGAATGTCAATGGAAGGCGTGAGTTGCAAACAAATGGTCATATTGTGAAAACTATCAGGACTATGGTTTAGCCGTGGACATTTCTAGTGGCAGCAGGGATAGCTGAACGTTTTGATATAAGATTTGTGTAGGTGGGCCTGAAAATGAGGGAGTGGTGGCAGTTTAGAAATCATGTCCTGATTTTTCAGCTTTTGCCAGCTCCCACTCTAGCTTTGCCATTCATTCCTATGGGACAAATTTCGCCACAAGAACGACGATATTCCGTGAACCATTCGGCGAAACGTTCCACAAAGTAAAAGCAATCCGATTGGGAACAATCTGCACGTTTTGGTATATTTTTGTCTATGTAGTGTAAAAACTGTGGGAGGAGTTAGGGTGGCAAATTTGGCTATAATAAGAATAACTAGAAAAGCTACAATTTCTGGGGAAATTGTGTGAAGTGTTCTTGCCTCCATCAGTAGTCTCCAACTAGAGTGGGTGGAGAACTTGTTAGTATTTATTTATATAGCACATTTAATTGAAATGTTGTTGCCCAAAGTGCTTCACAGTTACATTAAAACATACAGTTATAAAAACATTAGCAGGTGTAAAAGGCTTTGTCTATGACATCACTTGCTGCTGCAGCCTGGCACAGGTCAGAGTATTTTGGCGGTTGCCATCTTCAAACAGTCGTATTTTAAAAACTATAAATCCTACAGTGAAGAGCTTTATATTGTGAGAATCACAAGACCCAGACCTACATTTTGATATATAGTATGTCTCTGAGATATTAACAATGAAGGCACAGTCGCAGTTTAGAAATTGCCCTTCAAATGTGAGCTTTGCAGAGTGGAGTTTCAATGAATGCCAATGGATGGCGTGAGTTGCAAACAAATGGCTGCTCTAGCTTTGCCATTCATTCCTATGGGACAAATTTCGCCACAAGAACGACGATATTCCGAGAACCATTCGGCGAAACGTTCCACAAAGTAATAGCAATCCGATCGGGAACAATCTGCACGTTTTGGTATATTTTTGTCTATGTAGTGTAAAAACTGTGGGAGGAGTTAGGGTGGCATTTGGCTATAATAATAATAACTAGAAAAGCTACAATTTCTGGGGAAATTGTGAAGTGTTCTTGCCTCCACCAGTAGTCTACAACTGGAGTGGGCGGAGTAACTGTTATTATTTATTTATATAGCACATTTAATTGCAACGTTGTTGCCCAAAGTGCATCACAGTTACATTAAAACATACAGTTATAGAAACCATTAGCAGGTGCAAAAGGCCCTGTCTATGACATCACTTGCTGCTGCAGCCTTGCACAGGTCAGAGTATTTTTGCGGTTGCCATCTTCAAACGGTCGTATTTTAAAAACTATAAATCCTACAGTGAAGAGCTTTATATTGTGAGAATCGCAAGACCCAGGCCTACATTTTGATGTATAGTATGTCTCTGAGATATTAACAATGAAGGCACAGTCGCAGTTTAGAAATTGCCCTTCAAATGTGAGCTTTGCAGAGTGGAGTTTCAATGAATGTCAATGGACTGCGTGAGTTGCAAACAAATGGTCATATTGTGAAAACTATAAGGAATACGACTTAGCTGTGGACATTTTTAGTGGCAGCAGGGATAGCTGAACGTTTTGATATAAGATTTGTGTAGGTGGGCCTGAAAATGAGGGAGTGGTGGCAGTTTAGAAATCATGTCCTGATTTTTCAGCTTTTGCCAGCTCCCACTCTAGCTTTGCCATTCATTCCTATGGGACAAATTTTGCCACAAGAACGACGATATTCCGTGAACCATTCGGCGAAATGTTCTACAAAGTAATTGCAATCCGATCGGGAACAATCTGCACGTTTTGGTAAATTTTCGGCTATGTAGTGTAAAAACTGTGGGAGGAGTTAGGGTGGCAAATTTGGCTATAATAAGAATAAGAATAACTAGAAAAGCTACAATTTCTGGAGAAATTGTGTGAAGTGTTCTTGCCTCCACCAGTAGTCTACAACTGGAGTGGGCGAAGTAACTGTTATTATTTATTTATATAGCACATTTAATTACAACGTTGTTGCCCAAAGTGCTTCACAGTTACATTAAAACATACAGTTATACAAACCATTAGCAGGTGCAAATGGCCCTGTCTATGACATCACTTGCTGCTGCAGCCTTGCACAGGTCAGAGTATTTTTGCGGTTGCCATCTTCAAATGGTCGTATTTTAAAAACTATAAATCCTACAGTGAAGAGCTTTATATTGTGAGAATCACAAGACCCAGACCTACATTTTGATGTATAGTATGTCTCTGCAATATTAACAATGAAGGCACAGTCGCAGTTTAGAAATTGCCCTTCAAATGTGAGCTTTGCAGAGTGGAGTTTCAATGAATGTCAATGGACTGCGTGAGTTGCAAACAAATGGTCATATTGTGAAAACAATCAGGACTATGGCTTAGCCGTTGAAATTATTAGTGGCAGCAGGGATAGCTGAACGTTTTGATATAAGATTTGTGTAGGTGGGCCTGAAAATGAGGGAGTGGTGGCAGTTTAGAAATCATGTCCTGATTTTTCAGCTTTTGCCAGCTCCCACTCTAGCTTTGCCATTCATTCCTATGGGACAAATTTTGCCACAAGAACGACGATATTCCGTGAACCATTTGGCGAAATGTTCTACAAAGTAATAGCAATCCGATCGGGAACAATCTGCACGTTTTGGTAAATTTTCGGCTATGTAGTGTAAAAACTGTGGGAGGAGTTAGGGTGGCAAATTTGGCTATAATAAGAATAATAATAATAATAATATATATGTGAGATAACATTAAGTGGTCTTGCTATGCAAGAACACTTAATAATATATATGTGAGATAACATTAAGTGGTCTTGCTATGCAAGAACACTTAATAATAATAACTAGAAAAGCTACAATTTCTGGGGAAATTGTGTGAAGTGTTCTTGCCTCCATCAGTAGTCTACAACTAGAGTGGGCGGAGTAACTGTTAGTATTTATTTATATAGCACATTTAATTGCAATGTTGTTGCCCAAAGTGCTTCACAGTTACATTAAAACATACAGTTATAAAAAATTAGCAGGTGTAAAAGGCTTTGTCTATGACATCACTTGCTGCTGCAGCCTTGCACAGGTCAGAGTATTTTTGCGGTTGCCATCTTCAAACGGTCGTATTTTAAAAACTATAAATCCTACAGTGAAGAGCTTTATATTGTGAGAATCACAAGACCCAGACCTACATTTTGATGTATAGTATGTCTCTGAGATATTAACAAGGAAGGCACAGTCGCAGTTTAGAAATTGCCCTTCAAATGTGAGCTTTGCAGAGTGGCGTTTCAATGAATGTCAATGGACTGCGTGAGTTGCAAACAAATGGTCATATTGTGAAAACAATCAGGACTATGGCTTAGACGTGGACATTTTTAGTGGCAGCAGGGATAGCTGAACGTTTTGATATAAGATTTGTGTAGGTGGGCTTGAAAATGAGGGAGTAGTGGCAGTTTAGAAATCATGTCCTGATTTTTCAGCTTTTGCCAGCTCCCACTCTAGCTTTGCCATTCATTCCTATGGGACAAATTTCGCCACAAGAACGACGATATTCCGAGAACCATTCAGCGAAACGTTCCACAAAGTAATAGCAACGCGATCGGGAACAATCTGCACGTTTTGGTAAATTTTTGTCTATGTAGTGTAAAAACTGTGGGAGGAGTTAGGGTGGCAAATTTGGCTATAATAAGAATAATAATAATAACTAGAAAAGCTACAATTTCTGGGGAAATTGTGTGAAGTGTTCTTGCCTCCATCAGTAGTCTACAACTAAGTGGGCGGAGTAACTGTTAGTATTTATTTATATAGCACATTTAATTGCAATGTTGTTGCCCAAAGTGCTTCACAGTTACATTAAAACATACAGTTATAAAAAATTAGCAGGTGTAAAAGGCTTTGTCTATGACATCACTTGCTGCTGCAGCCTTGCACAGGTCAGAGTATTTTGGCGGTTGCCATATTCAAACGGTCGTATTTTAAAAACTATAAATCCTACAGTGAAGAGCTTTATATTGTGAGAATCACAAGACCCAGACCTACATTTTGATGTATAGTATGTCTCTGAGATATTAACAATGAAGGCACAGTCGCAGTTTCGAAATTGCCCTTCAAATGTGAGCTTTGCAGAGTGGAGTTTCAATGAATGTCAATGGAAGGCGTGAGTTGCAAACAAATGGTCATATTGTGAAAACTATCAGGACTATGGCTTAGCCGTGGACATTTCTAGTGGCAGAAGGGATAGCTGAATGTTTTGATATAAGATTTGTGTAGGTGGGCCTGAAAATGAGGGAGTGGTGGCAGTTTAGAAATCATGTCCTGATTTTTCAGCTTTTGCCAGCTCCCACTCTAGCTTTGCCATTCATTCCTATGGGACAAATTTCGCCACAAGAACGACGATATTCCGTGAACCATTCGGCGAAACGTTCCACAAAGTAATAGCAATCCGATCGGGAACAATCTGCACGTTTTGGTATATTTTTGTCTATGTAGTGTAAAAACTGTGGGAGGAGTTAGGGTGGCAAATTTGGCTATAATAAGAATAACTAGAAAAGCTACAATTTCTGGGGAAATTGTGTGAAGTGTTCTTGCCTCCATCAGTAGTCTCCAACTAGAGTGGGTGGAGAACTTGTTAGTATTTATTTATATAGCACATTTAATTGAAATGTTGTTGCCCAAAGTGCTTCACAGTTACATTAAAACATACAGTTATAAAAACATTAGCAGGTGTAAAAGGCTTTGTCTATGACATCACTTGCTGCTGCAGCCTGGCACAGGTCAGAGTATTTTGGCGGTTGCCATCTTCAAACAGTCGTATTTTAAAAACTATAAATCCTACAGTGAAGAGCGTTATATTGTGAGAATCACAAGACCCAGACCTACATTTTGATATATAGTATGTCTCTGAGATATTAACAATGAAGGCACAGTCGCAGTTTAGAAATTGCCCTTCAAATGTGAGCTTTGCAGAGTGGAGTTTCAATGAATGCCAATGGATGGCGTGAGTTGCAAACAAATGGCTGCTCTAGCTTTGCCATTCATTCCTATGGGACAAATTTCGCCACAAGCACGACGATATTCCGAGAACCATTCGGCGAAACGTTCCACAAAGTAATAGCAATCCGATCGGGAACAATCTGCACGTTTTGGTATATTTTTGTCTATGTAGTGTAAAAACTGTGGGAGGAGTTAGGGTGGCATTTGGCTATAATAATAATAACTAGAAAAGCTACAATTTCTGGGGAAATTGTGAAGTGTTCTTGCCTCCACCAGTAGTCTACATCTGGAGTGGGCGGAGTAACTGTTATTATTTATTTATATAGCACATTTAATTGCAACGTTGTTGCCCAAAGTGCATCACAGTTACATTAAAACATTGTCACGGTTCTCGCCGCGACATCCAGACTGCAAGACGAGGTCGCCCCAGATATACCCGATGAGGGATTTGAACCCAGGTACCTTGCTATCCTGAACCTGCTATTTTGCCTCTGAGCCACCATATCAGCTCTAGAGATAGCCAGAAGTACATCTTGCCTTGTATCCAGCACTGGGGGCTGGCCGTTATCTGTGGCTGCTCCAATACTCTCGCACACCTGAAGCTGATGGCCGTTAGCCAGGTATATAACCCTGCCTCTCCCAGAAGGCAGGGTCAGTTCATTGACTCTGGTTCCTGCTATTTCGAGTTCCTGTTGTCCTGTTGGTTTTCGGCTTCTGACCTTGGCTTTGTTCCTGTTGATCCTGTATTCTGGCATCCTCTGACCTCCGGCTTTTCCACGACGATTCTCCTGTTCTTGTCCTTGTCTGTACTTCGACCTGGTTATCCTGAAACAGCCCCCGTGCACAGACTCACAGGCCAGGTGAGTTCTTCCCTGACCACCTCGGCCTGTGTTTAATTGCAAGGGTAAGCATATCTCTGCAAACTGGACTCCCACCAAGGTAAGCCCTGACAGAATTAACTGACCATAATGGAGTCTGCAGAGATGTCTCAATTGCTTACCCAGCAAGTATCCAGCCTGGCCCAGACTGTCTTGGAGCTGCAGCGAGAAGTTCGTTTTCTTAAAGGCACGGTACGCCCAGCCCTGGAACCTGGTTATCCTGAACCGTTTACAGTTATGCCGGAGAAATTTGATGGTAACCGTGCTTCCTTCCTATGCTTTAAAGTGGATTGTGAATTGGTGTTTTCCCTGAAGTCTCGGACTTATGCTAATGACTTCATAAAGGTCCGAGCAGCTATTAACCTGCTGTCTGGAAAAATTAAACAATGGGCACATGAAATGTTGCAGTCTCAGAGTCCTGTCCTTGCTGGATGGGATGCTTTCATGACTGCCATGGAAGCACAGTGCAAGACTCCTAGCAAGACCACTGTGCCTAAACCAGCACCACGTCCCAGAGGATCCCAGATTCCCAGAAACAAAGGGAACCTGTACCAATACCACAACCCCGTGCTGCCTCATTATGCTCCTGTTCCTAGGAAGGCCCCAGAGCAATCCTACCTTCCTCTTGACTCAGATGAACCTATGGAAATAGGATTGGCCCAGCTCAAGGTGACTAGTGAAGAAAGAGACCGGCGGAGAAATCATGGCCTTTGTTTTTACTGTGGTGAAAGAGGGCACTTTATCTCACTCTGCCCAATTCGCCCACATCGGCCAGAAACCGTTAAAGTTGGGGTTATGCATACCCATCCGGCCAAGTCTGCACCTCTGCCTGAGAAACGCCAAAGTCGCTGTCAGTCTGGTCCACGCTCCGTGACACATAAGAGTACTCAGACCACAGTAGTTAATACAACCTGTGTTTCTCTAGAATCAGCTACCAGTACCCCTGAAGAATCTCTGCCTCCTGCTCCGGAAACATCTGTACCTCTTCTTGAGGAAACTGCTGTTCAAGCAAGCACCACTTCCTACCTGCCCAAAGGAGAATTACCTAGCAATGCACCTAAGGAAAAAGGTACAGAGATACTGACTCCTGGGATCAAGGTACTTACAGCCTGCTCCAAGTCTGGTACCATAAAATCCCAGGATGTAAAAGGACTCTGCTCTGGATACCTGAATTATAAAGACTACCTGAGTGAGATTGAGACCGAAGATGAGGAGTACGATTTCCAAGGAGAGCCTGTTCACGCCCGGAGGGCGTTCTTGACAGGAGGGTACTGTCACGGTTCTCGCCGCGACATCCAGACTGCAAGACGAGGTCGCCCCAGAAATACCCGATGAGGGATTTGAACCCAGGTACCTTGCTATCCTGAACCTGCTATTTTGCCTCTGAGCCACCATATCAGCTCTAGAGATAGCCAGAAGTACATCTTGCCTTGTATCCAGCACTGGGGGCTGGCCGTTATCTGTGGCTGCTCCAATACTCTCGCACACCTGAAGCTGATGGCCGTTAGCCAGGTATATAACCCTGCCTCTCCCAGAAGGCAGGGTCAGTTCATTGACTCTGGTTCCTGCTATTTCGAGTTCCTGTTGTCCTGTTGGTTTTCGGCTTCTGACCTTGGCTTTGTTCCTGTTGATCCTGTATTCTGGCATCCTCTGACCTCCGGCTTTTCCACGACGATTCTCCTGTTCTTGTCCTTGTCTGTACTTCGACCTGGTTATCCTGAAACAGCCCCCGTGCACAGACTCACAGGCCAGGTGAGTTCTTCCCTGACCACCTCGGCCTGTGTTTAATTGCAAGGGTAAGCATATCTCTGCAAACTGGACTCCCACCAAGGTAAGCCCTGACAAACATACAGTTATAGAAACCATTAGCAGGTGCAAAAGGCCCTGTCTATGACATCACTTGCTGCTGCAGCCTTGCACAGGTCAGAGTATTTTTGCGGTTGCCATCTTCAAATGGTCGTATTTTAAAAACTATAAATCCTACAGCGAAGTGCTTTATATTGTGAGAATCACAAGACCCAGACCTACATTTTGATGTATAGTATGTCTCTGCAATATTAACAATGAAGGCACAGTCGCAGTTTAGAAATTGCCCTTCAAATGTGAGCTTTGCAGAGTGGAGTTACAACGAATGTCAATGGACTGCATGAGTTGCAAACAAATGGTCATATTGTGAAAACAATCAGGACTATGGCTTAGCCGTGGACATTTTTAGTGGCAGCAGGGATAGCTGAACGTTTTGATATAAGATTTGTGTAGGTGGGCCTGAAAATGAGGGAGTGGTGGCAGTTTAGAAATCATGTCCTGATTTTTCAGCTTTTGCCAGCTCCCACTCTAGCTTTGCCATTCATTCCTATGGGACAAATTTTGCCACAAGAACGACGATATTCCGTGAACCATTCGGCGAAATGTTCTACAAAGTAATAGCAATCCGATCGGGAACAATCTGCACGTTTTGGTAAATTTTCGGCTATGTAGTGTAAAAACTGTGGGAGGAGTTAGGGTGGCAAATTTGGCTATAATAAGAATAATAATAACTAGAAAAGCTACAATTTCTGGGGAAATTGTGAAGTGTTCTTGCCTCCACCAGTAGTATACAACTGGAGTGGGCGGAGTAACTGTTATTATTTATTTATATAGCACATTTAATTGCAACGTTGTTGCACAGTTACATTAAAACATACAGTTATAAAAACATTAGCAGGTGCAAATGGCCCTGTCTATGACATCACTTGCTGCTGCAGCCTTGCACAGGTCAGAGTATTTTTGCGGTTGCCATCTTCAAATGGTCGTATTTTAAAAACTATAAATCCTACAGTGAAGAGCTTTATAATGTGAGAAGCACAAGACCCAGACCTACATTTTGATGTATAGTATGTCTCTGAGATATTAACAAGGAAGGCACAGTCGCAGTTTAGAAATTGCCCTTCAAATGTGAGCTTTGCAGAGTGGCGTTTCAATGAATGTCAATGGACTGCGTGAGTTGCAAACAAATGGTCATATTGTGAAAACTATCAGGACTATGGCTTAGCCGTGGACATTTCTAGTGGCAGCAGGGATAGCTGAACGTTTTGATATAAGATTTGTGTAGGTGGGCTTGAAAATGAGGGAGTAGTGGCAGTTTAGAAATCATGTCCTGATTTTTCAGCTTTTGCCAGCTCCCACTCTAGCTTTGCCATTCATTCCTATGGGACAAATTTCGCCACAAGAACGACGATATTCCGAGAACCATTCAGCGAAATGTTCCACAAAGTAATAGCAATCCGATCGGGAACAATCTGCACGTTTTGGTAAATTTTTGTCTATGTAGTGTAAAAACTGTGGGAGGAGTTAGGGTGGCAAATTTGGCTATAATAAGAATAATAATAATATATATGTGAGATAACATTAACCCCTTAAATCCGGAGGACGTACTATTACGCCCTGCAGGAACCGGCTCTAAACGCCGGCGGGCGTAATAGTACGTCCTCGCCATAATGGCCGCCCACGTGGCCGGCGCTAATCGCCCGCTGCAGATCGCGGTCGGGGGGGATGCCTGCCCCCCCAGGCATCCCCCCCTGTGGCCGGTGACCGCGATCTGCAGTCTCTGATCGCAGTGACAGGCTGTCACTGCGACCAGTATTCAGCATGTGTCAGCCGATTTCAAATCGGCTGACACATGCGGCCGGCGGCTTTCCCCTTCTGCAGATCGCGGTCGGGGGACTTACCTGGCCCCCCAGGCAGTCCCCCTGGGGTCAGTGACCGCGATCTGCTAGGTCTGAGATCGCAGTGACAGGCTGTCACTGCGATCTCAGAGCTCTCTGATCGTAGTGACAGCCTGTCACTGCGATCAGTGTTACATGTGTCAGCCTATTGGCTGACACATGTAACTGGCACAGTGATCGCCCTGCAGATTGGAAGGGGGGAGTGCTTGTACCACCCAGGCACTCCCCCCTGTGGTCAATTACCCAATCTGCAGGAGGTGATCACAGTGACAGGCAGTCACTGTGATCACTGATCCTGTGTGTCAGCCAGTGATGTGAAATCACTGGCTGACACTGTCTCTGCCCCCTGTCCTGTAATAAAAATAAAATATTAGTTAAAAAAAGAAATAAAAAAAATGACAGTTACAAATAAAATATACTTAGATCATATATATTATATATATATATGATCTAAGTATATATATATATATATACACATACACACACATTTACAAATACACGACGTGTATTTAAATATTAATATATATATATATATATATATATATATATATATTAATATCAAATTACACGTAGACTGATACTGATTAAATATATATATAATTATTGTTATATATATATTTATAAATAATATAAAAAAAATAAATATGTAAATACGTAAAAAAATAAAATAAAATAAATAATTAAAAATAAAATATTAAAAAATATATAGATGTGTTTTATTTCGTTCTAACTGTATTGTGATATTAATATATATATATTTATATCAAAATACACGTAGAACGAAATAATATATATATCTATATACATAAATATATACGTATATATCACTATATATATATACCTATATATAAATAAAAATATTTAAAAAAATATATATATATATATATATATATATATATACGTATATATACACATATGTATATATATATATACATATATTAATTCTACACATATATTTATGTAATAATTTTACATAATTAGGTATCCTAATTAATTACAATTAGCGGGACCTGCCTGACCACCCATGCCGAAAGTATAGGGAATTTAATTTGCTAGCACTATATTTAACCCTATAACTTTCCAAGACACCATAAAACCTGTACATGGGGGGTACTGTTTTACTCGGGAGACTTTGCTGAACACAAATATTAGTGTTTCAAAACAGTAAAATGTATTACAACCATGATATCGCCAGTAAAAGTGAAGTTTTTTGCATTTTTCACGCACAAACAGCACATACAGGGACGATATTATTGCTGCAATACTTTTTACTGTTTTGAAACACAAATATTTGTGTTCAGCGAAGTCTCCTGAGTACAACAGTACCCCTCATGTACAGGTTTTATGGTGTTTTCAAAAATTACAGCGTCAAATATAATGCTTGTGTTTAATTTTTTTCACATTAAAATTCGCCAGATTGCTTACGTTGCCTTTATGACCCTATGGTAGCCCAAGAATGAAAATTACCCCTATGATGGCATACCATTTGCAATAGTAGACAACCAAAGGTATTGCAAATGGGGTATGTCCAGTCTTTTTTAGTAGCCACTTAGTCACAAACACTGGCCAAAATTGGCGTTTTTTGCATTTTTCACACACAAACAAATACGAACGCTAATTTTGGCCAGTGTTTGTGACCAAATGGCTACTAAAAAAGACTGGACATCGCTTATTTGCAATACCTTGGGTCGTCTACTATTGCAAATGGTATGCCATTATGGGTGTAAATTTATTTCCTGGGCTACTATACAGTCTCAAAGGCAACGTAACCAATCTGGCGAATTTCAATTTCAAATGTAACACGCTATATTTGACCCTGTAACTTCCCAAAACACCATAAAACCTGTACATAGGGGGTACTGTTTTACACGTGAGACTTTGCTGAATACAAATATGTGTATTTTATTGCAGTAAAAGCAAACAGTATTATGACATTAACAGTTAAAATGTCATGTAGAACGAAAAAAATAAAAAAAAATCTTATTTTCTCCCATTTTTTTCATATTAAATTATGTTTCATAGCTAAATATTTGATATTAAATGAAAGCCCTGTTTCCCCTGAATAAAATGATATATAATAAGGGGGGGTGCATTTAATATGAAAGAGGTGAATTACGGTTGGACAGACATATAGCGCAAATGCCAGGTTTTGTTTACGTTTTGTTTCGTTCACAACTTGTACATTTGGCTGCGGTGTTAAGGGGTTAAGTGGTCTTGCTATGCAAGAACACTTAACTAGAAAAGCTACAATTTCTGGGGAAATTGTGAAGTGTTCTTGCCTCCACCAGTAGTATACAACTGGAGTGGGCGGAGTAACTGTTATTTATTTATATAGCACATTTAATTGCAACGTTGTTGCAGTTACATTAAAACATACAGTTATAAAAACATTAGCAGGTGCAAATGGCCCTGTCTATGACATCACTTGCTGCTGCAGCCTTGCACAGGTCAGAGTATTTTTGCGGTTGCCATCTTCAAACGGTCGCATTTTAAAAACTATAAATCCTACAGTGAAGAGCTTTATATTGTGAGAATCACAAGACCCAGACCTACATTTTGATGTATAGTATGTCTCTGAGATATTAACAATGAAGGCACAGTCGCAGTTTAGAAATTGCCCTTCAAATGTGAGCTTTGCAGAGTGGAGTTTCAATGAATGTCAATGGAAGGCGTGAGTTGCAAACAAATGGTCATATTGTGAAAACTATCAGGACTATGGCTTAGCCGTGGACATTTCTAGTGGCAGCAGGGATAGCTGAACGTTTTGATATAAGATTTGTGTAGGTGGGCCTGAAAATGAGGGAGTGGTGGCAGTTTAGAAATCATGTCCTGATTTTTCAGCTTTTGCCAGCTCCCACTCTAGCTTTGCCATTCATTCCTATGGGACAAATTTCGCCACAAGAACGACGATATTCCGTGAACCATTCGGCGAAACGTTCCACAAAGTAATAGCAATCCGATCGGGAACAATCTGCATGTTTTGGTATATTTTTGTCTATGTAGTGTAAAAACTGTGGGAGGAGTTAGGGTGGCAAATTTGGCTATAATAAGAATAATAAGAATAATAATAATAATATATATGTGAGATAACATTAAGTGGTTTTGCTATGCAAGAACACTTAATAATAATATATATGTGAGATAACATTAAGTGGTCTTGCTATGCAAGAACACTTAATAACTAGAAAAGCTACAATTTCTGGGGAAATTGTGTGAAGTGTTCTTGCCTCCATCAGTAGTCTACAACTAGAGTGGGCGGAGTTACTGTTAGTATTTATTTATATATCACATTTAATTGCAATGTTGTTGCCCAAAGTGCTTCACAGTTACATTAAAACATACAGTTATAAAAACATTAGCAGGTGCAAAAGTCCCTGTCTATGACATCACGTGCTGCTGCAGCCTTGCACAGGTCAGAATATTTTTGCGGTTGCCATCTTCAAACGGTCGTATTTTTAAAACTATAAATCCTACAGTGAAGAGCTTTATATTGTGAGAATCACAAGACCCAGACCTACATTTTGATGTATAGTATGTCTCTGAGATATTAACAATGAAGGCACAGTCGCAGTTTAGAAATTGCCCTTCAAATGTGAGCCTTGCAGAGTGGAGTTTCAATGAATGTCAATGGAAGGCGTGAGTTGCAAACAAATGGTCATATTGTGAAAACTATCAGGACTATGGCTTAGCCGTGGACATTTCTAGTGACAGCAGGGATAGCTGAACGTTTTGATATTAGATTTGTGTAGGTGGGCCTGAAAATGAGGGAGTGGTGGCAGTTTAGAAATCATGTCCTGATTTTTCAGCTTTTGCCAGCTCCCACTCTAGCTTTGCCATTCATTCCTAAGGGACAAATTTCGCCACAAGAACGACGATATTCCGTGAACCATTCGGCGAAACGTTCCACAAAGTAATAGCAATCCGATCGGGAACAATCTGCACGTTTTGGTATATTTTTGTCTATGTAGTGTAAAAACTGTGGGAGGAGTTAGGGTGGCAAATTTGGCTATAATAAGAATAATAAAAATAATAATAATAATATATATGTGAGAACATTAAGTGGTCTTGCTATGCAAGAACACTTAATAATAATAATATATATGTGAGATAACATTAAGTGGTCTTGCTATGCAAGAACACTTAATAATAATAATAATATATATGTGCGATAACATTAAGTGGTCTTGCTATGCAAGAACACTTAATAATAATAATATATATGTGAGATAACATTAAGTGGTCTTGCTATGCAAGAACACTTAATAATATATATGTGAGATAACAGTAAGTGGTCTTGCTGTGCAAGAACACTTAATAATATATATGTGAGATAACATTAAGTGGTCTTGCTATGCAAGAACACTTAATAACATATACTGTGCTAGGTAAAAGTGTATTTTAGCGTATTTTATTATTTGTCGTTCCGTTCAGGTGTGATTAAGTGGCACAATAAGCAAAATAACTAACTCCAATTAATAAAATACGTTAAAATACACTTTTACTACCACATTCTAGGTAAGACAAATATTGTACAAGTTAGTTATTTTGCTTAAATCACAACTGAACAAAACGGCAAATAATAAAATACGCTAAAATACACTTTTACCCTGTGCTAATCGTTGCTATTTATATTATATACACCATCTAACAGGACAATGTGGTCTTTCTCTATATTAAAGGGACATTCCAAGAACTATAACATATTCTAAAGGCTATGGTAACAGAAGATTATACATGCAATACTGCTCCTCTTTTTTTTAAAATTTTTTTTTTATTTTTGTATAACTATTTGTTTCAGGAGATTTCACAATAAATAGAATTGGAGTCTCCTTGCTTGCGATATCATTTTATAACTTTAAGTAGATTTTAAGACAACGTGTAGATTATTTTTTTTAATTCACTTTCACCTTACTGTCACTGTGTGGTAATCTTTGTTGATAAGGTGGAAACAAGAACAAATACTAAAATGTGGGACAACCGTGTAAAATGTAAGATGTGTGGGAACTCCAGCTTATAATGGCATGATTATATTGTGACAAAGTAATTAGACTACCATCACACATGTATCAGGCACGTATAGCAGTCAGTAGGTAACCTGATACTATATCTTTGTCAAACACCTGTAATTATTTCACTGCTTGGATGTATGATATTAGCTCAGGCAACTTTTTTGAGCTTAGCAAATGATGTCTAGGAAAGACAAGTAGAGCTTTGCCTTCAGAGAAAATCTAAACTAAGAAATAGTTACATAGTTTTCTAGGTTGGAAAAAAAAAGGCCTAAGTCCATCAAGTTCAACCCTGTTCTGTTTTGTCTTTTCATAAATTTAGAGAAAGGGTTAAGACGCTCCCACAGTAAGACTTTGGCATTCCTCCGCCAGCTGCCTCCAGACAAGGATTTGTTTAATTGGCCGAACATCATCCTGTTAATTTGACTAACAAGGGAAAGCTATGTGCTTGGGTCCTCTTTGCATATCATCAGCAGGGAATTTTGTATTGTTATCAGGAACGAAAAATCTGCCAGTGATGAGATTATGATACTTTTTATGGGAAAAAGGAAATATTTCAATACTCTATGCTGAACCGAGGTCCAGCGTGGGATAAAATTAAACAGAATAGAAATAATAAAACAAAGTAGGTGCTGCACTTAAAATCTTCTCCTCACTGTTTTATTCCAAAATGTACATTGCTAAAGGTATACTATAGTGCCTGGAATACAAAGCTGTATTCCTGGCACTGTAGCCCACTTTGCCTCCCTCCCCCCCTTTATTTACTTACCTGATACCAGCACTGATATCCCTTTAAGGCTGTGCATGAACTGTACTTCCAGCAGTATGTAGCATTCACATGCTGCAATAGTGAAATTGGTTCATCGCAGGCCTTCTTTTTAGGTGAATCATGCTAATAAAGCATTTTAAAGGATACTTTCTAGAGACAGACACCCCCATGACTTTAAGTATGTATATATTTCCCTTACCTATATGATCAGATTACTTTTAAAAACTGTTAAAACAAAGCCTTTTAGCATGTTGCAACGGAACAGTGGAAATTAAATAAATGCTCATAAATAATATTATTTATTAAATATAATATTACTAATAATATAGATATTGAAAATAGAGTAGAGGTGAGGTCCATTTTCCCTCAAGCAATATGAAAGGACCATCATCTGATGTCCCTCTCCTAGAACAAAATGTGTACTTTCAGTAGAAGGATTTGCCAGGAAATACCCATAACAGATACATACTCCTATCAAATGTCATAAACATCTGAAATTAAACAGCTGTTCAGGTACTCTTGACACCATTGCAATTACGCCATGCCATGGAATCATGTTATAAAGAAAGAACTAAATGAGCATTTGCTAACACAGGAATATTAGTTTTTCTTAGCAATTTTCTAATGGTGTTTTTGGCTGAATGGAATGTACAGTTATTGTACATCAGAAGACTGTAATGAGTTCCAGGCCACTGAACCACATTATAGTCTTACAGTCCAGAGTTCTGTCTAACATATAGTGAATTGTAATCTAGCTTTGTTCCATCTCTTGGCTCTGGGTCTGCTTATCACAGTCAAGTGCATGAATCTAGCTCAGTTATTTCATAAAAACACGATGACAGCGCTAAATTAATTTAGAGGCATCTAAAAGATAAATGACTAGGATGTCCATAGATTGTTTTACAGGCAGGAGTCAGGGAGTATTAAGTTTATCATGGATTTAATAATGATTTATTCTTTAGTTTTCATTCCTAACTTCATCCATCGTTCTTGGAATTCAACCACTGAGACTTGACAAAAGGAGATTTTGCCTAGAGCATCTGAAAAGGTTATTTACAGTAGGAATACAGAGTCATCTGTCTGAAGAGGATGCTTTGCTAAATTGAATAGTGTTTTTTAAGAGGTCTGTGTGTGCACATAACTTAAAAAAACAAAAAAACAGAAAATGCAGTGATATAATAGTTATGTGTGGTAATGGAAGAAACCTGACTGACAATATAAAGTCAATTTGGATTTTTTTCCCCCAGTTTTGTGGCCCAGATGGAATTCACTTTAGTATTTCTCCTTCCTTTGGATCACCATCAGAAACCGGTGTATGAAAAGGTGAAATTGATGGCCTTCAGTCTATTTTCATAAGCATTGATTCCTATGTAACTTAGATAAGGTTCACAATTCTAAGTATTAAGCCATTTAAAAATGTTTAATTGCTGGGGTGCATTTTTTACAGTGTGAGTGTGTTTCCATATGCAAGGGTGTATGCAAACATGTGTTTATTATATGTATATGATTTCAAGGGTGTATTTATAAAAAAAAAATGAGATGTGTGCATGCAGGGGTGTACTTCTATGAAGTACTAGTGAATGAAGGCTGGACTTCATGTGTGTGAGAACACAGAGGGTATATGCACCCTTGTCCATCCACCTTTTCCCGTGTCCTCATCCATGTCACCTGTCCCTGACAGCATTCTTCTTTTCTATCACCCTTCCCATTTTCTCCCCGTTATCTGTCTTCATTCTCTCATTATCAGTGCCCCCATCCACTAGCAGTAACCCCAATTAGTAACAGTGCCCTCCTTCACTTTCTTTGCTTCCCTTCTCTACCTGCCATTCTCTTGATCTCTCTAGCAATGTCCCTTTTCTCTTTCAGTGCACTTATTCAGTCCTTATTGTGCCTCCTCCACTTTCTAGAGCCCTTCTCTCTTTTTCATATGTCCTTTACTTATTTATTCTAATTCCTACTTGCCCACTGGAAAAGAAAGGCCGCATTCCTGGTGGCTTGAGGGAGCCACAAGCGGCTCGCTCTGTAATGACATCACTCATCACTACAGTACGAGCCATTGGAAGCCAGTAACTCTGTCTTGGGCATCTAGGGCCCCTAAATGCCTTTGTTCACCTGTTGTGGCTGTGAGAGTTGTGTAGCCATGGGTGTTTTAATTACTAAATTCTCCCTAGGCCCAATTAACACAGTGTAAATGTTGAGCCCTGTATATTACACATGTATATATTTTTGTTTGTTATTATATATTAAATAATATAATATTTAAATGTGTATCTATAATTTGTGCTTGTTTGTTTGTATACTACCATGGTTAATTCTAGAGTAGGGAAACATAAAAAAAAAAAACTATCAAAGGGCATTAGAGGAAAAAACTAATACATAAAAGAAATGAGGACAATACAGATGGCGTAAGGATAACTTTTATTTTGTGAAATAAATAAAATTTTCATCGGTTTAGTTTTTTTTGCTTTTTGTTTTTAGAAAATTTTAATATATATGATCATTTGAATGGCTAAATGATATTAAATGTTCATTATATTATTGCAACCTGTAAAAAAAAAAATATATATGCTTTTATAGTTCCAGCTTTTTGCACATCGAATCTGGCAAACCGTTTTTATTGCCCCACAAACAACACATTTTGTAAATATTGTCAAAGCACAAGCTTTGGGAAATTCTTTGGACCGTTGTGGGTGCATTCTATCCTCATTATCTTTCTACTTTATAGGGCCCTGCTTTATTCATGTTCATCCTTAGCATTCCATCTCACAACATGCCCAACAAACCGAACACACACAGTTTAGAAATACAATTAGTGAGTGAGAATTTTAAAAAGGCCTTTATAATGACATAGATTTGATGCGCTGTAATGAATTTTAAAAAAAGTAACCAATAACACTGTCAATACAAGACTACAAGTTACTGCAATGTTCATTATATGCTTTTTCCAAATGCAAAAGTTAAGTTTTATAGTGATTCATGAGTGATAATCTCCTACTTCAGTGCTCAAAATGCCCATTCACCCTCTCGGAAAACTAGTGGAAATAAAAAAAAATATATATATGTATATACTTATATATTTCCACTAGTGTTTAAAAAATTTATTTTCTCACCCCTCCTCAGGGGCTTACCTAGAGCATTTGGCACCCGGGGCGGATCCTGTGCTTTGCACCCCCTCGTCCCCTCCCCTCCCTCCCCCAAAATAAAAAAACTTGTAAAAAATGTTAAATGTTTTTTTTTTTTACAATTTATAAACTTTGCAAAACCGCTGTCAGCACCTCCTACAAAACCCTTGTCCTGCCCTGCCCTGCCATGCCCCCTCCTACAAAACCCCTGTCCTGCCCCCTTATACAAAACCCCGGCAGCCCCACACACACATTTACAGGCAGACAGTCACACACTCAGTTACAGGCATACAGTCACACACAGTTACAGGCTGACAGTAACACACAGTCGTAGCCAGACAGTCACGCACACAGTTACAGACAGACAGTCACATATACAGTCACTCACACACACAGTCACCGGCAGAGAGTTACACACACACATACAGGCAGACACACACACACACACAGTTACAGGCACACAGTCACATGCAGACAGTCACACATATAGTCACAGACAGTCATACAGGGTTACCGGCAACATCAAAGAGTCACAGGCAGACAGTCACACATACATAGTCACAGGCAGTCACACACACAGTTATAGGCAGACAGTTACACACACAGTCAGTTGCAGGTAGTCACACACAGTCATAGCCAGACAGTCACGCACACAGTTACAGACAGACAGTCACACACACACACACACACAGTCACAGGCAGAGAGTTACACAGTTACAGGAAGACAGTCACACATTCAGTCACAGACAGTCATGCACACAGTTACTGGCAGACACTCACATATACATTGACACACACACACGACAGCAGCAGACAGTCACATATACACAGTCACAGACAGATATTCACACACGGTTACAGGCAACATCAAACAGTCGCAGACAGTCAGGCACACAGTCAGTTACAGGTAGTCACACACAGTCATAGCCAGACAGTTACACACACAGTTACAGGCAGATAGTCTCACACACACACATACACACACAGGTACAGGCATACGGTTACACACACACACAAAGTTACAGGCAGACAGTTACACACAGACAGTCTCACACACACATACACACACAGTTACAGGCAGACAGTTACACACACACAAAGTTACAGGCAGACAGTTACACACAGACAGTCTCACACACACACACAGTTACAGGCAGACAGTTACACACACAGTTACAGGCAGACAATTTTACACACACACAGTCACACAGACACAGTCACACACACAGGCACACACTCTTACTTACAGACAGTGGGATGGAGGAGGACTGGATTCCCTGAAGCCTGTGGAGAAGCAGACATTCCATTTTGCTGCACCTCCTAACAGCAGCGGGTAATGGCCATATTAAGCTCCTCCCCCGCTGCCGGTTTGGCTCCACCCCAATTTTGCTTAGCTCCACCCCCACTTTACCTCTGTGCGGCCAGTTCAGCTGCTCTTAGCGTGTGAGCTGTTCTGGGCGCATGGCACCCTAACTACCATGGGGGGGGGGGATGTACTGTGCGGCCGTACAGCTCACACAGCCCCCAGACCAGGGTCATGACACCCCCCACCCTGGTGCCACCCGGGGCGGACCGCCCCCTCCGCCCTCCCCTTAGTACGCCACTGCCCCTCCATATTCTGTGGTGTCTGAGGGTTCTGTGCAGTATCTTAGTTGTTTCTAGAACTGCACTCTTCTGGACAGCGATCTTAGATATCCCACCTGGAATCTGTTGAAGCCACTCCCCACAACCGTTCTAGCTCTTTTTTCAGTCCTTTGTATTTCTCCACCATGTCATGTTCCTTCTACCTGATGTTATAATCATTGAGTATTGCCTCATCCACCAAGACTGCAGTCTTTCGTTCCTTGTTTACCACCACGATGTCGGCTTGGTTGGCCAGCACTCGCTTGTCTGCCTGGATCTTGAAATCACACAAAATCTTAGCCCTGTCATTCTCAACTACCTTTCTGGTATCTCCCATCTGGATTTAGGCAGGTCCAATCCATATTCTGTGCAGATGTTTCGGTACAAAATCCCAGCAACTTGGTTGTGTCTCTCCATGTATGCTGTTCTTGTTAACATCCGGCTACTAGGTGCTGGACTGTCTAAAAGGCCTCTCTGCACAGTCTGCACCTTGGGTCTTGCCTGGTGTGGTGACTCCGGCTTCTATTAATCTGGTGCTAAGTGCTTGTTTTTGTGCTGCTAGGATTAGTGCTTCAAGGCTGTCTTTCCGTCCTGCCTTTTCTCACCCTCTTGGGTGGTATATATTTATTACTTATTCTCGGGTCCTCTACAAGCGTGCACTTCTAGGAACAGCTAAGATACTTAGTATAATTCAATATACCTCTGCATTCACACACATTGACACTCCTGTACTTTTCATGTGTGTTTTAAGGGGGCATGCAAAACTATGTTTTTTTTAAAATCAGACAATGGCTGCTTTGATAAAAAATGTTCATATAAATTCCTCCAGCTATTTTAAAGATTTTTCCATAAGGGAGCAGAAAACTTTGAAACTCGCTCATTTACTAAGTCAGATTGTTTTTGGTTTTTCTTTTTGCTTGTGATCCCCACAGCTGCAAAATATATTAATATTGATGAGAAGAGGCTTGGAATTCCAGTCAATAAATTATAAGTGTAACTCTATAACTTGCAACTGTGTCAGCTACTGGGAATCAAAGAATGCGTGATGTCAGATGGTCTTTGCTCCTAATTATATGGTGAAAAGTGGGCCCTCAAGAGCATAGAGATGTAATACTACCTACTTCTAAATACTACCAAATGAAATAGACATTAACAAACAATCAAATCTACTTATACCTCTTTCTTTTTACATAAAAAGATAAGTCCCACAGGGCTGAAATAGTTTCTAATCAGTACTACAGTATCTTATCCTCCTTTAACAGCTCATTACATAAGGTAGGTATGCTTGCACACATCTTATTGTTCTTGGACATATTTCTTGCAGAATTGGAAATCTTTCAACTCGTAGGGTGTTATTGAGCAATAAGCCCTATCACTTGCAGTCCATCCTACAGATGTAAATTTGTTATGTCCTATGTGAAGTTCTATTTGTGTTTGTATTTCCTTTAGGTGTCCTTGAGATATTTTTTTCCCAATATCTTGTTTTTATGGAGATTATAATATATTATATGACATCAAAAGGGGGTACAGAAAAGAGGGGGGGTGCATTGTATCACCAATGAACATTTAGGTGAAAGTAAATCGTCATGTGCAGAGCCGTCACATAGGGCAAGCAAAGGATAAATCGCAGTTGGCATAAATCATATAAAGATCGTACATTATACAACGTGTCATCAGCATGGTATTACCTGTGTGTGTGTGAACGGTTCTGGGGGTGTGGTTGAGGTTGGGTTACCCATTTTGCCTTACATAGGTCTGCTTCATACAGAAATTATGCTCCTGTACCTTGGTTTGGCATAGTAAGAAAAGGAAGAGCCCTCCTGATGCACAACAGCAGTGATTAGTGTTACACTGTGTCGCTGTTCCGTAGCCCGGGGACCCGTTGCAACCTTAGCGGTCGCCCGCTCTTGTTGTCATATATATGTGTTATACGTGTTCATATATACAGGCTGTCTAGATCATCTCTTTGTCGTTGCGTTATTTGCGGTAGGACTATGTTAATCTAAGGGCTCTCATCCTCCTCTCCGTAGCGTATGAGAGTGTACTTATCTTTGTGTACGGGCTATGTTGTTGCCTAGAGTCTTGGATTAGCTTTATTTTTTGTTTCCAACTCCATCAGTTCCCATGTTAGACGAGCTACCTCTTCATTTTTTTCCCTCTTTTTACGGGAGCCTATTTGGATTAGCACCCCCCCGAACAACTGCTTTGTGGGCTGCCCATTGGGTTTGTAGGGGCACGTCTTCCGAAGCGTTTTCCTTAAAATAGTCAGTGGCCATTTTGGAAATAGTTTGTAGGGTGGTGGTTTCATCTAAACGCCCCTCATTCAATCTCCACTTCCCTCTCCCTCGTGCTGGATATAGAGTATGGAATGTGACTGTAACCGTGGCATGGTCTGACCTCAGGTCCTCAATCCTATGTTGACCCCTGCTATATTTGTGAGAGTATTTTTGTCCACCATGAAAAGGTCTATGCGTGAGTATGTCAAGTGGACCGGGGAGAAAAAGGTTTAGTCTTTCTCAGATGGGTACTTGTTGCGCCATGCGTCGTACAGGTTGAGATCGAATAGCAGTGTGGACAAAAGTTTACTGTTCGCGCAAGCTATGGCCGTGGGGCACTTGTTGTGTTCTCGTCTAATATCTAGCTTAGGGTCCAGTGTGCAGTAGAAGTCCCCGCATATAATGGTGTGGCCCAGTTTCATTTATTCTATTTTTTTTAGTGCTTTACGTAGGAAGGACATCTGAGCCTTATTAGGTGCGTATAAGGTCGCTATAGTGACCTGTATACCGTTCAGCGTCCCCACCAGGACTAGGAGGCATCCCGACGTGTCCGTGTATTGTGAACTTGCTTGAAATACCCAGTCTGAGTGAAAGAGTATAGAAACCCCTTTTGATTTGTGCGTAGAGTAAGCATGGAAGGCTTGGGGATATTGTTTTGTGTGGATGTGTGTGATGACTTGCGGGTGCATAGGTGGGTTTATTGGAAACAGACTACCACGGCCTGGGATTTGTGCATGTCTTGAATTGCTAATCTACATTTGTGCGTTTAAACCTTTGACATTTAAGGAGTATATCTTAAATTAGGAGTAGCCATGGATATAAGGAAATCCCAATCCACTTGGGTGCTTTCTAACCAGAGTAGTCCTGCATATGTGTGTAGTAGGAGGTGGTTTAGGCCATGTGGGATCTTGTCTACCGTTCCATTCAGAAGAAACCAGCTGCAATGTGAACTTTGAGTCGGCTAGGGATTTTGAGAAGAGAGCTTTGACTGTTCTCAGTCCATGACCTTTACATTGTGTGGAACCTGAGCCCGTTATGGATGCAGAGAAGAGGGGTGGGAGGAAGCGGGGGGGGGGGGGGAACTGGGGTCTACAGAAAAAATAATGTATATCCATAAAACCTCTGCGTGTTGTGCAAAGAAAAAGACAGAGAGGATGGCGGGGCATGTCTCCACTCATTGTTCGGTCAGGAGGGGTGGAGTGTCTTCCACCAGTGTGAAGCCTGTTAGTTTTTGGTACTAAGCCAAACAAAACGTCAAACAGATATGGAGGAGTATCCACTGTCTTGGGGATCTACTTAGTAGTTAGCTGCACCTCCAGCAGTCATTGCCTAGGGCACAATTTGTGTGAGTCTCCCCACCGTCCTTTCTGGGCGTAAGGCGAAAGGGGTTTGTGTTCCTCAGCGGTATAGCAGTGTTCCCAAGGTATACTTTCGCCTCTGCTCTCAGGTCAGCACAGTGGAAGTCTTACGTGTCTGGGTCAATACACATTAAGGTAGGACGTAGAGTGTGTTCTATGCATTTGCGTGGGTATCGTCTTTCAGCCTTTATTTTTATTTTTTGCCTATGTGTATATAGAAATGCAGTTCTTATGACAGTTGTGGTAGCTGTGTCTGTCACTTATTATTACAAATAATATTTTTTTTTGTGTGTATGAAGGCTGTGTGGGTATATTGGGGTGTGCGTCGGCATTGGGGGTTTAACCTCACTGGCCGGGGGTAGACCTTAGACGGCAGGTTTTGCAGCTGGCCGCAGTGCTTGAGGGCTGCAGGGGATGGGGGATGGGTCTTTGAGATGCTGTCAGGAGGAGAGTAGTGAAATGGAGCACCCAGCTATAGTGTGCTAAGGCTAGGTTCAGTGTGTTTGCCCGCCCCACCAGCCTTTTCTCTATGCATGCAGTATGTTGTTGAGTATGTTATCAGTGTGCATGGCCTGGGGCCCAGAGGTCTCCTGTTTTCGGTGTTGCAGTCCCAGTGATACACCAGGGAGGGAAACCCCGTGAGGCATCGGGAAGGTATCCCTCCCTACATCATCCTACATCTAGCTGTGAGGGACATGTCAACCAATGTGTAGAAACATTGCATTAACTTCATACGTGAATTGCATAGCTAAAACACAAAACAGAAATAATGCAAGACAGTTACAATAGTCAAGAGCTGTACTAAAAGTTCCTGCAGTTTCTCACGTTAAGCTATGGGAGGCTTATCAGCGCCAGTTTTAGGGACCTGTCTTAATTACATACAAAAACCTTGACATCATATTTAAACTGCATGGCTAAATTGGAAATAATGAAAAAACAGTTGTGGCATTTAAGTGCTGGACATTTAAGAAGTCCTGTATGTCACTACTTCTCCTTGCGATAAGTTTCGGGGAGCCTATCGACCCAAATTTTAAGGACCTGCATTATTTTCAGATGTAAACTGCATGGGTAAGTCATGGGTAACGTAGGAAGGTCATGATACGTTATTGCTGGACAGTGGAAGACCCCACAAGGTACCCCGTATCCGTACGGCATTTCATGGGAGGTTTATCAACCGTATGTCAGGGGCATGTTTTAACTTCCTACGTGAACTTCACTGCTAGAGTTTAGGTGAGTTACGACATTGCGCTGCTTAATTGCCGGACAGCTAGTGGCCCTACAGGGCATGTCATAACCTTATGGTAAATTACGAGAGACTTATCAACACATATGTTACGAACATGCATTAACTTCAAACACGAACTGCATGGTTAAATAATATATGATG
Source organism: Pelobates fuscus (assembly GCF_036172605.1). Classification (NCBI taxonomy): domain Eukaryota; kingdom Metazoa; phylum Chordata; class Amphibia; order Anura; family Pelobatidae; genus Pelobates; species Pelobates fuscus. The sequence continues at coordinate 299,556,137 of NC_086319.1, forward strand.
CGAGGCACCTGAGGCACCTAAAAGCTGGACAGTGAGAAACCCTGTAAGTAACGCCATATCCTTACGGTAGATTAAGTGATACCTATCAGCTCTAAATTTAGGACCATGCATTAGCTTCCTACATTACTTCGTGGCTAAATTATAAACAGTGTGTAGCGGAGAGCTGATCTTTCACAGGTTATCTCCACTAAAGATCCCAGTGAGGCTCAGGAACAAGTAATAAAATTCCATATAACAATAGTCACAGCAAGCCAGGTAATCCACGAATATCCCAATACGGATCCCAATGACTGGACGACACACAGCATCAGGAGCAGAACTAAACTTTTATTCCCAATAACCTTCTTTTAAAGCATTCTCCCATACAAAGGAAGGGATCCACATTAATTAGTACAATATCCTGTAGTGTAACTGTTACCTCCCACACATCTCCTTCCCTCAGTGTAACACATAATCCACTTATACATACTGCAGTTTTACCCGATTTCTGGATGTACCCCAAAACAGTCAGATAGAATTATATAATCTGGGGGACTAACATATTCAAAATTCACCCAGATCGGACCAGGGGTTCGGGAGTTAGGTGGAAGAGGCAATTTGACCGACCGCACACGAGGTAGTATCCGAAAAAGGCTCCATGTGTTTTGACCTTGCAGTCGGTCTCTTTTCGTGAGATAAAATGCATAGAAATACTTGCCATCCAAAGATAAATCTGTATTCGTATTAATTCCCTTGTTCAGGACATTTATCTTATCGAACGAGGGGCTGGTTGGCCCCTCCGTTTGGGAGTTATGGAGCTCTGGAAGTCTCAGCGGTGTTCGGGTAATTGAGTGTCCGATTTGAGTTCCAGACACTCGACGACCAAACACCGCTGAGATTTTCTTGTGTATGATGGCCGCCGCCAAGTGGCTCGTATGCCGAACGGCGACCACCCAGATATATACAAAGTAACGATTGCATGGTCAATTAGTTTGTGGTTACAGAGTGTGAAAAGCTTAACGAGGTACACACTTCTCTCTGGGGTGGTCTGATGGTTTGGTATTTTCATTCGTATGGAACACGGAATGAAAACTACCGAACAATCAGATGAAGGCTACATAAAATACAGCTATACATGGGAATAATTACAAGAAATGCATTTTTAAAATGAACTTTTGAGGACAGCCCAATACCATCTGCTACACAGTGCAATACAGTTGTGATACTCAAGTGCTGGACAGCAGGGAGTCCCAAGTATTCTTTCTCATTAGGCCTGCAGGTAGGGTCCTGGGATGGCTCCCGCCATTCTCCACTCTGACCTCATCTTCATTGGAGAGGAGCGTTTAGGCAAAGCTTGTCCCTGTGCATGATGTAGGCCCCATTCTTTCAGCTTTGCTAGACCCAGCTCCAGAATCATCACTGATTTCCCCCTATACCACACCAGCAACTTTGTGGGGTAACCCCATCTGTAGGGGATGTTATTATTGCGTAGCGTTTTGGTGACATCAATAAATTCCCATCTTCTTGCCATCGTGGCCACAGATAGATCAGCGTAGATGTGGATATCTTGCTCTGGTCCAGGGAGGTTGGTGAGTTTCCTCGCGGCGTTTAGCAGCTGTTCCTTGGTGTTGTAATAGTGGAAGTGGGCTATGGTGTCTTTTGGTGTATCCACAGTGTAGCGTGCCGGTCGGGGTAGGCGGTGCACGCGGTCAAACTCCCAGGTGGAGTCTTCGAGCTGTGGTACGAGGAACCTGCATAGGGCCTTAAAATATTGTGGCAGGGCCTCATTGGTGATGGAGTCACTGATGCCGCAGAAGCGTAAGTTGTTGTGCTGCGACTTGTCTTCCATATCCGCCATTTTATGTTTCAGGGTTGTCTGTTCTTCTTCCAGCTTCTACAGTTTGTCTACCACTTCGTTGTGGGCTGTGCAGAGCTCCTCCGCTTTAGTTTCCAAGTGCCTTGTGCGTCCTCCAATGTCTGCGATATCTTTCCGCAATTCGTTGGTGATTTAGCAGAAATCAGGCCCGAGAGACACCTTCAGCTCTTGAAGCATGGAGTGCAGGCTTTTGTTGGTGACCGGGATGTTGTCGGGTGCCAGCGGCTCGTGGTTAGATTCTGTAGGGCCCTCCGAGGAAGGTGAGTTTGCCATGTGGTCATCGCCATCTTGAATCTGTTTCAGGTGGTCTTTTTAACACTGGTGTATCGGGTCGGTGATTTTTAATTGCTTCGATGGTGCCATCTTAATGTCATGTGTTGGCACTTCGTCTCTTTGCGGGATTTTGGTCCCGTCTGGCTGATTAATCATCGCTTTGGGCCTGGTGGAGTACGAAGCGATCACTACCTGCAACTTCTCCATTCGGCGATTAGCCACACCCTCCATGTCCTTGAGATAATAATATCCCAGCTTTAAACATGAGTTTAGTCTAAAAAATGCTAACATGCTTCCAACATTCAAGCATTTTTAAAGTCGGATGCAGGAAAGAGTTTTTAAGAGGGAACATTTACAGGCCTAGTTAGCTTTGTTTGTAATTGCTAAATTGTGCGAAATAAGTAATTTAGGTTTAGTTGTAATTGTCCATGAGTCAAGCAGTTCTTCCAATAGCATTACACTCGTGACTACTCAGGAAATAAGTGGATGCCTTACACATTGTGTGAAACATTGTATGTAATTTGTATAATAAATAGATGTGAAACTGCTCCAGATCAGACCTATTGCAAACTTGTCTTGACTTTAATACAGACTGCTTATATGGTGCCACTATTGTTTATATGCAACAAACAAAATACTGGGCCTTATACACTCTTGAGAAGTGACAGATAGACCCTGAAGTTAATTTTAAATCTGATTTACATGTGTAAGTTTAATTAATTTCTACCAGCACCATATTGTCATACAAATGGACATAATAATAGCCAGAACAATACAGTTCTGTATTCATGTCTTGACCCATGTACCTGTATGGCATGTCAGGGTGAGCATGAGTCTCTTATTGTTTGTGTGTGTGTGTGTGTATAACTCATCAATCACAACTTGTTATCTTCTAGTAATACTTTCTAATAAGAAGTTAGAAACTATACACTGTAAAGTGAGTCATGGAGAACAGAGAGGACTTTTTTAATATTCATAATTTAAATGACAAATATTTACTTTTTACGATAGACAAAAAACTCCCAAATAGGTTTCACAAATAATCTTAGCAGTGCAATTATAGAACCTGTTGTTGTGAAAATGAATAACATAATCAAATCCAAAACGTAGTCCCTACAGCATTTTGATGCAGCCTCAAATGAAGCCAGGTTTAAAATAAAAACGAGCTGTATGAATTGCTTTAAAAACATCAGATCAGTATTAAGAAGAAAAAAAATGAGAAAAAAAGGGAAAATGGATTAAGTAAAAGAAGGTAGACAAACTTTGTGTTGCGGAAAAGATGAGGGAAGAATCACGTAAATGATAGTGAATGGTCATTCACAGGAGAAGAACCAATAATGATTCCAAACCTCTAGAATAGTTGCACTTACTAAGTCATGTAAAGTTCTTCTGAATTCTATCTATATATTAATATAATAGAGCCCACTTAAGGGTGAACTTTTCACCTTTCTGATGTATTGAAGCCATCATTACCTTCATGGACTTAATGTCCTCTGCTCTATCCAGCTATTGCCAAAGAGTTGGCACCACAGTGGACTGCAGTGCCCATTAAAAAATACCACAGTCAGTGTGCCCATTAACAAATATCACAATAAGTTTCAACTTAGTAAATACCACAGTCAGTGTGCCCAGAGACACACACTGACAAATACAGACATGGAGTCGCAATGTGTATTGGGCTGTGTATATTTCTGAGTACGTCTGGCGTTGTCTACCTGTCTATGGGCCTGAGAGTGTGTGTCTAAAAGAGCTTGTGTGTGATTGTACATTTTTTGTGAGCATGTGTATGATTGTGTCTGGGGCCATATGTGTGTGGGCTAGGTGCACTGTGTTTTGTGTCAGCTGCCTGTGGCTTTTGTGCATTGTGTTTATGGCAAAGTTATTTTTCATGACTGTGTGTGTATGATGACTGTCTTCAGGGGGTGACCATGACTGGGTAAAGGAGTAACTGTGGCAGGTTGAGTGTGACAGGGGAAGAGGGGTGAATTAGACAGGTTTGGGGGGTTGAGTGTGACTGAGGGAGGGTGAGTGTAACAATGTTAAGAGTGAGTGTGACATGGTTCGAGGAGGGAGTGTGACAGGGTGAGGGGCGGATTAGGGGGATAATGTGACTGGGTGAGTGTGGCGTGTTTGGGGGGAGGAAGTGTGACTGGATTAAGGGGTTTAATGTGATACGGTTAGTGCGGCATGGTTGGTGGGGAGGGTATGACAAATTTCGTTGTTTTCTGCAGTAATCTATTCCCTTGTGGTCTACCAGGTGCAGAGTGGAAGACCATGTATTTGTTGTCTTGCAAGCTTTGGCATTGGAAATGTCAGCGTGTTGCCATAGTAGCCAATATTCTGATTGGCTGGAGCTTGCTGACAGCTACTTCACAATCTGCAGCTCTGCACCTGGCAGAGCTGCAGACCGGAGGCTGTGCTGGGCTCTCTCCCATGCCGGCTCTCCTCTCAGCAACCATGCGGCGACACAGAGCAGAGCACTGAATTCTATCTTGGGATTGTGGGTAGCTCTTTCTTTCTACATCTGGAACAATCATAAAGTAAGCATCTTAATCCTTTTAATATCTAATACATTTCTCTTCTTGAAAATAAAATGTTTCTCTTTTTGTTAATATAAAATAATAATAATAATAATAATAATAATAATAATAATAATAATAATAATAATAATAATACATGTCTTCACAAATCCTTTTTGCAGTTCCCATTTTACTCCTGGGATTTTGTAGGAACATTTAAAAAATCTGTGTTGGCAGTACATGTATCTGTATTGTTGATACTCCAATGTGCTATGCCGTTATTCCGCTATTGAAATTTCTGTAACAGTTCCATGTGTGTTTATCCTCTCTCTGACTGGATGTCCAAATATTGTGATACCATGATTTTTATTTACAGTTCAGAAACACAGCCATTATCCATACGTGATAATTACCATTTTTGAGCATTCAAGTATCATCTGGAAGAGTTCTGTTTTCACACCTCTAGCGTTGCATTTTATGTAGTGAAACAGGACCCTTGCAGAAGACAACCCAGATGAACCTTTTGTGGAGAGTTTGCACATTTCTACATATTAATTACCTTACATGTTTACAGCCAGTACTAGCAGGGTTATTCGTAAGTCTCTATGCTCCCAGTTCAGATTCACAGAAATAATCCAAACCGGTCTGGAGGGGACAAAATCTGGATATTGATTACAGTAATTATCAGTGTCCAGACTTGCAATATAGCCTTCAATTTAATTTGAACATTGACCGGATTTAGTGAATAATTCCATGGATTTGTTTAGAGTGAATCTGGTTTAAATGAAGTATTTGGTAAATATGTGACTTCTATAATATATATACGCGATATGAATGTGAGAATTACAAATTTTAAAGCAAATACTGGATGAAATCAAATGAGATGTCCATACTGGTCTTCAGTAAATATGAAATTTGCACGTTCACTTGAAATTTGGTGTTATTTTAATCACATTTTGCCATTAATACATACTTTTTTATTTTTTTTATTTTTTAAGTTTCATTGTAAAATTTTATAGAAACTGTTTGTGGGTGATAACTCGTGTGGTCTCATGTTTTTTTGGTTTTTCTCTCTGGCAGATTGCGGTCTTTCAGTGGAGCTAATTTTGGCAGTAGAACCCAGTGATGAGGTAGCAGTACCCGGGCAGCCAGTGATGCTGATGTGCTCTGCAGATGGTATCCAGCCTATCACCGTAACCTGGAGGAAGAATGGAACTTCCCTCTGGTTTGAGGAACATATTTTCCAGTTGTCCAATGGCTCCCTTTACTTTTCAGTTTTTCATCCTAAAACTGCAGACAGATTTTCTGATGAGGGCGAGTATGATTGTGTGGCACAAAATCGTTTTGGGTCCGTGGTGAGCAGGAAGGCGCAATTGCAAGCTGCAGGTGGGAAGGGTTTGATTGCTGAACAATGTTTATTATAAAGTTGTAAAATAAAATGTTTGCAGAGACAAATTATTAAGAGTAGGCGTGCATAAAACACATATTTTGCTTTGCTAAAATTGCCTTTTCTCTATTGAGGTTTGAAATTTTCAATTTGGGCTTCTTTTGTATACTAGACTACTGAATATTTAGACATTTCTCATGCGCCTCAATGTCATTTTAATAAATGTCTCATTGTAGCAGATTTGAGAAATCCCAAAACACTAAACCTTTGTAAAGTTGGAAACTGTTGTTCTAGACCACCTTCAACAACATGGTAGCTGACTGTCTAAAAGGAGAATGTGTAGCCAAATTGAAAACCATTAATATCACATATACCACCAAATTTTTGCCATGGGTAATCACTCACATCGCTACCGAAAGGAGAGGGTCAATACCTATAGAGTCACTCACTCCCAAAACTCAAGAATGTAAGCTGCTGGCCTTGTATGCTATAAGGTTTATTTCCACTACTGTTTCTGTAGAATCCTCTAGGAAATCCCCCCCATGAACCAAGTCAGAATTACTGTTCAAAGTGTAATATGAACTAGACTTTCTTCTAAACACTGGGTTATATGCATGAAGAAAAGGGCAAGCATATGAAACATTTAATTTGTGATTTTTAGTTCAATGATAAATAGAACAACATTCACTTACATTTGAGTGACCACTTGGGGATTGGTTAGCTTAACTGACATGATCCTTTCAGTGGACAGATGACCCCAGTGTGGCTCCGGTCTGTCGCCTAAGGCCTAGACATCAAAGGACCTTTTTGCAACCCCCATGGAGCCATTCAACAAATTCCATAGTGTCTCTGATCTTTTTCCGCCCCACCTCCTGTGGCCAATCGCTGCACAGATACAGAACACGTAGTAGGTTTTACACTACACTAGACATTCCTGTAAATTGAGCATCACATGCGGATGAGGCCTGGGCCAGGGCTACTTTATCGACTATACACAGATGTCTGCACTTTTCATATATTTCTTATACTGTACTCTGTACCTGAGAACGGTCAGTTCTACCTGACCTGACCTCCATTAAAGCTGGTTTATGTACATTCTGTGCACTTGTAAATGCTCAAAAAAAAATAAAAAAAATTGAGAGTTAAAGTTACAGTCCATTGGAACACAATTCTGGGACTGTCCCTGGAAAGCTAGGACAGTATTCAATTGTTTTTCCACACTGAACACTGGCTGTGATAACTCCCAAAATCGGAGTCAGTAACTTCTGTATTTTCTGTTTACATAAATCCATCGGCTGGGGGACTTTGAGTAGATTTAATCCTCAAGGTCTTGAGCATGACCCACTGACATCAAATAATAGCTGCATTTATAGTCAGGAGGAAATGTAAACGGATTAGAGCAGGATAAAGAGGATACAGGATTTTATGGGTCACCATGCAAGGTATTATTGGGCCTCTCTAACAAAGGCAAGTAATTAAAGGAGAAAGGACTTCAGGATCATGCTGGCTTCCAGCTAGAAGTTATCTCACCATTATCTGGAGACTCACTAGAAATTACTCTTATTGTAAGTGGTTCAAATTGCAACTCAGTTACATTTGTTTCTGATGGAAGAATCATAGATGTGGGAATTGTGTAACCTCCATTACCTGTGAAACAGGTTATTGTGTCTGGCAGCAAAGTAACCCTCTGTAGACTGTAAAAAAAACCAGGCCATTTAACCATTTTCGTCTTGGCATCCACTGTATGATGATATTGGTCTCTGAAGGCAAATTTCTAGCATATTGTATATGTTTTTTCAGCATCCAAAGGGTGCACTAATATCCAGTACACACTACAGAAATATATTAACTGTTCCACAACTAACGAAGATGCTGTGCATTCAGCTACAGACGGCCTGAAGCAGCAATCAGTCGTCATGCCATAAGAGAAGTCTGGGCTGTCTTGTGGCTCCTTTGGATATTACAGCATTCAGAATCCATAAAAATCTGTAATGCACAAACCTTGGCTTGGGTAATAATATAGAATAACAAAAGAGTATTTGACCATGTGGTCAAATTTACTAAACAGCAATTTGTGTTGCATTAAAATATGAATATGAGCAAAATACATTTTTTATGAATATATGAGATCGTAAGCTCATTTCATCAGGGTCCTTTTCACATCTGGTTTCTGCCAACATTATTTTGTTTTTCAATTTTTTCAATATGGTATAGATTTTCTAAAGTTGTTTTTCAGATTCATTGCTTATAGCAGTGCTCCTCAACCCTCTCTTCAATGCACACCTAACAGTCCAGGATGTAGGGCTTACACGGGTGTGTCTAAGGTGATTAGAAAAAGAAAAAAAAATAGAGGCCAGGGTATTTCTAGTTTTTTTTTTTTTAACACCTTAGATACATCCAGGTCATCCCTAAATCCTGGACTGTTAGGTGTGCCTTAATGAGAGGGTTGAGGAGCACTAGTTTAGATAATAAACCACATATCTTTCTGAATAACCTCTCCAAGCCTATATATACACAGAGCATTACACTGTGTACCACTATGACTTTGATAGTGGGTTATGTTTCCATTTTGCCTTAGATGGATGCTTCCAATTGGCACATACCTCCTAAACTCATACATTTTTCCTACTTTCAAGCCTTCCAACAGGTGAAGGGGAGAACATGCTCTCTTTCTTTCTTTACTAAGTCCTGTCACTTTATCACTTCTTCATATCTCTGAAACCCCACTGCTCAGAGAGAAGGCAGGGTCACATAGGGACTTCCATCAGTTATCCAACCTAAATAATTATTGTGCAAACTGTTGAAGTACAACAAGTCTAATTTCATACCTACCAAATCTCATATATCGGGCTGGGGCATGAGTTTTCATGTTCGTGACACAGTCAGTGTTACAGCTTGGGGTCTTGCCTACAAAAAGGCACAGTATCCTGGCTAGCATCTGCTGGTAGTTGGGAAGACTGAGTAAAAATCATGTGCCTGTGGACTTGACAGGTGTGTAGTAGCTGCTAAATGTTATCTGGCATAACTGACAAACCTAAAGTTATCCAAAGCTTTATAGGAAAAGATAATATAGTAAGTGTTGTTAATTTAAAAAACAAGTCATGCCCATTCAAATTCCTTCTAACTCGGTAGACAAGACTAATTTGTAGTGCACTGTTTTATATTACTGGTTTCGGGGCATTGATGTTGATTTTGCAGATCAGCAGCCTCACAGAACTCCCCCCCCCCCCCCCCCGCCCCCACTTGTTTGCTCACTGCGTTTTAGGAGTTTAAGAGTAATGGGGCCCCTTCCTGCCTGAGCCTGAGTCCCCTTAATGTGTCTTTGAAGCAAGACCATGCACCGACCCACCCTTGGCTGAGCTCACTGCCTCATTTTCACAGGTCATAGGAGATGGACAATGATAGAAGAGGCTGCCTTTAGGATGAACAAATTATATTTTGGTGCAGTGGAGAGAGCCAATTAAGATGAGAATTCCCATGTTTCTAACCCTTTGCATGCTGCTCTGAGTGACGCATACATCTTACAAGCTACAGATGTAATGACAGCTAAACCAGATTGTCAGGTTGTATATTAAAATGTGAATATCAGTCATTTCAAGTGAACCAATATTTCTGTGATAACAAACGAGTCTTGAAAGATCCTCTATCAAAAAGAAATGCCCCACTTATTTAACAAATGATGCAAATGCAAAATAAACATGATCTTCTATATTAGCACAGGGTCTCTAGGGATTGTGATTGTGATTGTGTTATGTGTATGGTCATTAAAGTATTAAATTCACCCTGAGTCTCTGATCTTGTGAATAACCCTGACAAAGTTGATGTGAGCTCATGTGTTTGTATTTTGAGCTGAAACACTCTTTGCTGCATGTGGAAGGGTAAGCCTGAGAAATCTGAGGCTGGTTTCCATGTTTCTGCTGCTAAAAATAAAACCTACAACATCCAAATTACAGGTAATTTTAGCATTCAGAGCTACCCACTAATATATTTAGCACGCATATAACATGCTTTTTGCACCATGGAAACAAAAGCAATAGGAAAAAAAGACCTTCTTTGCTATTAAGTGACAAAAGATAGGGGCCGTTTTTGAAACGTAAAATGAATCTGATGCATGTTGTCTCTTAAGGTTTATGACCAGTGAAAAAAGGTGAACATTTGTAAACACATTTTATTGTAATCTCCAGATTTATTATATTTGGGTCAGATCTAGTTAGAATTATTGATTGAAGATAGCCGTGTATTAAAATGTTTTAAGACCACATCAAAAAAAAGTCAATCTTTATTTTCCATTGAAAAGTGTCAGACTCAGGTCTTTGCCGTATAGTTTGGTGGGTTTATAAAAAAGCATGTCACTTATTCAGGGCTCTTTCCATCTGGTCCTCTGACCTGGATTTGTGTGGCTCAGAGTTTACATCCGGTTTGATTTTAGCACGGGCCTCACTCTTGCCCAGGGTGACACGTGAATTATAGCCTGTTCCACTGCCAGAGTTTGATTCTTTAATTCTGCATTCTTTAGTACCTAACAAATGTCTTTTATCCCAAACTTATCCAGTCACATGGAGCCACTCAGGCACCTTCCTAATTAGAAACAGAAAATATAGTATTTTCATTACCGGTGAATAAATCATATATCTGTTTTATTTTTCTTTGTAGCGAAATGTTGCTCAAATGGGTGCAGGAACTAAGAATAATACAAGTATAGGAGACTGGCCCTGGAACATCAAATACATGCAGTGAGAGGGGTTCAGTCGCTCGTATAATAAGAAATTAGGAGACATGCATTTCTGCTCTGCAGTCAGTGATCTTGTCACATTCTAAAGACTGCTTTGTGATCAATTTAAATTTAAAATACATGTTTCTTATTCCCAAAACATGACCGTTTTCTTAGCTCAGATAAGACTTCTGTCAGTGCTTAGATAGCAGTTAAATTGTACATTCCCTGCTCCAATGGTACATGTGCTTACATATTGTAAAAAGCACATGTACGACAGACAGGCTTTCATATTGTCCTGTCGGAGGTTTGTCTTTGGGTTACCGCATCAGTGGATGGAGGTGAATTTCTTTAAAGTGGTTGTTGTTTCCTGAATTACTGATGTTGGACAAAGCATGACCTCTCAGCACATGGATGTCAATTAAGCAGTGCCCAAAATGTCAACAGGATCGATTCCAGTATCCTCCATATTTAAACACCACCAGCAGCCACTTTTCATGGGGTTCCAATGTCAGATCAATGCAGGCTAAAGGCACCTGTATGTGATGTCATAGCCTGGTGTTTTCAGTCAAAAAAATCTGCAAAATTGTGCAAAAGATCAGGAAAAGAGAGCTGTTTTGGAGTGCTATTTGAGTTGCAAAAGTATAGATGTCCGCTGCTCCAGAAATTGGATTAGAGATTAAAGATTAAAGTGAACCTGCCTACCATGTGGATTAGAGGTTTTGTGGTCACGTACATGGATTAGCAAACATCTTTGACATGAGAGAGTAATTTCTCCAGAGAATCAATTAGGGTAAAGTAGGCCTGTGGGCCAAAGACTGTCGGCCAGCACATTTACTGCAAATAAATTTGCATCATAAGGGTTGCAAAGAAGTCACTTCACTTAATAAGAAGCCAATATTCTGAGTGCCACCATGACCCCCAAATACCACTATGAAGAGGGCGCAAAAAACATGAATACAAGTGCAGTATTATCCGAGTAGGAGTATGTGGGAGGAATCTGTGTCTTTTTCCAGGATCAAATAGAGCGGTCCAGTAAGTGGGTGATAGCAGTGTCTCTCGGTACATTCCCATTTGTGAGGGCATAGCCTTGGAAAATAGTAGGTTCATACCCCCGCAAAAAATGGAATGATCTAAAAGTAAGAAAATGCCGTAGGCTAATAAAGAAACTGGAGGGCCTTGCATAAGTTAGTCATTTTACCTGCATTTGCTGCAATCTTTGTGAGATATATCAGCCTTTTTTGGTGTCCAGATAAGCATAGCAGCTTTCAGTGGTAAAATAGCCCTGTCAGTGGTTGGTAATAGTTTTAGCCAATGAAAGTGGCTGTACATTCTCATTAACAATGAGTAGCTCAGCATGGCACTGAAACTGGGGGTTTCAGAACATTCACCTTTGGTGCAGGTACAGCTGGGTCATCCAGTAAGGGTGGCCATGTCTTGTATAGCCAGTAAGAGGGGGTGCCCATGGAGTCACGGCAATGGTGGTGGACATTTTGGAAATAAAGACCTGTGGGTTCTGAGGTTGACAACCATAGAATGAAAGTATTTATATTCCTTTTAATTCTTTCAAAATAGTTTGAAAATTGTACCTCTATAATTTCAAAAATCTTGCATGTTTATAAAATTGTTGCATTCATTCCCTGTTGAAAATGGATCAGGATTTTCACTCACTATAATGTCATTATCTGCAACAGGCAGTAATGGAAGATTTAATCCTGAGACAGCGTAATCGCGGTGTCAAAGGAGCAAAATATCCACAGCAATGTGGATCTTAATTGTCCCTCAATAATAAATTGTTAGATTACTACAGCTAGCGGCATTCAGGGCAAGGATGCATACAGATTTCATCCAAATCCCTTAGGAGCAGAAAACAGTCTTAGATCTCTCTCCAGGAAGACTCTGTGAATAACAGGTCTTTAATCAAAGAAAATCTAATTTATTATAAAGATAGATATATTTTATTGCCTTAAGAGCAGCAAAGTGCAGCTTACTCCATTTTCAGCATCAGCACCCTTTGTACCTCCATGACTACAGACACTAATGTAACAATCACTAATGGTTCCTTCTACCTCCCTCAGTCTACTCACATAAATAATTGTTCCTGCTTGGAACACTGCAACTCACTCGCTTCTTTGAATATGGTTTGTCTGGCTCCAGGTTCTGTGTGCTAGTGCAGTGATATAAGATAATATCCCATACACATTACCGAAGTGTTCTGATTGCTGTCAGGACTCCAAATCTAGTGCCAACTTGTTGCTCGGCCATGATATATTGATGAACTAATATGACTGTGCACCCCAGCTCAGCTCTGAGGGAAAAACATAATTAAAGGAACACTTTAGGTTCCAGAACAACTAGAGAAAAGCCAGTGTTTACATTGCTGCCTAGTAACACATCTCGTGGTAGTCACTCAGATGGCCTTTAGAGGTGCTTCCTACGTCAGTGCTGCACAGTGTGCAGCACAGACGTTCAGTGCATGGAGATGCTGAACTTTCCATATAGAGATGCAATATATAAATGCATCTTTATGAGGAGATGCTGATCGGCGCAGCAAGGCGTTCTGCCGCGCATGTACAATAGCCTCCCAATGCTTTGCTTTGTGAAAGGATTAGATTGGCGGAAATTGTCAAAATGGATTATCTCAGCCACAGAGGCAGGGCCAACTACAGTGAGACTGGCCCTGCGCCTGAAAAAAGGTGAGTATAATACTTTTTCAAAGGGAGGCTAGACAATAGTGATTTTACTACTGCAGTGTAAGGAATACATGTTTGTCTTCCTGACATGTTCCTTTAAAGATTTAATATCACATACTGTACATAAGCTCAACATGGGTACCAGTTAGGCATAATGTCTCGGTGTTGGGGGACTTGCCTGGTGCTTCCCCCTCGGACATTAATTATTATTTATTTATAAAATATTTTACCAGGAAGGATACATTGAGATGTCTCTCGTTTTCAAGTATGTCCTGGGACATATACACCTGACTGTGATAGTTGACAGCTGGATTACAAAGCCTGTGCTTGTGATATTTTGTAGGCAGTGTTTTTTAATGTTTATTGGACTATAAAGTGAATATCATACTGAGTCATTCAATATTTTATCAGGTATTACTCTGATGGGATCAGGGAAAGCTAATCAATTACAATTATATTTCTTTTTCTGAAAGCAGCACTGGCACTGCTCTTATTTTGGCATAAACTAATAGTTCACAAAACGGGTTACAAGATTATTCTTGTTTGTTTATTTTACATAGTTATCTTTGCAAGAACATATGTAAATTAATTGAACCGTTACAGCACCCTGATTGCAGTGAAGGTGCAAAGGCACGTATTGCACAGTAGAAGGAATGCCTGGGGTCATTGCCTTGTTTTCAAAGTATAAACGGAACCCAAGTCAACCCCTCAGTTACCCTGACCTTCCTGCACTCACCCCGCCCCTCTTCTCCATTCCCCTTCTCTCTGTCTCCATACATCACTGTTAAGTTCAAGGGTCATGGGGGAGTGAGAGGAATCAATGACCTTGTATAGGCTGGCTCGCCTCTCTCTTCCCCCCGCCCCCCCTAGGGGAAAGCTCTGTTAATGAAATACAGAGACACAAAGAAAAAAACGACAAGCAAAATTCGTAAATGAAACTATTCTCAAATAAGCCTTCAAAATCTGAAGAGAAAAGCATATGATGTATATAGAATTGTCCTTCTACTAAATTCCAGATTAAAACTTGGCATCTTTTACACTCATGTCTACCTGTCTGCTATCCATTTATTTAAAAAAAAAGTTTTGATGAGAGCAAAACATTTACTCTACAAATTTACTTTTGTTCATCACTACATATGCATTGCTGGATATTATTATTACTAGCATTTATACAGTGCCACCATATTATAGAATGGGGATATTTGACAACAAGTGATTGACAGACATTAGCAGAGACAAAAGGTGAAGGCGTTGCTCAAGCGAGCTTCTGGATATTTAGAGGAGCTGACAGAAGGCATTCTCATCCTGTATTCTAGTTAGTGAACGCAGCAACATCTTGTATTTTAGGAGATGAAGACATTAGCACTATATATATATTACCAGATGAGATTAGTAACATTCTGTATACTAGAAGATGAATGCACGTAGCTTTGTGAATACTTAATATTGAGGCAGTAGCATCATTTATGTTAGAGAATATAAGTAGGAAAATGATGTTGGCTATATGATGAAGGTACTAACATCCTCTGTGTAGCATTTTATGTTATGGATTAAGCAGTAGAATCGTGTATGCTAAGACATACAGACAGATCTCTGCTTGCTTCTCAATGAAGGCAATATTTGTTATGTAGGCTGTAATGGAGAACATCGGTATCAGCCTTGTAGTGGATAATGGGTATCCTATAGTTGGGTATAATGGAGTCAGTACATACCTTTCATGATGGGGGTACACAGTAGGTCTTCTGTAAGCTAGGGGTTATGTTGTTTGTGATGAGGAACTTGCTTGCAGCAGCATGAATACCCTGGGATACTACTGAATGAAAGTAGGATGCCAAGGAGTCGTTCAAATAAGGTATATTGTTAGTACGTTTTAAAGTGGTAACTTAGATTTCAATAGAATAAACTAAATAAAGAGTGGTACTGGTACCATTCTACCAATAATACATTCCAAAGTGTGCGGGTTTTTCGGGTTATTTAGGTAGAGAGGTGATTGGAGGATGTAGGGGTGTCAGTACAGTGCCTGTGAATCTTTGACTTATAAGGGTATTATGTAATTGAGGTGAATAATACAATAAAGTGTTCATAATGTAAGACTTGAAATTAATTCTAGTTGCATTTCTGTGGGGCAGAGTGTTGTGGAGAGATGGCTTTAATTCCTGTTGAATTCAATATTGGTTTTTTTTCTAATCACTAATGAGGAATTGAAACTGGTAATCAATTTGTTTGGAGTAAAGATAGACTTGAGGTTATATGGGACTGATTAAGATACATGTCTAATACCACCAAATACCTGATATCTTTTTGTAGGAAGGGAGGAAGGTCACCAAGATTTACAGTACCAGAGGAAAGGTTTGGTAATCCTTAGTGACACACTGACATGCATAGCATAGTAAATTACATGGAGTCATCTTTTCCATCTCTTAGACCACTAAATGGGGTCTGAATTTAACAAAATGTGTACAATATTAATTTTTGTATTTGGCTTTTCGGAATGTTATCTCTTGTACAGTAATAATCAAGCGCTTCAAAAAAAAAAAAATGACCTAGACTCATGAAGTGTTCATGTGCATATTTATCAACTACTAAGATAGAGAGGACAATACTGTGTACCGTTATTTAAACTAAGTGAAATACGTATTAAATGTCTTGCCATATTTATTGCAGACATCTACTATATCACATGGAACATATAAACATGTAAACTCTTGTAATCTGGCCAATAATACCTCCTATGTATTATTTTATTTACATCATATGTATTATTTTATAGCATGTTGGCTAAGTATCATACTGGTGTTTCTCTTCACAAAATGCGCAGTAAATAATAAAATGAATATTACGCAACGTATTTGGTACTGTACAAAAGTGGTGAATTGATAAATTGTTGTATATATTACAATATTTAAAAGTAATGTATATGAAATTGTAAGATATAAAAACTTTCTTATATCTCACTTGTAATTTAACATTTTATTAGACTGGCTTTATAAGGCATCAGTGTTATTCACAATAATGTATTGTACTAGATTATTTAACGAAAAACGGTGCATATACAGATGCACTATAAAACATTAACATTGTTGTATCCATTATAATTACACAATGCTAACAGGAATCTCAGTCTTTCTTCGTTCAGAACAGGAGCCAATGTGTCATCTATTCATTCACAATGGCTGTAAAAAACAAACTGTTTTACAAGGTTTTTAAATATTTTACTGGCTCATTTTCAGCCTCCATATCATAGCTGGATTCTTTTATATAAGGTTATGAGCTGCCTTTACTGGCTCCTCTGAGCACAGTGCGGCCTGTAAAGAAACAATATAAATGCTATACAAGATTTATATCCTGCCACAGTGCAAAAGCTGCCAGACTCTACAGAGGGGGAAAAGGCTGGGTTCACACTAGCACCTGGTAATGTGCAGCTACACTGCTGTACACTGCCTTTTAGAGAGATTCTTTTTCAACAAGAATGTATTTCCCCATTTTTGGCAACATTTAAAATTGTTTCAAAATTATTATTTTTTTTTTGCCCTCTTTTAGATCAACAACAGAAACTGAAATGCTGACCTTAAGGGCTTGAGTCTGTTTTGCAACATATATTATTAGGTCATTTTGTAACAGTGATGTTTTGTTACATGCCTAACCTTTCTGTTAATCCACAGTGTGTTTATATCTTTTTTTTAACTTTCATATTTGCAATAGATAGGTAACTTTAAAAAGTAAAAAAATATCTGTCCACTCATCTATGCCTTTCTGCCTGTCGATCTCCATTTGCATTTATTTTATTAAAAGAACACTCTAGCATAAAGAATACAAAGCTGTATTCCTAACGCTATAGTGTTCTAATTGCTAAATAGTTTAGCGTGTTCAGTAAAAACCTGGAAAAAAAAGGTTTTCACTTACCTTCTTCCAACGCCCCTTGGCACCACTCTGCCTCCCGCGACATCATCCGGTTTTCTTGCAGATAGTCCAGTCCAATGCTCCTCATACAGGAGGATTGGGGACTGATGCGCATGCGCGGCGAGTGCCACTCACATCCAAATACTTGTAACAGAAAATCATTGAATTCAAGCTGCTATCTCACATGACCAAGTTTTACTCGGTTGTCACAGAGGAATCACCTGTAGTGGCTATCAGGAAGACAACCACTAGGGGTGTGTTTAACCCTGCAGTGTAAATATTGCAGTTTGTATTTTAAATTGCATGTTTAAAATGACAGGACCTCTATATACAGATCACTTCCTTGAGATGAAGTGGTCTGGGTGACTTTAGTGGTCCTTTAAATTGTTACTCCAATCCTTTTGAGGGGGAGGGCCTTTTCTGGGCAATGTGCCCTACTGGCACTCAAATTCAAGAACTGACTGTTCACTAATATATCACTCCCCGTGACAGGTGCCATATTTTCTATCTGTATATTAGTCTGTTTGCCTATTCGTTGATATACTTTGTAAAGTGAGGACACTGGTACTGTGTAGGATCGGAAAATGAAGATGAGGAACTCAGTGAGGATCCCCTGGAGTAAAAAGAGACAAGGATTACGAAAATGACATCTCATAATTCAACAATTGTGAACAATATTACACTTTAGCATATACCCAATCAAGATATAGGCACTTTCTATAAATATTTTTAATGAGGCAAACTAATCAGTTTTAGTCTTGCAGCCTTAATCAACCAGATTGGTTAAATATATAAGGAACACAAATACCCGTCTAATAGTACATTAGTTCAATTATGTGGGGTGGGGGACTATGGACCTTTAAAAAAAAGCATCAAGTTGTTGGTAAATGTTCCTATTACCTTATGATCTCCTTCTAATTAAAAGGTAGGAGGTCAGTGTAACCCTTTCAGTACTACTCTGTGAGCCAGATAGGTCTCTGTTTACTGTGTTTGTTAAACCTTTGTTGTTCTTCTAGGCAAGCAGTGTTTGAGAGCTCATGCTTATTCTCACCCTCATTAAATGTATTTTTATTTGGAGATCCGGCTGTTGCTGGGCTAGCCGTCTAGCTGTTTAAAGGGCAGTAAGTTTATTGTATAATGGTGTTTATTATATCTGTGTTGTAAAAATGTATTTTATATGTTGATTGTAGCTCTAAATAGAGTGTCATAAATTCTACCCCTTCCAATGCTTCTCAGTCTTAGTGACATATTCATATACCAGAGAACACAGGATGTTTGAGTACGAAGATCCCCAAATTCAGCACTGTGGGTGCCTTCTAAATGAGATTACATATGTTTTGTGTGGTTGCCAGCTGACCTCCACATTCAGGACAGTAAGTGGTCCTAAACAGCATATAATTATATGGTAGTCTAGATCTGTCACATTGCATCATCTCAGCGCATTTGATATGGGTGGCACACAGGGGTATCCCCTGGCAGTGCTTGACAGTGGTCACAGTTCCCACCGGAGCTATTTTCGGCTCTTTCTCTATAAATGAACAGGAATTGTTGGAAAGTGGCAGCTGTCACGTGGGAATCTGGCCTACATTCTAAAGAAGCAATTCAGTTTCTCCTGGGTCCATGCCAGCCATTGGTGGCTTTAACTGTGCGATTCCCTTAAGGGAATGTAGAGCTGTATGTATTCAGTCTTTAGGTTTTATTCACTAAACATCAAATGGGGTGAATTAAAATCTACATTTAGGTCAAAATAATTGATTTGGAACTCAGCTGTAATTACTGTTTCGCTATTTTTCACCAAACGTTAGCAATTTGGTCTTCAGTTCCCCACCATTTTCTGTTAATTGAATAAACCCTTTATTGTTCAAACCGCTTTTATTTGTGTCACCGAAAATGTATAACAGTGCGATAGGATAGTAAAATGGGAGACACGCAGGTCTCGCAACATCAGGAGCAGCCATATGATTATAAAGAAATGAAAACCTAAACAATATTAACAATTAGAAGGTAGTACAGTAGCAGTATCATTAACTTCCAGGTAGTGACTGTGTAGTACATGGTAGTACATGGTCAAGATTCGCCTGTCATCATAACGGTTGCATATAGCCTAGGAGTATCTTCTAGGCGGATAGGGGCCATTATAACGTCTGTGGTATATCATAGAGAGGACTCGTCGTGCCAAATATTACTGATAAATAGTGGGTTTCCATTGGGTCTCATTGCCTCGCGCAGGTCCTGTTTTGTTGTCCGGGCGGTAAAATCTGTTGGTTTAGTCTATAGTAGTGGGCATTAACGAATTAGCAGAGCATCCGCATAGCACCTGAGGCCCAAGCCTGCCATACCCTCCTGTTTGACTGTTGTTGAGACTAGTGTGCACGAGCAATGAGGTCAGACTCTTGCGTGGGGTCAGGGAAAGAGAGCAAGTGGTGTAGAAAGGAGAACACAAAAACAGAAGGAGATAGGGAAGAGAGAGGGAAGAGAGAGTGAAAAAAAAAGGGGGGGGATCTAGAGGAGCACCCTCGTCGTGCCCGTGGTAGATTCGGGACCGAGGTGTTCCCTGCAGTGAGGCGTCACCCGCCCTGGGGCGTGGGTGGATGTGGGGGGGTGTAGAGGGGCACGCCTCACGGGCTACGCCCCCGCCCGTCCCCCACACCCTGCCCCGCCACGTAAGCCAGTCACGGCCACCACCTCTCAACATGCTTCTCCTCCATACCTATCAATGAAGCGTGGATTGATTCTGCCCTGTATATCTCCTCCACCCGTTCCATCCATAGTCCAATCGTCAGGGTTACATCTTGCTTCCAGTGCAGTGGGATCAGAGCCTTGGCGGCGTTCAACAGGTGTCGGAGTATAGATCTTCTATACACCCCGATGGTGTCTGTTGTAGAGTGTAGGAGAGCCGCCTCTCTATTGAACCTGCCGTCCGATCCCAGTATTTCCTCAGTTCGTCGTTTGACCTCGTCCCAAAATGGCGTGATGCGTGGGCATTCCCACCAGATATGTAGGATTGTTCCGCGCCCCTCCCCGCATCTCCAGCATGTGTCGGGTACCGCCGGGAAGATCCTGTGCAGGCTGTCGGGCGTTCTGTACAAGAACGATAGACGCTTATAATTGGTTTCCTGATAGTTGGAGCTAGAGGAGCATTTGTGCTGTAGGATCTTTTCCCATTGAGTCGCAGTGAATGATGTACCCAGGATGCGTTCCCAGCGTCGGTGAAAGGTGTCCGCGTTCTCCAGGTGACCTATAAGGAGGTGCTGGTAAATGAGGGATGTGGACTTGGCTTGGTTGGTCCTTTGGTCACAGAGTGTCTCAAACCACGTCAGGTCTCTATGTAGGGTTTCTCTGTGCGGTAGGGTTTGGTAGAAGTGTGTAATTTGTGTGTAGCGGAAGATTTGCATTGCGGACGGTTGGTCGTTGTCATTCAATTCCCGTAGTGGTATTATGCCTGTGTTATTCAGCAACTTATAGATGGAGAGGGATTCTCCCCCACCTAGGATACTCCAAGATGTCGGCGGTAGCCCACCTCCTATTTGAGGGTTATATGACAGCTGTATCAACGGGCTCGGTGTTGGAGACAGCTGTGGAATTCTTCTGATGCTGTCCCACGTTTTTAGCGTTTGTGCCACAGTGGAGGTGCAGTCTTGGGGCAACGTCGGAGGTCTCTTCGAGTTCCATACTGTAGTGAGAAGTGACGACCCCATGTGGTTCTTATCTAGTTCCATCCATTGTTTGTGTGCTGGATGAGTATGACATTCCAAGACCCGTTGTAGCACTGTAGCATGATGGTATTTGCGGAGATCCGGGAGTGCTGTTCCACCCCACGCTCGTGGCAGGCATAGGATCTCCTGTCTGAGCCTCGCCTGTCCCCCCACTCCACACAAATCATATCGTAGCGGTCCGGAGCGATTGAAAGTACGCCGTCGGTAGGGCCAGAGGTATCGTTTGGTAGAGGTATAGGATCCGGGGCAGTATGTTAATAAAACCTTTATTAAGTTCATATCAAGATATGCTAAGAGCTTTCAGCACTTGTGATTTATTATATTTACTGTGTTCCAAATTATTAGTAAGCTAGTACAATATGGTTATTCAGTACAATAGAAACAGGGAAACTTGCAATTTTTGATCAAAGCAGCTGAAATGTAAATACCAGTTTGTATTTTTCTTTGTTTAAGAAGTTGTCAAGATCTAACACTATGGGACAGGTCCCTAGTTCTCAGAAATTAATTTGGTCTTGCAAGACCTAATGCAGGAATTTGTCACTGAACAGTATGGGACATGCAGGTCCCTGCGTAATGGTAGTTGAATGGTAAACCAAATTATATGTAACAACCTTGTGGCTTGGCCACCTAATCAAAAAGTAAGATAGAAAGGGTGGAAAAAAGGGAATATTCTTCCCCCTAGTTTTTGTGCATAGAGGTTAGAAATTCAGTTGTAATAAATAGATTACTGCACCTGTCTTGTTCTCTTTCTGGTTGCACGTAAATGACTATTCTACCATGAAGCCCTACCCTTTGCTCAGAGTCGCCTCAGGGCTATCTAAGACTGAACAGCCCTCCCTCCACTCTCTCGTCTCCCCCCCCCACCCCCCACCCCATTTCCCCAAGCAACTCGGCTATTTTACCAGCATGGAAGCTTTATCAGGGAAATTGCAATTCAATTGTCCGAGCTCTGCAATTTACCGCTTAGTGAATAATCTCAAGTGTCAAACATCAAATTGTAATTAATTTGTCTTCTCTATACGTTATTAAGACATTCAATGCATGATTAATAAGATAGTGAATGGGTTAATCTGCTTGTTCATTGGGGAGAGGTTTGTGAGTGACATTGGTTACTTGGGATGTCATGCACAAGCTGCACTAATCCTGCTCAGCCTGCCCCTACTGAATGTAGGTCAGATGCGGAGAATGCTGCCCAGTGATGCTTCAAACTCATCAACTTGGCAGTAATTTCATGAGGTCACTGTCACCAGGCAGGGATCATGACCTATCCTCGTACCACTTGGATTCAGTGTTACCAGGCAGGTTCTGGAATCTGGTTTATTGCCATTTGGATAGAGTATCCCTAGTTATGGACCAGTGCATGGCCTATTAATTCTTGCCTATGTTGTTACTAGGTAAGGACCAACATCTGTCTTACCGCTTAGAGACTGTGTCATCAGGCAAACACTATAATCTATCCCTTATTTAGTTTTTCACTGTACCGCTAACATAAGCACTTCAATTTGGTTAAGGAGTACAATCATCCAACCTTTTTATATTTATTATTATATGTTGTTATGTTGTTATTATTGTGAGACCACAAAAGAAATAGGATATATCATTGTGCCATTTGCAGCACTCTGATAACAGGCAAGGATATAGTAGTGACGGCTAGCTTGCCGTGGTACACCTGACTTTTATAAACTACTTTTCCCAAGATGCTCAACTTGTACGCTGCCTGAGCATCACAAGGAGATGGTGTCCCAGGGTTAAAAATAAATAAAAAATATATATATATATAATTGTGGTGAATTGGAAACATAATTACTACATTTTGACCAACAGAACCAAGTTGTAAAGATGGAGTTGGAGTTTGTTTTAGGGTTATTCAGTAATATTTAATATGGCAGTTTCAAGATTTTGTTATAAGAAAGTAGTTATTATTGAACATTAACAATACCTATTCCAGCAGAATATGCTGCAAATATAGTATTGAAAATCAATGTTTGAAAGAGAATTAAACTTGCCTCTCTCAGAAAAGTGGTAGAATAGTTCACCTTTTATTGGCAGAGAAGCATACACTAAGGGCACTTACTGGTGGGTATGGGGGTAGCCTGGGCACATCCAGGACACAACATGTGTTTGTCTTACTAAACATAAAACATAACTAACTGAAAAACAGTCCACAGAACAGCACATTGCTACAATATGAAACTGATGGAGAACAACCTCTATTTATGTCGTTGTGCATGTTCAGACTTGTAGCCAACATTAGCTTTATTGTTGGAGAATAACAATTTTAGTCTGCTGATTATATTTAAGCATCTCCTTCTTTTTCTACCCACTCAGCAATTTATGATTTCCACATCTTTCCACGGGATGCCACGCTAGAGGAAGGAGGTGTAGCCAGGTTTCAGTGTCAGATTCGTGGCCTGCCAGAGCCAAACATTGTTTGGCAACGAGATGGTGAAATCATTGATACCGAGGATCCCAGGTAATGCAAGAAGGTGAACATGTGCTTACTCTGCATGTCATTGTACTTCTCCTATTACAACAAATCCTGCATGGTTATATTATATATATCTTATGACCTGTGTGTCCTTTACTGTCACTATGTTTGTGCTTAGTTGCTAGGACTGCTAGTTTTTTCAAATGATCATGAGGGATGAAAAAAAAAAATAGATGGGTGGAATTAAACATTTTTTTTAATCGTTTTCCAGGAACGTTCTCATAAACACAGCCTTACACGTGCATATTTATGCCTGTACGTGGCAAACTAAAGGCTTAAAGTGAGCCTGCCCTGCCAGAATCCTCTCATGGTAGTAAATATATAACTTATCATAGTATTAGCGCTCACCCTATGCCCCTCCCTCCAGCACTGCCATTCTTGGAGGACCTTGGTTTTAATACTATTGTAACGCCCACCGAGCCTGAGCTACCCCTTTTTTTGCTGCGATTGGCCCTGCTTGGAGACATTATCATGCAGGGCTCTTCCGGTAACACTGACATCCTGGCTTCACTGCCTGCACATCAGCACCTGAGAGCCCTCCTGCAGTTGTGAGAAATGATTGCTGGGGGAGTAGTACTCCTGCTCCCCCTGTTACTCTGTCCTCTGCTTAGACCTGTATGCTGCTGGCATACATTTACATATCCACATTCTCTTTCAGACATAAATGCATTATATTCCATTAAACAGAAAGGGGTTTGCACTCTTGGTTATCACTCTATAGCAATTACAGATCTCTCCTCAAGGTTAATGCTGCAGAGCCATAGGCTGGAAAGCCCACAATAATAACTCTTGCCATCACAAACAGAAGTTGTGAGCATGCAAAGCTGTTTAATACGTGCACACTTTATTAGGGACTATAAACACAAAGGTTGACAAAATGATTTGCAAAGGCCATTTCAGCTGCAACATTGTCAACTTTTGTGCTTTTGGTCCCTTTTAAAATCTACATGTATTAAGAAGCTGTAAGTGCCTGGAACTTCCGTTTGTGATTGCATGAATATATTATATAACATACTCACTCCTAAACTTGATTATATGCCAACTATTCCCTCTGTGTACAGAAGCAGGATTCCACTAACAACTCCGGGCAGCTGGACAAGAGTAAAATCAGAACTGTTCTGCCAAGTCTGGGACTGTTGGGATGTATGAGAATATTTTCAGACACCCATGGCTGTTGGGAGTTATGGGAGCACATGTAGGCACTCAGAAACAGCAAAAAGGGATTTGATTGTTCTCCCCTTCTTTCCTAACAATCACAAAGAATCATACTTAATCCCTTAACCCCTTAAGGACACATGACATGTGTGACATGTCATGATTCCATTTTATTCCAGAAGTTTGGTCCTTAAGGGGTTAAAGGAACACTATAGTCACCTAAACAACTTTAGCTTAATGAAGCAGTTTTAATGTATGGATCATGCTTCTCTGATTTTACTGCTCAATTCACTGCCATTTAGGAGTTAAATCACTTTGTTTCTGTTTATGCAGCCCATGTCACACCTCACCTGACTCTGATTGACACAGCCTGCATGAAAAAAACTGGTTTCACTTTCAATCAGATGTAATTTACCTTAAACAATTGTATCTCTTTCTCTGTAAATCGAACTTTAATCACATACATGAGACTCTTGCAAGGTCTAGCAAGCTATTAACATAGCAAGGGATAAGAAAATCTAAATTAAACAGAATTTGCAATAAAGGAAAGATAAACTTTAGATGACTCTTTACAGGAAGTGTTTAGGAAGGCTGAGCAAGTCACATGCAATGAGGTGTGACTAGAGTTCATAAACAAAGTGATTTAACTCATAAGTGGCAGATAATTGAGCAGTGAGACTGCAGGGACATGATCTATACACCAAAACTGCTTCATTAACCCCTTAAGGACACATGACATGTGTGACATATCACGATTCCCTTTTATTCCAGAAGTTTGGTCCTTAAGGGGTTAAGCTAAAGTTGTTTTGGTGACTATAGTGTCCCTTTAACCCCTTAAGGACCAAACTTCTGGAATAAAAGGGAATCATAAGATGTCACACATGTCATGTGTCCTTAAGGGGTTAAATCAGAGTGTAAAAACTGTAGCTACTAAATAATAAAAAGAAAAACATTATTTTTGTCGTTATGGAAATAGTGAAGATTGTGACCAGATTAAATAACTAAATGTTACTTGGTTTACCAATGAAATAGTAGCTTTATAAAACGGCTACTCTGTATAAGCTGCATTGATTCACTAAATATTTTACTAGAAAGCAGACCTTTACCAGTAGGGTGCTAACTATTCCAACGTGTAATGTCTTTGTTTTACAGATATACCTTGCTACCCACTGGAGTTTTACAAGTAACTGCCCTGCGTGCAGACGATGCTGGCACATACCGCTGCATGGCTACTAATGCAGCAGGCGTTAAGTACAGTCCTTCAGGGGCTTTGACTGTTACAGGTAAGAGTTCATATCTAATGGCTGTGCTGGATTCAATTCTACTGAACTTCCAAACATTACAATTACTAAGTTTTATTATTGGCCTCCTGTGGCACTCAAGATGTTGTGAACAACATCTTCCCTGATGCTTTGCCAGCATTATGGCTGTAAGATCATTATGGCAGATGATGTCCACAAAATCTGGAGTCCTGTAGGCTGTCTACCCATGTTATAGGTTATAGCATACATCTCCATTGATCTGCTGGGTGCTAAATCCAAAGGCTGCTTTTCCATTGCTTTTATCTGTGTAGCTCAGTTGTCGTGGGTTGTCAGCTCCAAGGTGACCCCCTACTTTTGTCAAACAGCTGGCAAATGACTTCAGAAAAAATATGGATGGCAACAACAGAATTATAGCATTATAACCACTACCAAAAGCTATAATGGTTATGGCACTTATAATGTCCCTACAGCTTCTCTAAAACGAATCACCTATTTCCTCTTTCTACTCATATTTTTTCTTCACAGTTAGTCATATTACTATATTCTCAAATTTGAATCCATGTATATTGTATTTGACTAAATGCCATATCTTTCATTTGTTTGTTTTAATCTGTCTATTTTTACATGTTTGCATTTTTTGTATCTTTAATTGATGTAGCTAGTGCTATATAAATAATACTAATAAGCGACACTATAGTCACTAGAACCACAACAGTTTAATGTAGTTGTTCTGGTGTCTATACCTGTCCCTGCAGGCTCAGCCATGTAAACATCGCCTTTTCACAGAAAAGGCAGGGTTTACATTGCTGCCTAGTAACATCTCTAGGTGCAGCTACTACAGGGACTTTTTGGATAGGTCCTACATTCAGCATCTCCGTACTCTGCATGGAGACGCTAAACACTACCCATAGAGATGCATGGATTCACTTGGAGCAGCGTTTTGCAGTACATGTGCAATAGACAGATTGGCTGAGAACATCAAGATGAGATGAAGTGGTGTGGGTGTCTATAACGTCCATTTAAAGCTACTCAGCCAGCACTAAACTTGCAAAGTTTTCTCAAGTTGTACCCAACTGATACCTAATTTGCTTTTAATATTTTAGACATATTGAATTCACCCGAAATTGATCACATAGGGATTTATGTACATTATAAAGTGAGGTAATTTAAAGAAATAAATAGGACATTTTCAAAATATTCGACTGGTTTTGTAAACATGGCATTGGCCTTACAGCTTCCACAGTGTTTTCTTAAGAGCTGAAAAACTCAAGAATATCTAATGTAGTGAATGCATGCTCAGTAATGACTGACTGACAATTGAATTGGCTGACAGTTCTGATCATCCTCAGGCACTAATAGAAAAAAAATAACTGGTAGACTGCAGGTTTTCCAGTAATACATAATATTCATGCAAATGATTACTGTTTCTCCTTTTATCCCAACGTTTCTGACAGAGCTCTGCAATGACAAAATACAACATGCACGTGGTTTAGACTTCCTGAAATAGCATGTGAGGGAAATTGTGCTTATAGGAGTTGACAGCTGATGACAAACATGATGCCGTTCAACTGTGCTGAGATGACAACTGACTTGAAAAATGTAGGCCAAGGTAGTTGACTTGAAAAATGTAGGCCAGGGTAGGCAAGTTAGAGAATTGTCTTAGCTTGGCTATTATGGCCTAAATTTTACAACTCGGTTCTTACTTCGCTGCAACTACTGTTACAATGAAAAAAACTCACAGCGTGTTGCGTAGCTGTCAATCCACTTATCCCATTCTTGCCAGAAGTAATACAATTAGTAAATTATCGTGATGGGTAATGCTGTGCTGTATACTCCTCTGGTGGGCTCAGCTTCTCTCTATATAGCTCAGTTTGCCGGTAGTGCCTCAAAGGATACACAGCAAAATGTAAATTTAGATACATTGTTTTATATTCTTCAGTAGATCTTATTTGTAACACGCAAAGGTTAATCTTTTTAATTATTATAATTGTCATTCTTTAATTGTAATTAATATGTGATATGGACACAGCTATTTGATTGGTTGCCATTACTTATATAACACATTGTATTATGCAATTTGAATTATAGCATGAGAAAGACACATTTGTGTCGAAACATTGCCTTGCTCACGTTTGATGGCACAATAAACCACCGTGAAACTATATTGCGGAGTGCTGAGGATTATTTTGATTGCTGTTGTATTACAATGCATTGATGCTACATGATATCAATAATAGCAATTCTGTGTCTCAGGCTCCCATTACACAGGTTACAAGGACCCAATAATCCTAGTTGGCCCTGAAAATCTCACAAAGACCGTTCACCAGACAGCAATTTTGGAGTGTATGGCTACAGGCAACCCTAGGCCTATAGTTTCATGGAGCCGGCTCGGTAAGTTGTCATTGGTTTGGTTTACATTCAAATCGCATCTTCCATAAGAGAAAATAGTGTTAAGGGCTCATAGAGTTACTGCTTTTGAAAGTGGTCATGGTGCAGGCAATCTATTTGTGCAGTGTTTGAGCTTAAAACGCAGTCTATAAAGATAAACCTGTGAGTTTCTGTCAGGGTCTAGTTACACCCCCAGCAAACTTGACTTAAGTCAGCTGAGAACTTATAAAGCTGAGGACGACTAAAGTAAGTCTTGTGCAAAAAAGTGCAAACGTTCATTGTCAGCACGCTGATTGCGCTGTGTGCATGCCTGCAAGGAGAAGCATTTAGGACTGTGTGTGAGCAACTCATGCACAGTCCAGCTTTATGGCTTAAATGAAACTTGACCCTTCTTTCTCCAGTTTGCTCTGCCTTTGTGGCAGGAGGTGGGCTGGGTTTAATGTCGAGATTAGCTGACACTACGTGTCTTCATGCTGTAGCTTTTAAAGGGACACTATAGTCACCAGAACAACTACAGCTTATTGCATTTGTTCTGGTGAGTAGAATCATTACCTTCAGGCTTTTTGCTGTAAGCACTGTCTTTTCAGAGAAAATGCATTGTTTACATTACAGCCTAGTGATAACTTCACTGGCCACTCCTCAGATGGCTGTTAAAGAGCGTTCCTGGGTCATGGCTGCCTAAAATGCATCCAAACATTCAGTGTCTCCTCACTCTGCATGCAGAGACTGAATTTTCCTCATAGAGATCCATTGATTCAATTCATCTCTATGAGGAGATGCTGATTGGCCAGGGCTGTGTTTGAATCATGCTGGCTCTGCCCCTGATCTGCCTCCTTGTCAGTCTCAGCCAATCCTATGGGGAAGCACTGTGATTGAATCACGCCACCACTTCTGATGATGTCAGCAGACAGCTCGTTTTTCTGAGACAAACAGCATTAAAATCTACAGCTTCAGGCTTGAATACAGTAAGATCTTGCTATATTTATGGAGGCATAAGGGAACCAGGGGGGCTAGATGGTGATTTTAACACTATAGGATCAGGAATACATGTTTGTGTACAAACAAAAACAACAAGATGTGTGAACACAACCCAGTGAAAAGAAAATATAAATGAAAGCAAACCAGGACTTCCCCTATATCATAGGTGGAGTATCCAGGTAGATCCCCGAAGACTTCCTCTTGTCTTCAATAGGTATATGCAAATAGGATAGGGGACAATCTGCTAAATACAAATAAAACAAAACAACATAGCGTATAACTGTGTGGAGACTGGCACTGTTATGTATTCATAATTGGTCACTCACAAATTTGTGGAGATAAAACAGCCTTGAGTGATATATTTTTCTTTCAGTGTCCAGAGTGTTGTCCCTCCTCACAATTTCATCAATCCATAGATGTATATATCTCAAGAAAGGGAAAATATATACAAAAAATGTAGTGCACTTCCAGAGTATGAATAAAAAAGGTATTTAATAACTTACATTCAAGTTTAAAACAAACAGCATGTCACCATAAAGCGTCCTACGCGTTTCGTCCTTAGCTTGGACTTCCTCAGGGACTTGGTGTCAATAAAGTGCAGTAAAATACAATAGCAGCAATAAATATATCCCTCCCACAGTCCTTTTATACATCCCCATTCAGTGTTGAAGTTCTTTCAGCTGGTGTTCGATTTTCATTTTCGCGGCATGGGGCCGGATGACGTCATCGCGTACGTTGCGTGCGTTCCACTTGCGTTTCACGGAACCGGATGACATCATCGCGTGCATTGCGTGCGTTCCACTTTGCGTTTCACAGACCCGGAAGTGGGTCGTGATCGTTGGTCACTCGTTCTATTACACTGACTCAAAGTATATACAAGTGGGTGGACAAAACGGGGAGGGGGAAAGGGAAACAGTTAAAAGAGTTCTCTGGAAGGCACTATCTTTACAAGGTAGATGTGAAGTAAAAAACGAAGAAAATATATATTTACATTACAATCTGAGTTTATAAATCTCTTAGTATGTAACCCATTTTCACAAATGCAGAATGCAAATCTATATAAAGACATATGTTTTTTTTCCTTGTTTTACATCTATGTACAATTTATATAACTCATACCAAAAAATATATATTTTTTGTATACCTAAGACTATATACAGGAATCTTTAACTAGACATCTCATACAATTACAGTGTAATATACATTATACATATGATGTACAGATGATACTGTAGTTGGTGAAACCCATTTTCATTGCACCTTTGTCTCATTCTTCTTATAGGGAAGAGGTATATATATCTCTAAATCGAAAGAATGTTAAGTATATTAGAAAAAATGTTGAGTTATATGAATAAAAATAAAAATAAAAATAAAAATAAAAAGATAAAAATAAAAATAAAAATAAAGATAAAAATAAAATTAAAAAAATATAATTAAAAAAATAAATAAAATGAAAATGAAAATAAAAATAAATAAAAATAGAATTAAATGTAAAAATAAAAATGAAAATAAAAATAAAAATAAAAATAATAATAATAAAAATAAAAATAAAAATAAAAATAAAAATAAAAAAATAAAAAAATTTAAAAAATGAAAAAATGAAAATAGAAATAAAGATGAAAATGGGGATAAAAATTAAGTTAAATTAGAAATGAGAATAAAATGAAAAAATGTATATACATAATAATAATCTTTAATTTTTGAATGAGAGAAAAGTGCAATGATTCCCAAACATTCCACAAAAACAGAATATGAAATAGATGGTGCATTTAGTCTTCAAAAAAACTCCATAAATCTATATCTAAATTTAGACCAAGGGGTTGGAGTGTTTTTAATTTATTGATCCAAAAAGTCTCTCTTTGAGAGAGCTTTTTGGTCAAATCCCCTCCTCTCCAATATGGGTCCACATGTTCTATACCCAAAAAACTGAAACTCCGCCAATCAAATTTATTGCAAGTGTTGCAATGTAGTGGTACTATATGTTTCGTTGAATTTTTCCTGATATTATTTTGATGTTCTAATATCCTCTCTTTTAGTTTTCTACATGTTCTCCCCACGTACTGTTTCCCGCAAGGGCATTGTAGCATGTATACCACATTTTTCGTATTACAATTTATATTCGATTTTATTTTAAATCTCTCTTTTGTAGTGAAGCTTATAAATTCTTTTTTTTGGGTAAATTTTTGGTTTTTGCATGCTTTGCAAGAATTGCAGGGGTTAAAACCACTGATGTTTAGAGTCGTACTTTTGCGTGGAATTTTTAGAGCATAACTTGGTGCCAATAGATTTTTTAAGTTTTTTGTTCTTCTGAAAATGACTGGTGTTTTTTTTGGTAGCACTTTACCCAAAATGGGATCCTGACGTAAGATATCCCAATGTTTGTTGAGAATCTTTTTTATTTTCCAATGTTGTGTGTTATATTGGGTCGTAAAAGAAAAATTATAGTTGTCCTTAGAATGTTTTTGGGGATTAGATACTATCAAGTCTCTTCTGTTTTTTTCTCCTATTTCCTTAATTTCTTTGTCTAGCAAAGTTGTTTCATATTTTTTTGCCACAAATTTATTTTTTAAATGTTTGGCTTGTTCCCTAAAGTCTGAATTCTTTGTACAATTCCTTCTCACTCGTATTAGCTGGCTTCTTGGTATGGTCTCCAGCCATTTATCTTTGTGACAACTTTTTCTGTGAATAAAGCTATTACCCTCCGTTTTTTAAAAAAAACATTTTGATTGAATCTGATTATCTTCTATAAAGAGATTTAGATCCAGAAAGTTGATGCTAGTGGTATTGGTTTCATGTGTAAATTTTAAACCATAGTCATTTTGATGGATGTAGTGTATGAATGATGACAAATCTTCGTGTGAACCTCGCCAGATTAGTATTATGTCATCAATAAAACGTTTCCATAGGACCAGGTTCGCTACCCAGCTATGCCCACTCCATACGTGGTTGGATTCCCAATCCCTCATATATATGTTTGCATAGCTGGGGGCGAACCTGGTCCCCATGGCTGTACCGGTGGTTTGAAGGTAAAATGAATCATCAAAGAAAAAATAATTATGTTTAAGAATATAGTGGATACTATTTAAAATGAAATTTCGAAAGTTTGGTGATATATTTTCATCTTTTTCCATAATTCGTTCCACTGCAACTATACCTTTGTTGTGTTTTATTATTGTGTATAGTGACGTGACATCTATGGTCACCCAGACATAATCGGGTTCCCAAATTACATTCTCCAAAATTCTTAAAACATGAGCAGTGTCTTTTAAGTAAGAAGGTGCTTCTTGTGCGTATTTCTGAAGGTGGTGATCTACAAATTCTGATAGATGGGCAGATACGGAGTTAATGCCACTGATAATTGGCCTACCTGGGGGGGTTGTGGGGTTTTTGTGTAGTTTGGGGAGAAAATAAAAAATGGGTATTATTGGAAAATTATTGAAGAGATATTCCTTATTGTTTTTAGAAATTATATCATTTTTATATGCTTGTTCCAATAAAGATCCCAAGATGGTGTTAAATCTTTTTGTTGGATCTCCTGTGAGTTTAATGTAAGTTTCTATGTCTCCCAAAATTCTATGTGCCTCATTCATATAGTATTCTCTGGTCATGATGACTATAGCCCCCCCTTTGTCAGCTTCCTTTATTACTATGGTGTCCATTTTTTGTAATTTAATTATGCTTGCTGATTCTTCTTTACTCATATTATATTTATTCACTCCTAAATTTTTTTCTTTTTCCAATTTTTCTAGGTCATGGCATACCATATTATTGAATGTTTCTAGAAAAGGGCCTCTGTCCCCTACTGGATAGAAATGTGATTTCTTTTTGAATTGTTTCTGTTCTGTGGTGATTTCTTTTGTACTTTCTTCTATCTCTCTTTTTAGAAAAAATCTTTTTAGTGTCATTTTACGAATGTATTTTTGGACATCAATATATGTGTTAAAGAAATTCATTTTTTGGTTAGGGGCAAATTTTAAGCCTTTGCTTAAAGCTTTTAAATCAGTATCACTCAGCTCTATATCAGTTAAATTATAAATTCCGTATTGCTTCTCTATTGTCTTTGTCTTAGAGAGTCCTCTCTTCGTGGATTCTCCTCTACTCTTTTTCTTTTCGGGGAAATTGAGTGGATGTCTGATGTAATTCCCTGGTGATTGTAACGTGGTTTGAAGAATTGAGTTATTCTCCCATCCCTGTGATGGGATCCTCCCTCTAAAAAAAGGTTTTCCCTCTCATCTGTATGTTCCAGATTAGTTCTTGTTGCCTGGGCATAAGATCTCTTTGGGGGGGAGTCACGTCGATTTGGGGAAATTGATTCCCTCCTTCCCCTTTGTTTAGAGGAATTTTGGGTCTGTGAGACATTGTTTGTAGTAAATGTTTTGCGTCTCGTGATAGGTGGGCTTCGTGTGTAATTGTTAGAATACCTTCTAATTTTAAAGGGTGAATTTTGTGTCTGATTAATTAAAGGATTTCTTATTCGAGTGGGTGAAATGTTTCTTTTATATGTATCTAGTCTTCTAAAGGAGGTATTTTTTTGTGATCCCTCAAAGTTTCTGGTGTCTCTATCAAAATTTCGTTTGTGTTTATTCTTAATTTTGTTACTAGTGGAAAAAGTGTTGAAAGTTTTATCTCTTCTATCTCTCTTCATTTTATTATTTTTAGTTTCTGATATTCTTTCTTCCAGATTGTTAATTACATTACAGATTTCTTGTTCCTTTTCTTTATATTTATTAGGCTCTATATTCTGACTTCCCTCAGATTCTAAGGTTTTGATATCTGTCTCTATTTGTTCTCTACCTTGCTTTTCAAATTCAATTATTAATTTCATAAGGTTTTGTGAGCATGTGTCTAAGATTAAGTCCCATTTTTTTAGGAATTCCTCATTATCTATACCACATGCAGGGATTTTTTCCACTCTCAATCCCCTAGGGATTAATCCCTCTTTAAGGTAGCTTTCCAGATAGGACACTTCCCACCATTTTTTTGTTTCTTTTACCATTAAGCGTTCTAATTTGGTGAAGTAATAATTATCAGAATCTCTTAAAGGGATATTATCTATATTTTGGTGAAACATTTTTTCAAATCTAACATTTCTACCCCTTTGTATATTTGCAAATGAGTAAGTTGCCATAACGGTTGTGTCACAATAGTGAGGATAATAATATACAAACAAAAACAACAAGATGTGTGAACACAACCCAGTGAAAAGAAAATATAAATGAAAGCAAACCAGGACTTCCCCTATATCATAGGTGGAGTATCCAGGTAGATCCCCGAAGACTTCCTCTTGTCTTCAATAGGTATATGCAAATAGGATAGGGGACAATCTGCTAAATACAAATAAAACAAAACAACATAGCGTATAACTGTGTGGAGACTGGCACTGTTATGTATTCATAATTGGTCACTCACAAATTTGTGGAGATAAAACAGCCTTGAGTGATATATTTTTCTTTCAGTGTCCAGAGTGTTGTCCCTCCTCACAATTTCATCAATCCATAGATGTATATATCTCAAGAAAGGGAAAATATATACAAAAAATGTAGTGCACTTCCAGAGTATGAATAAAAAAGGTATTTAATAACTTACATTCAAGTTTAAAACAAACAGCATGTCACCATAAAGCGTCCTACGCGTTTCGTCCTTAGCTTGGACTTCCTCAGGGACTTGGTGTCAATAAAGTGCAGTAAAATACAATAGCAGCAATAAATATATCCCTCCCACAATATTTTTATTATTATTATTATTTTTATTTTTATTTTTATTTTCATTTTTATTTTTACATTTAATTCTATTTTTATTTATTTTTATTTTCATTTTCATTTTATTTATTTTTTTAATTATATTTTTTTAATTTTATTTTTATCTTTATTTTTATTTTTATTTTTATCTTTTTATTTTTATTTTTATTTTTATTTTTATTCATATAACTCAACATTTTTTCTAATATCAAAGAAAAGAAAATGTTACCTGCGCTTTTTCCTTAATCCCTATGTATATTTAGACAAATGGAGGTCATTTAGTTGCTCCAATGGCCATTGGAGGGATGCCCGTCTGCCAACGTCAAGGCAGACCCCCCCTAAGCGGGTCCTAACACTGACCCTTCAGCCTGCTTCCTTGAGCTTCTGGCAAAGATATCTCTAATGAGACAGAAAGGGGTATTTTTTATATACACCCCTTTACTTATTAACCCTTAATAGGGAACACATGGGATGGGTAGCAGCATTGTAACCAGGCTGTGTGATACAAAGTAAATACAAATACAAAAAGAGAAGTCCTGCGCTAAAGCAGCATGGACTACAACACACATCAGCCCCAATATGTAGTAAAAACCAAAGAAAAGAAAATGTTACCTGCGCTTTTTCCTTAATCCCTATGTATATTTAGACAAATGGAGGTCATTTAGTTGCTCCAATGGCCATTGGAGGGATGCCCGCCTGCCAACGTCAAGGCAGACCCCCCCTAAGCGGGTCCTAACACTGACCCTTCAGCCTGCTTCCTTGAGCTTCTGGCAAAGATATCTCTAATGAGACAGAAAGGGGTATTTTTTATATACACCCCTTTACTTATTAACCCTTAATAGGGAACACATGGGATGGGTAGCAGCATTGTAACCAGGCTGTGTGATACAAAGTAAATACAAATACAAAAAGAGAAGTCCTGCGCTAAAGCAGCATGGACTACAACACACATCAGCCCCAATATGTAGTAAAAACCAAAGAAAAGAAAATGTTACCTGCGCTTTTTCCTTAATCCCTATGTATATTTAGACAAATGGAGGTCATTTAGTTGCTCCAATGGCCATTGGAGGGATGCCCGCCTGCCAACGTCAAGGCAGACCCCCCCTAAGCGGGTCCTAACACTGACCCTTCAGCCTGCTTCCTTGAGCTTCTGGCAAAGATATCTCTAATGAGACAGAAAGGGGTATTTTTTATATACACCCCTTTACTTATTAACCCTTAATAGGGAACACATGGGATGGGTAGCAGCATTGTAACCAGGCTGTGTGATACAAAGTAAATACAAATACAAAAAGAGAAGTCCTGCGCTAAAGCAGCATGGACTACAACACACATCAGCCCCAATATGTAGTAAAAACCAAAGAAAAGAAAATGTTACCTGCGCTTTTTCCTTAATCCCTATGTATATTTAGACAAATGGAGGTCATTTAGTTGCTCCAATGGCCATTGGAGGGATGCCCGCCTGCCAACGTCAAGGCAGACCCCCCCTAAGCGGGTCCTAACACTGACCCTTCAGCCTGCTTCCTTGAGCTTCTGGCAAAGATATCTCTAATGAGACAGAAAGGGGTATTTTTTATATACACCCCTTTACTTATTAACCCTTAATAGGGAACACATGGGATGGGTAGCAGCATTGTAACCAGGCTGTGTGATACAAAGTAAATACAAATACAAAAAGAGAAGTCCTGCGCTAAAGCAGCATGGACTACAACACACATCAGCCCCAATATGTAGTAAAAACCAAAGAAAAGAAAATGTTACCTGCGCTTTTTCCTTAATCCCTATGTATATTTAGACAAATGGAGGTCATTTAGTTGCTCCAATGGCCATTGGAGGGATGCCCGCCTGCCAACGTCAAGGCAGACCCCCCCTAAGCGGGTCCTAACACTGACCCTTCAGCCTGCTTCCTTGAGCTTCTGGCAAAGATATCTCTAATGAGACAGAAAGGGGTATTTTTTATATACACCCCTTTACTTATTAACCCTTAATAGGGAACACATGGGATGGGTAGCAGCATTGTAACCAGGCTGTGTGATACAAAGTAAATACAAATACAAAAAGAGAAGTCCTGCGCTAAAGCAGCATGGACTACAACACACATCAGCCCCAATATGTAGTAAAAACCAAAGAAAAGAAAATGTTACCTGCGCTTTTTCCTTAATCCCTATGTATATTTAGACAAATGGAGGTCATTTAGTTGCTCCAATGGCCATTGGAGGGATGCCCGCCTGCCAACGTCAAGGCAGACCCCCCCTAAGCGGGTCCTAACACTGACCCTTCAGCCTGCTTCCTTGAGCTTCTGGCAAAGATATCTCTAATGAGACAGAAAGGGGTATTTTTTATATACACCCCTTTACTTATTAACCCTTAATAGGGAACACATGGGATGGGTAGCAGCATTGTAACCAGGCTGTGTGATACAAAGTAAATACAAATACAAAAAGAGAAGTCCTGCGCTAAAGCAGCATGGACTACAACACACATCAGCCCCAATATGTAGTAAAAACCAAAGAAAAGAAAATGTTACCTGCGCTTTTTCCTTAATCCCTATGTATATTTAGACAAATGGAGGTCATTTAGTTGCTCCAATGGCCATTGGAGGGATGCCCGCCTGCCAACGTCAAGGCAGACCCCCCCTAAGCGGGTCCTAACACTGACCCTTCAGCCTGCTTCCTTGAGCTTCTGGCAAAGATATCTCTAATGAGACAGAAAGGGGTATTTTTTATATACACCCCTTTACTTATTAACCCTTAATAGGGAACACATGGGATGGGTAGCAGCATTGTAACCAGGCTGTGTGATACAAAGTAAATACAAATACAAAAAGAGAAGTCCTGCGCTAAAGCAGCATGGACTACAACACACATCAGCCCCAATA